>NC_086100.1:24784626-25095226 GCF_963921235.1 Mobula hypostoma
GTTTTTGCCAGAATACTGACTCACCAGCAGTCGGGACCTTCCAGATACAGGTATATTTTTACCACAATCAATTGAAACAGGTTGACTTCACACAGGTGATTTCCATTTAGCTAATTATGTGACTTCTAAAACCAATTGTCTGCACCAGTGATAATTTTGTGTGTCATATTAAAGGAGATGGATACTTATGCAATCAATTATTTTGTGTTTTATATTTGTAATTCATTTAGATCACTTTACAGAGACCTGCTTTCACTTTGGCACAAAATAGTCTTTTTCTGTTGAACAGTGTCAAAAAAGCTGAATTAAATCCACTGAGATTCAATGTTATAAAACAGTAAAACATGAAATCTTCCGGGGGGGGGGGGTGGAATACTTCTTTTAGACACTGTAGATATAGCATTGAAGCTGTGCTTAGCCTCACACTCTTAAGTACAAAGCAAATAGAGCAGGTAGTTCAGCACAGATCTTTGTGGTGCACCTGTGCTGATGGAGATTATAGAGGAGATGTTTTGGCAATCTGAACTGACGGAGGTCTGCAAGTGAGGAAATCGAGGATCCAATTGCACAAGGAGGTATTCAGCCCAAAGTCTAGAAGCTTACTTAATTAGTTTGAGAGGACGATGGTATTGAATGCCAAGCTGTAGTCAATAAAGAGCATCCTGATGTATGTATCTTTGCTGTCCAAATGTTCCAGGGTTGAGTGAAAAGAGTCGATGAAATGACATATGCTGTAGACCTGTTGTGCTGGTTGGAAAATTGCAGTGGATCCAAGTCACTTCTATTGCAGGAGTTGATACGTTTTATCACCAGCCTCTCAAAGTACTTCATCAGAGTGGATGTAAGTGCTACTGGACGATGGTCATTGACGGAGGTGACCATGTTCTTCTTAGGCATCAGAATCATATTTACTGTCACTGATATATATCAAATGAAATTTTCTGTTTTACAGCAGCAGTACAGTCCCAAGACATAAAAATTATAAAAAACTAAATAGGGCCAAAAAAAAGAATAACAAGATGGTGTTCGTGGATTTGTGGACCATTCATAAATCTGAATGGCAGAGTGTAAGCTGTTTCTGAATCATTTAGTGTGGGTATTCAGGTCCTAATGGTAGTAAAAAGAAGGCAGTAGGTCCTGAATGGTGAAGGTCCTTACTGATTGATGCCACCTCTTGTAAATGTCCTTGATGGTACTGGCTGAGTATAAAACTCTCTGCAGCATCTTGCGACCTTTTCTATTGGAGTTTTCACACAAGGCAACCTTTCAGAATGTTCTTCACCATACATCTGTAGAAATTTCTAAGAGTCTTTGGGGACAAATCTTCTCAAACTCCTAACTAATAGAGTTGCTGGCATTCCTCTTCATGATTATGTCAATGTGTTAAGCCCAGAACCATTTCTCCAAGATGTTGGTACTCAGGAACTTGAAGTGGCTTACCCATTGCACCACTGACCTCTCAGTGAGGACTGGTGTGCTCTCCTTCGTCCCCTTAGCTGAAGTCCACAACCAGGTGTTGGGTACTCCTGACTGACTAAGCTAAGAGCAACACACACAAAATGCCAGAGGAACTCAGCAGGCCAGACAGCATCTATGGAAAAAAGTACAGTCAACATTCCAGGCTGAGACCCTTCAGCAGGACTGGAGAAAAGAAGATGAGGAGTAGATTTAAAATTTTACGAAGTGGAGGAAGGGAGGAGGATACACAAGGTGAGATATGAAACTGAGAGGTAGAGGATGGGTGAAATGAAGAGCTGGGAAGTCCATTGTTGAAAGGGATACAGGGCTGGAGAAGGGGGCCTCTGATAGGAGAGGACAGAAGGCCATGGGAGAAAGAAGAGGGGGAGGAGCACCAGAGGGAGGTGATGGGCAGGTAAAGAGATAAGGTGAGAGAGGGAAAGGGGATTGGGGAATGGTGAAGGGGTGGGGAGCATTACCGGAAGTTCGAGAAATCGATGTTCATGCTAACAGGTTGGAGGCTGCCCAGATAGAGTATAACATTTGCTCCTCCAACCTAAGTGTGTCCTCATCGCAACAGTAGAGAAGGCCATAGACTGGGAATGGGAAGTGGAATTAAGACCATAAAACCATAAGACATAGTAGCTGAATTAGGCCATTTGGCCCATTGAGTCTGCTTCATGATTCAATCATTGCTGATCCTTTTTCTCCCCTCCCCGGCCTTCTTCCCGTAACCGTTGATGCCATGGCCAATCAAGAACCTATCAATCTCTGCCTTAAGTACACCCAACAACCTGGCCTCCACAGCTGCCTGTGGTAACAAATTCCACAAATTCACCGCCTTCTAGCTAAAGAAATGAATTCGCTTCATTGTTTTAATTGGACGCCTCTGTGTCCTGAGGCAGTGCCCCCTTGTCCTAGACTCCCCCACCATGGGAAACATCCTTTCCACATCTACTCTGTCTAGGCCTTTCAATATTCAAAAGGTTTCAGTGAGATTCCCCCCTCATCCTTCTAAATTTCAGTGAGTACAGATCCATCAAATGTTCCTCGTTTGATAATCCTTTCATTCCCAGAATCATCCCTGTGAACCTCCGCTGTACCATCTCCAATGCTAGCACATCTTTTCCTAGTTGAGGAGCCCAAAATTGTTCAGAATACTCAAAGTGAGGCCTCACCAGTGCCTTATAAAGCCTCAGCATCACATCCCTGCTCTTGTATTCTAGACCTCTTGAAATGAATACTAACATGGCATTTGCCTTCCTCACCACCGACTCACCCTTCAAGTTAACCTTCAGGGTGTTCTGCACAAGAATGTCCAAGTCACTTAGCATTTCAGATTTCTGGATTTTCTCCCCGTTTAGAAAATAGTCTGCACATTTATTTCTACTACCAAAGTGCATGACCATGCATTTTCCAACATTGTATTTCATTTGCCACTTTCCTACCCATTCTCCTAATCTGTCTAAGTCTTTCTGCAGCCTACATGTTTCCTCAACACTACCTGTCCCTCCTCCTATCTTCATATCATCTGCAAACTTGGCAACAAGGCCATCCATTTCATCATCTAAATGATTGATATACGGCATAAAAAGAAGCGGTCCCAGCACTGACCCCTGTGGAACACCTCTAGCCACTGGTAGCCAACCAGAAAAAGATCTTTTTATTCCCACTTGCTGCCTCCTACCAATCAGCCAATGCTGTAACCACGTTTGTAACTTTCCTGTAATACCATGGGCCCTTAACTTGGTAAGCAGACTCATGTATGGCACCTTGTCAAAGGCCTTCTGAAATTCCAAATATACAACGTCCACTGCATCCCCTTTATCTATCGTACTTGACGTTTCCTCAAAGAATTCCAACAGGTTTTTCAGGCAAGATTTCCCCTAAAGGAAACCATGCTGACTTTGACCTATCTTGTCTCGTCTCACCAAGTATTCCATAACCTCATCCTTAATAATTGACACCAACATCTTCCCAACCACTGAGGTCAGGCTAACTGGTCTATAATTTTCTTTCTGCTGCTTTCCTCCTTTCTAAAAGAGTGGAGTGACATTTGCAATTTTCCAGTCCTCTGGCACCATGTCAGAGTCCAATTATTTTTGAAAGATCATTTCTAATGCCAGCACAATCTCTAACGCTACCTCTTTCAGAACCCTAGGGCACAGTTCATCTGGTCTGGGTGACTTATGTACCCTTAGGTCTTTCAGCTTTCTGAGCAGCTTCTCTCTGTAATAGTAACTGCACTTACTTCACTTCCTTCACATCCTTCATCTGGCACACTGTGTAGGTTTTAAACGCTTCCTAATTCTCTAACTTCCAGATAATTTTTGTTTTGTTGTTTGTCCTCTCTTTTGCCTGTACGATAGCTTTGACTTCCCTTGTCAGCCATGGTTGTACTATTTTGCCATTTGTGTATTTCTTTATTTTTGGAATACATGAGTCCTGCACCTTCCTCATCTTTTTCCCAGAAAATCTGCTGACATCCCTGCCAGCAGCTCCTTCCAATTTACTTCATCCAACTCCCTTCTCATACCACTGTAATTTCCTTTACTCCACTGAAATACTGCTACATCAGACTTTCACCCTATCAAATTTCAAGTTGAACTCAATCATATTGTGATCACTGGTTCCTAAGGGCTCTTTTACCTTAAGCTTCCTAATCACCTCCAGTTCGTTTTGTAACATCCAATCCAGTATAGCTGATCCCCAGTAGGCTCAATGACAAGTTGCTCTAAAAGGCCATTTCATAGGTATTCAACAAACCCACTCTCTTGAGATTCACTCTGAACCTGATTTTCCCAATCGACCTGCATGTTGAAATCTCTGACGACTATCATAATACTGCCTTTTTGGCATGCTTTTTCTATTTCTGTGGTCCACATCCCAGCCACTGTTGGGTGGCCTGTATATAACTGCCATCAGGGTCCTTTTACCCTTGCAGTTTCTTAACTCAACCCTTAAGAATTCAACATCTTCCGATCCTATGTCACATCTTTCTACAGATTTGATACTATTCTTTACCAGCAGAGCCACACCACCCCTTCTGCCTACCTTCCTATTCCTCTGATACAACGTATAACCTTGGACATTCAGCACCCAAATACAACCACCTTTCAGCCACAATTCAGTGATGTGCACAACATCATACCTGACAATCTGTAATAGTGCAACAAGATCATCCACCCTATTTCTTAAACTCCGTGCATTGAGATATAACACTTTGAGTACTGTATTTGCTACCCTTTTTGATTCTGTATCCCTAATGCACTGATACTCACCCTGCTAGCTGCAATTTTGTCCTATCATCTGCCTGCCCTTCCTAACAGTCTGACTGCATGCTATCTTTGCTTTTATACCATCCCTCCTATCCTGAGTGCCTTCACTCTAGTCCCCACCCCACTGCCAAACTAGTTTAAGCCCTCCTCAACAGCTCTAACAAATCTGTCCACAAGAATATTGGCCCCCCTTGGGTTCAGGTGCAACCCATCACTTTTGTACAGGTCATACCTCCCCCAGAAGAGATCCCAATGATCCAAGAACTGAAACCCTGCCCCCTGCACGAGCTTCTCAGCCACACATTAATCTGCCAAATCATCCTGTTTCTACCCTCACTGGTGTGTGGCACAGGCAGCAATCCAGAAGTTACTACCTTAGAGGGCCTGCTTCTCAGCTTTCTACCTAGTTCTCTAAATTCTCTTTTCAGGACCTCTGCTTTTCCTTCCTCTGTCATTGGTACCAATATGTACCAAGACATCTGGATACTCTCCCTCCCCCTCCAAAATGCTGTGGATGCGATCTGAGATGTTCCTGACCCTGGCACCTGGGAGACAACATACGATTCGGGTGTCCCATTCACACCCACAGAACCTCCTGTCTGTTCCCCTGACTATTGAGTCCCCATCACTACTACTGCCCCCTTCTCCCCCTTTCCCTTCTGCACCACGGACCTATACTCAGTGCCAGTAACCTGGTCTCCATGGCATTTCCCTAGGGGGTCATCCCCCACTACAGTATCCGAAATGGTATACTTATTATTAAGGGGAGCGGCCACAGGGGCCATTCTAGTTTAAACTCTCCCCATTAGCCTTAGCAAACCTCCCTGCCAGGATATTGGCAACACACATCAAAGTTGCTGGTGAACGCAGCAGGCCAGGCAGCATCTCTAGGAAGAGGCACAGTCGATGTTTCAGGCCGAGACCATATTGGTCTCCCTTGGATTCAAGTGCAATCTGTCCTTTTTGTAGAGGTCACGTTCGCCCCAAAAGGGGTCCCAATGATCCTGAAATCTCAATCCCTGCCCCCTGCTCCAATTCCTCAGCCACGCATTTATCCTTCACCTCATTCTATTCCTATACTCACTGTTGCATGGCACAGGCAGTAATCCAGAGATTACTACCTTGGAGGTCCTGCTTCTCAACTTTTTTCCTAACTCCCTGTAGTCTGTTTTCAGGACCTCCTCCCTTTTCCTACCTATGTTGTTGGTGCCAATATGTACCAGGACCTCTGGCTGTTCTCCTTCCTACTTCAAGATATCATGGACGTGATCAGAAACATCCCGGACCCTGGCACCTGGAAGGCAAACTACCATCCGTGTTTCTTTCCTGCATCCACAGAATCGCCAGTCTGACCACCTAACTATAGAGTCCCCTGTTACTGCTGCCTTCTTTCTTTCCCTACCCTACTGAACCACAGGGCCAGACTCTGTGCCAGAGACAGGGCCACTGTTGCTTCCCCCAGATTGGCTGCCCCCCCCGCCCCCAACAGTACTCAAACAAGAGTACTTATTGTTAAGGGGAACAGGCACAAGGGTACTCTCTAGTATCTGACTCTTGCCCTTCCCTCTCCTGATTGTTACCCACTTATTTGTCTCCCAAAAGTTTATTGATAGTTTTGAGAAGTTGGTGTTACCCTCATAGTTCCATTGGTTGTGTGTGCACGAATGAGTAAATAGAGTTAGGAGAATACTAATGGTACTTTACAGATTGTTATGGCAAATTAAGTTGCTTTTAGATTCTTGGAGGATAGCAGCTGGCGGTCTATTCAGAGTTTCTGGAATCCCTGTTGAATTGATAAGGAGATGGTGGATATTACCGCCTTCGACACGATTCAGTTGGAAATTTGCTCAATGGAGCACACAGTGGAGTGCTTGCAAGTGACGTAATTTGATAGTTGGAATCTGCTGCCTTCTTATGGATCCTTTCCCGCCATGCCTTCGCAGCCAGTTGCTGT
Organism: Mobula hypostoma; assembly: GCF_963921235.1. Classification (NCBI taxonomy): domain Eukaryota; kingdom Metazoa; phylum Chordata; class Chondrichthyes; order Myliobatiformes; family Myliobatidae; genus Mobula; species Mobula hypostoma. The sequence goes on from NC_086100.1 coordinate 24,791,317, forward strand.
CATAGACTCTGATGTTTTGCAGGGACAAAATCACAATTTATGTTGATAATTTACCATCAGTCAGGGTCAGTTCCAACTGCCTTCATGTCCTGTTTTCAAGCTTCTTTACAGGAATACTGGTGTTGTTTTAGTTCCCTCTGAATTTAGTTCCACCCACCTGTGAATGTGCTCAGAAGGTCCAGCCAGTGAATTATCTGTGTTTGAGCCTGTTGTTGCCCTTGGCAAATTTCCTGTTTGGTGGGGATCCCAAGTGGAGACTCTATTTTGCTATTTAATAATACAGTGGACAATGGAGTTGAAAACCATTTCACCTTTGCCCTAGTTCCTACTTCTCTGTCATGTATAAGAATATTTTGTCCACCAGCACTTTTGATTTTGATCATGAGCTTGGAGTTCGTTCATACTATTTTAATCAGTCTACTGAAGGTGGGAACTGCTCATTTGAGTGACAATTGAATACTCTACTGAAAGGCTAGGACAAGTTAAGCAGCTGAACAACTAACTGTCTCTCAGTAAGGGTGATTAATGGAGATTGTGAAACTTACTGTGTAGTTCAAATCTTTTCTTAATGCTCATAAAGAGAGCAATTGTTTGACCAGCACATTTTTGACTTTAGAATGATAGTCACTTTGCCTTCACATTGAGTAATAACAGATTGAAAGAGCTTCCCATCCAATATGTAGGCCTACACTACTTACCAAGGCTTAATAACAGAATCCAAGAATATAGGAGGAAGATGTATCCTTGTTTCTCAACACTCTTCTCATCTTCAAAATAGACCCATCAAGCAGAACAGTGCTGTGGAAAATCATATAAGTCTTAATAGTGTTGTTGGCAATCTTTCTTTTCCAGCATTACAAATGACCCAGCACTGCTGATGGTGTCAAATGCTTTGGTGATATACAGTGCAATGGTCGATTTGGTTCTCTGCATTTGTTTTCAATTTGACACAGGGAAAATATCATGGATATAATTGATCTTCCAGGTCTGACTTGATGTTAGACACAGCTTGCAAGATGCTGAAAGTGCATCAAGATGTTGCTTATATAAGCTTTTCCCACTGAATTGATAGCAAAATACCTCTGCAGTTGTCACCATCATCTTTATCGTTCTGATTTTTCAACTGCATGATGATGTCTGAATACTTTATGGTATCTGACCTTCTTTCCAGCATTTCAGTAACAGTTAATGGAAATGGTGGTAGATTTTCCCACATTAAAGGGTATTCCTTGGAGTAACGAGGAGTTGTTCCTTTAAATAATCAACAAATAGCTCATCTACAATGAACTCTACATCCAACTTCTTTTCAAATGATTGTCTATTTGTTACATGTATATCGAAACATAGGAACAGACTGAAATGCTTCCTTTTGCATCAACAACAACACGGTCCGAATATGCGCTGGGAGAAACCCGCGATGCTGCCATGCACCTGCGCCAACATAGAATGCCCATAATGGAGAACCCTATTAAGTGTCATGGTGTGGCCACTGGTATTAACTGGACTTTGTCATTAAAGACCTATCTTCAGTATAGATGTCTTGCATATTTCATGATGCTGTCTGTGATACTGGCAAAGCCATTTCATATTGGATCAAGACAATATCTGATTAGTTTAAGATTTAAGATAAGTTAAGCTTTATTTGTCACATGTACATCGATTGAGCACTGTTGGTTGTGTGGAAACTCCACAATAGAAATTTCGATAAGCTTTACAATTCTTTTTGCTCACATTGAAGCTGACACCAAGCAGATGATACCTTGCTACAATAAGTTATATTTGGCTTTGTGGATTGAGCCTGTATCTGGGAGATCTTCAATATTAATACAGAATTCGTAAAGCTCCTGGCTGATCACAGCTGATTGCTGAATCTCTAGAGGCACAGGAGATTCTGCAGATGCTGGAAATTTTGTGCTACACACAACTGCTGAAGGAACTCAGCAGGTCAGGCAGCTCCTCCCTCACCTGTTTTTGCCTAACACCTGCCAGCTTGTACCAGATTGACTAATTTCACAAAGTCTTTGAAAGCATGCCATGGGTTGAGAGAGAAGTGTGTGATAATCTTCATAGCCCCTATAGATTGCATTTTACCGATGTATTTCTGCAATGATTGTTCTTACTGACATCGTTAGTCTCTGTGCATTTGTTCTTGGATGCACTCTGAAGGGCACCCCCCGAACAAGTAGTCTACATATCCCTCTGATAAGAGTTGAGAATGGGATGATGGAAAGAGAATGCCCCATGCTACATCTGCACTGAATTCCGTATCAAATTCAGGATATTCAATATTTATGGTTTGTTCTCTTTCTCTAGCAATAGAAAACCAGTACTGTAAAATACTGGCACAATCCAGCAGCCAGCATAATCTAGGCTGGGTAATGGCCATGAATTGTTAGTAATGCCAGCTTCAGAAAATAGCTCAGACTGCCCAGCATATTGACGCTCACTGTTCAGTGGCCCGAGCATGTTAATCCATCTGTGAGTGGAGAGATTGGTAAGACTGGGGCAAGCTGCAGAAAAGCAAATCAGTTTAAAGTTACAGCTGTACTTCTAAGGAGATTTTCACAATATTTTGATCTTTTAAAATTGTTTGCTTTTCTAAATTAACTTTGGTTGTTTGTTCCACTAATTATTGTTCCAGATAAATTATCTGACTGTAGCAATGGTAGATTTACATCGTCATAGTGCCATTTAATCTGAAAAGTTAACAATGCTTTTCATCTGGTGTAAAGTGATTACAATTTTCTGGCATATTCCTGGAGAATTTATGATAATCTTCTGTGACCAAGGACACTGCTTAGAGATGTTTGAAGTAGAGTTCTCTCTGTGCATTGCAGGTTTTTATTCTTGGTGAGACTCCTTAAAAGACTGAAGCTTTTCTTAACTCTGCCTTCCCCTCTTCCACAGCTGACAGGGCTGTTGACCATGATAATTCCGTTCATTGCACTCCCACCCTTTTATTTGTGCATACCTTTTCTTAAAATTCTATTGCATTTCTTTTTACTCTATAAATGCCTGCAAGAAAATGAATCTAGGGGCAGTTTGATCATACTTTGATAATAGATTTTCTTTGAACTTTGAACTTTATTCTCCCAACCAGAATATAAATAAGATTTCCCTTGTCCTCAGCTTTCAACTACACTAGCCTCAGCATTCAATGGGTGAACTTCTGCCTTTACTGCCATCTTCAGTATGATCCCTGCCCCCTTCCTTTCAGGATTCCAGAGGGGCTGTTCCCTCCATGGACCCCTGGTTCACTCTTCCGTCTTTAACACTGCTTCACTCTCCTTCTCACATTATTTCCCATACAATAGCAGGAGACGCATTCTCTGGACTCCTATCTCTGTATCCAGTGGTGTGGGGAGGGGAAGATACGCCCAGCCCTGAAACACCAGTAAGGTCATTTGTTTCCAAACAATTGAATGTCTTTTTGGTGCTCCTGCACCCTCCCCTCTCCCCTCCTCTTTTCCCAACCGCCATTCCCCTCTCCCTGCCCCCTTCCCACCCTCAGTCCACAATAGATACCCATACCTGAATCAGGTTTGTTATCGCTCACATATGTCATGAAATTTGTCTATTTTGCAGCAACAGCAGCACAGTGCGATACATCAAATAACTGCAGTACTGTACAAGTGTCTTAGGCACCCTAGCTATGTACTGTATATGTGCCCAGGACAGTACTGAATATGTGCCCAGGGTGGTACTGTATGTGTGCCAAGGGTGGTACTGTATATGTGCCCAGGATGGTACTGTATATGTGGCGATGCGGCACTGTATATGTGCCGAGGGCAGTACTGTATATGTGGCGAGGTGGTACTGTATATGTGCCAAGGGCGGTACTTGTATATGTGCCAAGGATGGTACTGTATATGTGCCCAGAATGGTACTGTATATGTGCCAAGGGCAGTACTGTATTGTGCCCAGGACAATACTGTATATGTGCCTAGGACAGTATTGTATATGTGCCTAGCTATGTACTGTATATGTGCCCAGGACAGTACTCTATATGTACCCAGAACAGTACTGTATATGTGCCTAGGACAGTACTGTATATGTGCCTAGCTATGTACTGTATATGTGCCCAGGACAGTACTCTATATGTACCCAGAACAGTACAGTATATGTGCCGAGGACAGTACTGTATATGTGCCTAGCTATGTACTGTATATGTACCCAGGACAGTACTGTATATGTGCCGAGGACAGTACTGTAATTACATCAAGGTAGTATATGTTCTTGTTTCAGGATTGAGAGTTGGCTCACGAGTGTGTTTAGGATTTGAACCAGGCAACTGCTGCAACAACTCCATGTACTTCTGCGGTGGAGTAATGAGGATGCAAATTAAATTGACTCAGTCAAAGCTCCGGCAGTGGACACATTTATCTGTAACTGACACAGGCAACAACTAATCATCGTGTACAGGTCTAAAAACAAGTAATAATCACCGTTCCTAGTCAATGTTACAAGCAGCTACCAGTGCATAGTTGACAGCATTATCAATGGTTGTAAACTTCTTTTAAGACTTCTTCAGGGATCCTGAAATAAAAAGACATCATGTTAATGTTCCTTATTTGGGCAGTGTACCAAACGCAATTTCTTTGTAAGAGGTCTTAATGGGAAACAACCTTCTCTTATGATTAATGTTTTAAGGCAAGCTTTTCAGAATCTTGAGACAAAAGCTTCACTAAAAGCATGCATTGTTTTTTCTTATTGCAGGAATTGTTGCCGTTCTCTTCTGTGGAATCACTCAGGCTCATTACACCTACAATAATCTTTCTGATGAAGCAAAGATGAGGACAAAGCAGGTAGGAAGTATACTTTTCTTATGCATTTCAGTGACAGTGCACCTCAGATTGTCAGCGAAGTCAAATCAGAAGATCCTTACAGTTAAAGGCATTTATTGCAACAAAATACTTAAGGCAACAATGAGTTACATTTGGATAATGGCCACCTTTCATGGATTCAAAGTGCCAACTCCACTGCAACCCAACAGCAACACTTGGCCAACAAATTTATTCCTGACAACCAATTCCAGCTGTTAATTGGCCACCATTCAATAGAGTTGCTCAATCTCCGTTCCAACAACCTCTTCAGCCATAACTGGTGTCCTCTAATTTGACGCAATTCATTGTCTGCTTCAGCTGCAGTGTTTCACTGCTCCTGGCCGGGGCAGAGGGAACTTTGGACAGAGGGCAGTCTCACTTCTGATTAACAAAAGAACAAAAGGGAGGACTGGAGCCGGCAGTGGGAGGGAAGGAACCTTCTGGAGAGATGGTTGGGAGCAGAGTGGAAGTGCCTGAGGTTCAGCTCAGTTGAATCTTACATGAGAATGTTAAAGTTGAACAACAATAGGACTATTTGTCTCAAGACTTGAAAGAGTATGATTGTGTGTGGAATAGGTTCCCCTGTAGAGAGAGCTACCCACTCTTTGATTCTCCTTCTGTCCCCACTTGATCCACCGTCTCCCCTGCCCCATTTAATTTCCTCTCTCCCCCCTGCTCAATCCTCTTTCTTCCCATTCCACGCAATCCCTCCTCTCCCAAAGGACCATAGCACAGAGCAGCCTGTCAGGTCTGTTCCGCTATCCTGTCATAGCTGATTTATAACATTCCCTCTCAACCCATTCTCCAGCCTTCTCTCCACAACCATCAATGCCCTTACTAATCAAGAACCTATCAACCCCCACTTTCCACTTTAAATATACCCAGTGACTTGGCCATCACAGCCGTCTGTGGCAATGAATTCCACAGATTGACTGCCTCCTGGCTAAAGATAAAGCTGTATTTCTGGAGCCTTAGTTCCTATATTGTCATAATCGGCATTTGGCTTGTTATTGTCGCATGTGCAGAGATACAGTAGCACAGTGGCTAGCACAACGCTTTACAGTACCAGCGACGTGGGTTCATTTCCCACTGTAAGGAGTTTGTACGTTCTCCCCATGACTGTGTGGGTTTCCTTCGGGGGCTCTGGTTTCCTCCCACAGTCCAAAAACCGAACCAGTTGGTAGGTTAATTGGTCATTGTAAGTTGTCCTGTCTGATTAAATTGGGGGAATTGCTGGGTGGTGCAGCCTAGTCTGCATTGCATGTCAGTCAATAAACAGATAAATACAATGACTCCCCCACGTGCTCCCCCTCCGCTCGATACCCTTTCTCCCCTCCCAGCTTGTACTTTTTCTTACTCCCCCTGTTGATCCTCTTTCTCACTGCATAAGATCCTGTTTCTCCTCTCCTTTTCCAAAGCAACACAACTGTCTTCCCCTTCTGCATTCCTGTCCGCCATTCCCCACGCTGCTGTTCACACAGTTCAGTGACAGTAGCCTATCTCACTTCCACCAATGTGCCTGGATAAGTTTTCTCACCCACCTACCTTCCCCTTACCTGGCACCACCTATTGCCTGCCAGCTAGTGTTCTCCCCACTCCCTCCACCTGTTTTCACCTGCCTCCTCGTTTCCATTCTTGACGAGGGGACTTGGCCTTCATCAGGACTGGGAAGGAAGGAAGCAGACCCAGATGCTCATTCCCCACCATAAGTGCTGCTTGACCTGCTGAGTTTCTCCAGCATTTCGAGTGTTGCCTGGATGCACGATGAAACATGAAACAAACCTCACAGGAGGATTAGAAGTGGAGAGAGTGAGCAGTTTCAAGTTCCCGTGTGTCAAGATCTCTGAGGATCTAACCCGGTCCCAGCATATTGATGCAGCTATAAAGAAGGCAAGTCAGTTGCTATATTTCATGAGGAGTTTGAAGAGGTTTGGTTTGTCACCTAAAACACTCAGAAACATCAATAGATGTACGATAGAAAGCATTCTGACAGGCTGCATCACTGTCTGGTATGGGGTGGCTACTGAACAGGGCCGAAAGAAGCTACAGAAAGTTGTAAAATTAGTTGGCTCCATCTTGGGTGCTATCCTCCGTAGTATCCAAGACATCTTCAAGGAGTTGTGCCTCAGAAAGGTGGCATCCATTATTAAGGACCCTCATGACCCAGGACATGCCCTCTTCTCATTGCTACCATCAGGAAGAAGGTATAGAAGCCAGAAGGCACAAACTCAGCGATTCAGGAATAGCTTCTTCCCCTCTGCCATAGGATTCTTAAATGGACATTGAACCCATAAACACTACATAACATCTTTTTATACATATTTCTGTTTTTGCATTATTTTTAATCTAACTATTTAATGTACGTATATACTTACATATATTTATTTTTTTCTTTCTGTATTATCGTGTGTTGCATTGTATTGCTACTGCAAAGTTAACAAATTTCAAGACATGTCCCAGTGATAATAAACCTGATGCTGACTCTGATGAGCCCAATACATTGTACTCACTGTAGCTGTGAGATTAATGGTAAGAGAAACACCAAGGGGGTACAGGTTCAGGGAATTTTAAAACAAATATGGTTGTGGGTCATTGGTTGGAAGACAGTCCGGGTGCCACTGGCCACTGTAGCCATAAAACTGTAGCTAAGTATTAACATCTTTGTCTTATTGTGATCAATCCCACACATTACTGATGCTGCAGACTCCTGTCCCCATACACCAATAGCACAGATTTATTTTGCTGACTCCAGGTTGTAATTCAGCTTATGAATTCCTTTGGATCTGTTTCGGGCCAATAAATTGTGCATGGTTGCCATACCAACAGGCTAGATTTATATCGTTACTGAGAAAAAAAGTTAAATTGGATAAATTCAGGTAAATCCAAGCCATGGTGATATTTCCATTTTCCTCTAATGGCCTTTCAAATTAATGCTGAATTCTGGCAAGGTTTATGTTGTTCACTTGCATCCACTTCAAAATAGTTGCACCAACTGCAAGTTTTTTAAACTTCTAATCTTGACAGAGGGGAGAGTTGAATCTGGTTCATCTTTGTGGTATCCCACCACAGCCTGAGAGAGCAGGCAACCTTACAAACACAGTGAACGACCCCTGTTGGGTTAAGATATTAAAACAGTATTTCATACCAATGACAATACTTTAAAAAATTAATATAGATATTTCTGACAAGGGCAACATTTACTTTCCTTTACCGTTCAGCCTTAAGATTGCAGTGGTGGTGGTGATGAGCAAATTTCTTGGGCAGCAGCTGTCCAGAAGGAGACGAGATGGCACGATTAGCAAGTTGGAGTCACAAGAGATTAGATGCTGGAAACTGGAGGAAAAGTAAAAACATGCTGCTGGAGGAACTCAGCAGCATCTGTAGATTTAGAAGGATAATCAAAATTTCAGGTCAGGACCCTGCATCGGGACTGAGAGTATAAAGTGGGCGGGTTTGGTATCTGGTATAAACAGGTGAGGGGGAAGGGTGAGGCAAGGCAGGAGCTGGGGGAGATGGCCCGGGTGGGGGAGGGAGGAGTGGGAGGAGGGAGGGGCGAATGTTTCAGGTACTGGGAGAGTGTAGGACCAGAGGGCCTCAGAATTAGGAGACTGTTGCTTTAGAACAGAGATGATGAGAAATTTCTTTATCTGGAGGGTGGTGAATCTGTAAGAATCAATGCCACATTCAGCTGTGGAGGTCAAGTCATTGGGTATCTTTAAAGCACAAGCTGATATGTTCTTGATTAGTTAGGACAAAAGATGTTACGGGAAGAAGGCAAGAGAATGTGTTCAAGAGAAAAAATATATCAGCCATGAGGCAATGGGCCAAATGGCCTAATTCTGCTCCTGTGTGTTATTGGTCTAAAGCAACAGAGCGTGAGAAGTGGAGACAATGGAATCTAATAAAGAAGGAAGGAGATGAGTGGAACCAGATAAGTGAGGAATGGTGGGAAGATGGGAGCAACAGGGGAAGGAAGAGTAGAACCGGTGGTGTGAACATGTGGGTGGCTGATAGGCAGATAGAAACAGGTGGGGAAGAGGAAAGAAGAGGGGTGTTTGAGAATTCCTAGTTGCATTCATAAAGAAACAAAAAGAAACAGTGAGGGTGCAGGTTACCTGAAATTAGAGCACTATTAATATTCGTGCCATTTGGTTGCAGACTGTCCAGTCAGAAGATGAAATGCTTTCCCTCCAGTTAATATTGGGCCTCGCTCTGTAGCAGTGGAGGCCATGGCATAGGAAGGGGGAGGGAAGTTAAAATGGTGTGCAATTGCAAGATCAAGATGGCCATGTGGACAGAATGCAGGTGCCCAGCAAAGTTTTAAATTTGCAGGTGGCACTAAAATTGATATTATTAGATTATGAGAACACTCAGTCCTCTTTTATTGTCATTTAGAAATGCATACATGCATTAAGAAATGATACAATGTTTCTCCGGAGTGATATCACAGAAAACAGGACAAACCAAAGACCAACACTGACAGAACCACATCATTATAACATATAGTTACAGCAGTGCAATGCAATACCATAATTCGATGAAGAACAAACCATGGGCACGGTAAAAATAGTCTCAAAGTCCCCGAGTCGATCGACTTCCGAGTCCCCAATAGCGGCGGCAAAAGGGAGAAACTCCCTGCCATAAACCTCCAGGCACCGTCAACTTGCCGATACCTTGGAAGCAGCCGACTACAGCCGACACTGAGTCCGTCCGTCCGAAAACTGCGAGCCTCCGACCAGCCCCTCCGATACAGCCTCCCGAGCGCCATCCTCTACTATTATAGTGGACAAGGAAGAAGTTGTCTAAGGTTACAACAGGATATATACTGGGAAAATAGGAAAGGAAATAGCTGATGAATTATAACTCAGACGACTACTAAGTGATACTTTTTGGGATATCAAACCAGGTCAGGACACACACAGTGAGTGGCAGAGCCCTGCGGATTGTTACTGAAAAGTGAGACCTTGTAGTGCAAGTACATAAGTTTGCTGAAGATTTGCCTCTTCCACCTATCACCTCTTAGCTTTTCACAGAATTTCCTTTTGTTCCCTCCCCACCAGCCTTTCCCCTGGACTCACCATTTTACTGCCAGCTTCTGCTCCTCCTCCTGGCTTCTGTCCCCTTCCAGACCTGATGACGGCTCTCAGCCTGAAACGTTGCCTGTTCCTTTCCTTCCATAGATGCTGCCAGAGCTGCTGAGTTGCAGCAGAATTCTGTGTGTGTTGGGGAGTGACAAATATAGACAGAGTGGTGAACAAGGTGTCTGATGTGCTTGCCGGTATTGGCTGAGGCTTTGAGTATAGGAGTTGGGCCATTAAGTTACAGATGAACAAATCATTGGTTGGGCTGCACTTGGAATGCTGTTTTGGTTACCAGTCTATATGAAAGATGTGTCTATGTTAGGGAAGGTGCAGAAAAAATCTACAGGAATGTTGCCCAGATTCTGAGGAGGCTGAGGGGTGTCCTTAAGAGATTTATAAAAGTACGAGGGGCATAAATAGTCACAGTGTTTTTTCCTGAGGTAGGGAATTCTATGACTAAAGGGCATAGGTTTAAGGCAAGAGGGCAAATATATAAAGGGGATCTGCAAAGTGATGAGAGGCATGGATCATGTAGATAGCCAGAGGTTTTTCCCCCCAGGGATGAAATGGCTAACACAAGGGGGCATTGTTTTAAGGTGCTTGGAAGTAGGTAAAAGCGGAATGTCAGGGATAAGTTTTTCACACAGTGAGTGGCATGTGCATGGAATGCACTACCAGCAACAGTGGTAGAGGCAGATACAACAGGGTCTTTTAAGAGTCTCTAAGATAGGTACATGGAGCTTAGAAATATAGAGGGCTATGCGCTAGGGAAATTCTAGGCAGTTTCTAGAGTAGGTTGCATAGTCGGTGCAATGTTGTGGACTGAAGGGCCTGTAATGCGTTTTAGATTTCTATGTTCAAATCACAAAATCATTCTGCAGATGATCGAAATCAAGAATAACATACAGATTCCTTCTTCATCCTTTTTCCTTTTCCACCGATCACCTCCCAGCTTCTCACCACCACCACCCCCCCACCACCTGGCTTCACCTGTCACCTTCCAGCTTGTACATCTCCGTCCGACCCCCAGCTTCTTCCCCATTGCTTTACAGTCTTGATTAAGCGTCTCGGTCTGAAACATCGATTGTTTATCCTCTCCTTAGGTACTGCCTGACCTGCTGAGTTCCTCCAGCATTTTGTGTGTGTTACTCTGAAAAACAATTTTTTTTTGCATAGAAGGTGGTGGGTATGTGGAATGAGCTGTCAGGGGGTGTGGTTGAGGTGAGGAAAATTGCACCTTGACAGGAACATCAATTGGAAAGTCTTGAAAGGTTAGTGGCCAAGTGCCCGCAAGTGGGATTAGTGTAGCATCTTTGTTAACATGGATAAGTTTGGCTGAATGGCCCTTTTCAGTACTGTACATTGTTACGGATCTTTAAGGTATAAAGACACGTCGTTCAACACATTTTATGCTGTAAAGTGAAAGCATGATTCAGCTTCAAAAGTTCTTACATTATTTCAACTTTTTATATTGACGTCTACAAGAATTTGAATGTCATCCATTCAGGTGAAATTCGGCACTGTGTTGTCTGGGTTTCAACGTGCGAGAGTCTTCTCACATCTGTAGTCACTCAAGGGTCTTGGCCCGAAATGTCGACTGTACTTTTTTCCATAGATGCTGCCTGGCCTGCTGAGTTCCTCCAGCATTTTGTGTGTGTTGCTCAGATTTCCAGCATCTGCAGATTTTCTCTTGTTTGTCTATTGCTGTCAGTTTGTTTCTCCTGCAAAGGCACTGTAGTGCTGTTCTATTTGTAGAAAGTAGTTTTCTGCTAAATTCAAAATCAGAATCCAGTTTATTGTCACTGACATAAGTTATGAAATGCGCTGTTTTGTGGCAGCAGTACAGTGCAGGCAAAACAAGTTACTGTAAGTTACAGTAAATAACAAACATACTGTGAAAGAGGATTAGTGAGGCAGTGTTCATGGACCATTGAGAAATCTGATGACAGAAGTGAAGGAACTGTTCCCAAAACATTGAGTGTGGATCTTGAGGCTCCTGTACCGACTGCCCTGCCAGTAACGATGATAAGAGGGCATGTTCTGGATGGTACGGGTCCTTAATGCTGGATACTTGAGAATTGCCTTTGGAGGCTGTCCTCTATGGTGTGCCTGTAATGGGGGTGGCTGTGTCTATAACCTCCTGAGGCCTCTGACAATTCTGTGCATTGGTGCCTCCATTCTAGATGGAAATGTAATCAGTCAGACTACGCTCCACGGTACATCTGTAGAAATTTGCTCGAATTTCAGCTGACATACCAAAGCTCTTTAAACTCCTTTGCTGCATCAAATGCTGGAAAACGTTACTGTTGAAAGGGATGTAGCATAGATTTGCAGTTCACAGAATATACCATCTAAAATAACTGTTCACCTGTTATCCTTGGAAGCAGAGAATAGCTTTTATTGGCTAGTGTTTTTGTGGAGGGTGGGGGGTGCAGGATTCTAATTCTGACAAAGGAATTTTTCATTAGGTGACTCTGGACTGTATTTGAATCTTGGTGACAACAGCAACAGTCAATTCAGTATGTCACTCAGTCTGAGGAACTGACTTATTAACATAACCAGTGATGCATTTATTTATATGTGAAAAAAGATTACTCCTATATCACCTCCTTGTCTTGGTGCTATGGAAACTGCATCATTTACTATGTGAGGCAGATTTTGCTGTAGCAGTTTCTGCAGCTTTTAAGGTCAGCACTCACAAAAACACATTTCCCATTAGCTGGGAGTCAGATTGCTTCTGTTACATTTACTTCTACATTTCATGCTGATGTGTCTTTAGACACTGCATATTCAGTAGTGTACACCTTTTCTTTCCAACAACAGCAAAGCAGCATTTCCTTTTCAGTCCTTAAATTGATACCATCAACCCAGAGTAGTACGCCACCCCACCATTTCTCCTAAATTGCTTCTGTTAGTCGTGATTCTTTCAAATTGCTGGGTTCTGCATCTCTGGCTTCTCCATGGGGCCAAACAAGTCTTCAAACGCAAAGGCAAAGAAGAGCATTTAATCTGCTGAAAATTTCAGACTAACGGGTGACTCAGAGCACCTCTAGTACTGGAGAAAAGAATGAACGATCTGAAAGATTTACAGCCCAGTCAATAGGAGAACTTGTTACTTCAACTGTATTCCACTCTCTCACTTTGTCATGGTCAGCAGATTGTGTTTCCCAAACTCTGTCATTAATGCTCCTGGCCAGTGTCCTATCTGGTGAATTGCACAGCGACAGCCAATTGCAGCAAAGTCCAGGAAATAATCAAATTTGACAGATACATCTCTGAGATAACAGTTAAATTACTAGCTCCTTTTATTCATTGGCCCACAATTTTCTGTTAATGTAACACTGGGCCTAATGGTGTTCACTCTTATTTAAGTGGAAATTATTCCAACTACTTCAGACAAGGGGCAGATGCGTAGTTTAATGCAATACCCTGTCATTATATCTGCACCTCACTGTCTTCTTTACAACTGAACTCCATTGAACAGACAAAGATCCTGTACGTACATGTTAAAGAAAAGCAGAACATCTTGGAGAAAATTCAACTTAGTCCATTTCAATCCAATAAATGTTAAGTACTTCCAATAACCTCTCTGCCACTCAAAGTGGAGTCTCATTCCTTCATATTTTAATTCAGAATTGAGATATTGAAAATGTTAAATCGTTTTGTGCTCTCTCTGCCTTTCAATCCAATCTTCTCTTTCTTGATTCCCTTTCCACACTTGATCTAGTTTGAAATGACTCACTTCATTCTCAATCTATCCGCTGTTAATTTCCCAGTTTTTGAACTGGATTGGTTGTGGAGATGCACAGTTGTTTTCATTGTTCGTTCAGATGCTCAGGAGTCAGGTGCCCAGTAACTCTTTCACGGTGACACCACTTACTGCATCTTGCAATGCAAAATGCTAATAAGCTTAGATGGGCAAGGGTAAGTATTGATCGACGCTGTTCATTATCGTTGATAACTTCATTCACCACTGCTCTGAACTGAGTCTTCGACCGACAGACTCACTTTCAAGGACTCATTACAACTCTTGTTCTCAATATTATAGTCGATTTGCACAATTTGTCTTCTTTTGCACATTGGCTGTTTTGCAGTCTTTGTTTATGTATAGTTTTTCCACAAGTTATATTCTTTTTTTCCTTGTAAGTGCCTGCAGGTAAATTAATCTCAAGGTAGTATATGGTATCACATATGTACTTTGATAATGAATTTACCTGGAGCTTTGATCCTGCTATAGGAAATTATGGCTTGAATTTAAATTTGTTTATTACTGTTACATATTATTGTCATATTGCTTATCAGTACCAAATGCAGTGAAAATTTTACATATGAATGCCACCCCTAGAGATCGTTTCAAAGTGCAAGCACATCTTGGCAGAAACAAAGGGAAAAATGTTCATATAGTTTTACAGTGATGAGAAACTGCAAGTGCAGATAGACAGTGAGGCGCAGTGACAATGACAAGGTAGATTGTCAGTACAAGAGTTTATCTTTAATGTACAAGAGGTCCATTCAAGAGTTTGATAACAGCTCAGTGTGAATTATTTGTTTTTTATCATGGCTGCATTCAAATCCTGGACCAAGTAATCCTCCAGTTGCTATATTTAAATACATGGCCATATTACATTGGGGTTGCATTTATATAGCACTGAGTACGAACAGTCCAGCAGCAAGACTTGCACCTCAGAAATACTGTTGGTCCCTGTTCAATGTTCATCCAACAGCTGCTGATAACTTCTTCCAACCCTTCTGGAATTTCCAGACTGAGGTTATTTTTCTTGTCTGCTGAAATGCAGTCAGTGCGCCATCTGACCCATTTCCTGTCTCACTGAGCTATTGTTTTCAGCTACTGCCAGCCACGGCTGTTTCCTTCCAGGGTATAAATATAAAATCCTTTCTCTTCAAAGCTTTTTCCTTCTTAATTCTGTATTTTCCTATTCCAACACACTCCGACCAAGTTTTTGGTTAACTATCCTAACATATCTCTCTGTGGCTTAGTGCCATGTTTTACATGAGAATGTACTTGGGACAATTTGTTAAGCTTCCAATGGTAAGTAAGATGCTCCTGGGGTTTTGTTTTTGCATTTCACTCTCTATGCACTCTTCTGGTTCATTCAGGTTCAGCAGAGTTGCAGATCAGACAGGATTGAAGCAGGTCCTTTGAGCCACGGAGCCTGCACTGGTAAGACCACAAGACATAGGGTCAGAATTAGGCCAATTGGCCCATAGAGTCTGCTCCACCATTCAAACATGGCTGATTTATTATCCCCCTCGTCCCCATTCCCTTGCCTTTGCCCAGTAACTTTTGACACCTTTACTAGTCAAGGACCTGTCAACCTTCTAGTTAAGATGGCGCTACTGAACATGTGCAACAGCTCACTGGTAGTTAAAAAGTTAAAAAATCTGACTAAAAACACCTTTACTGAGGTAAACTGTGTTAAATTATCACTGCAGACAGTGAGGAAGCGAGCGATGGCGAGGCAAGTTCAGGGGATGAGCTGAGATGCTGCATTGTAGAATTGATGCAACTGGAAGGAGCCATTCAGAAAGGAGAGGTCGGGGAGGGGGAGTTCCAATGCCCCTACAACTGGCCCGGTTGTGAGGTTGGATTGCTCTAGGCACCCATAGAAGAAGTTGGGGCAGAGGAAATTTGATGTTCGGATGCAAGGTTGGATCGTTTTTGGGTGAAAAGCTGATTTGAAGAGCTTGAGAGCGGTTTCGGGCTCGGCGGCAAAATCCGGACCAGGAGCAAGTCGCTGGACGCTGAGGTCCAGGCCCCGAGCCCTTCGCAGTAGCTGGGTCCTAGTGTGGGGTACGATCTGCTGTTTGGGCAAATTAAACACCAGCCCAGATCGAAGGCAAGAGCTGATTTCACTTACTCTCCACAATCTTCACTCCTCTCTCCAGGGTGCTGGAGCCTTTTTCTGTCCCGTTGTTTGGTCAATTTAAATGCCAGCCCACATAAACTGACAAGACAGGGTGTCGGGATCCGAGGCGAGAGCTGATTTTGCTCTCTCACCACGATGATCGCTCCTGTTTCCACAGTGCTGAGGCTAAGAAGATTGCTTCGGCTGCTGTGCTCTGTGGCTGCTAAAATAATGAACTGATAAGTGAGGCTTTGGGCCTACTCTGTGCTGCTGCGGGGTTCAGATCTGAGGATGCAATTTGGTTTGGAATGTTGTGGTTCGCTTAAATTGTTTGTATGATTTGTGTTTTTTTTCTTCCTTTTGTTGGCCTTTTATTTTTATTTTTTAATCTTTAATTGGTTTCCTTCAGGTTTCTTGCTTTGCGGCTACCTATAAGCAAACAAATTTCAAGGTTGCATAATTTATACTTTTTTTTATTACTAATTTTTTATTGCAACTCCAACAAATTACATTCAATACAACCAGTTGCCAATTACGTTTCGACTGTTTATCCCAACCACCCCCAACCTTCATCACCATTCCCCCTCCACCCCTCTCTCCCCCATCCCTCTCGCCTCCACCAACCAACTGAATAGTAGTGCATACACAGACAAAGCATTCCTATTTTATACAATAGTAAGATTTTCTAATTTATCTGTGTTGCTCATCTTCCCCTGAATCTGTTGTTGTAAGTCGGTGGTGGAGCCCAGAGTTATCCCCTTCCCACCCCCCCCATCACCCCTCACATTCAACCCTTTACTTTGTAACATCTGTGAGTGTCACTTTGCAATGTCAGACACTGAACAATAACCGCCCCCCTCTAGCACCAACAAATTTAGAAAGGCAAAGCAGTTCTCATAGACAATCATATCAAAGAGACAGGAAAAAAAAGCTGGACAAACCCGTTAACCTATATAATTAAAACCATTTCCGTCTCAAATATAATATACCACATAATCAAGACCCCAACAGCTCTCTTGCGAGAAACTGTTGCTTTAGTAGACCGTCACTTAGCGATGGCTCCAGTGACGTCTTATCTGGTGCCCAGGAACGTAAACAAGTCTACAGGAGACATAATCCAAAATGCACATGTACAACTAAAGTCATTCAGAACCAGAACAAACTGCTGTTTTTCAGCTTCATTCTTGATGAAGTATGACATTTGGGTATATTGAATATCACCTTAGAAAGTAAAAGATAAGAAGTATAAATCTAGGCGGACTTATATCACCTTACCATGTTATCCTTGTACTAACAAGTTAATTGAGCCATTACCTTAAAACTCTGACCTGCAATACTCAGAGTCAAATTGGCCCCTTAATTAACTAAATACAAAAGTGCATCGAATGACTTTCCAATAAAAGAATAACCAGAAATAATCACACATTGGTTGATAAGATTAAAGAAATTGATAAAAAAATATTCTGCTGCTCCTAATTTGGAGCTTTACAAAAAGAGAGTTGAACTTCAGATTCAACACAGTTTGTTATTAACATCACTAATTGAAAATCAATTACTTAAATCTAAGAGTCAATCTTATATACATGGTGATAAATCGGGTAAGTTACTGGCCAACCAATTAAAAGCTGCTTCGGCTAAACGTTAGATTATTAAAGTTCGTAAACGGGATGGTACTTTGACGGTTGATCATGATGAAATTAATAAATCTTTTCAAGAATTCTATACCTCTTTATACCAATCAGAATTTCCTGACGATTCTACCAATGCATGAATTTTTAAGAAAATTGAATATTTGAAAATTACTGCTTAATGAATGTTTAACATTAGATGCCCCCATTACGGAAGAAGAAATAAAGAAAGCAATTTCTTTGATGAATTCTGGTAAAGCACCCGGCCTAGATAGGTATACAGTAGAATTCTTTAGATCTTTTTCAAGTCTACTTTCTCCTTGGTTATGTAGAATTTTTAAGGATGCCTTATTTGTAGGTAAGTTACCACAATCTTTTTATGAAGCATCTATTTCTTTAATTCCTAAAAAAGATAAAGACCCCACTGAATGTGCATCTATCCTTGTTAAGTGTGGACTCCAAAATTTTTTCCAAAATGTCAGCAATTAGATTGGAAAATGTATTGCCACAAATTGTTTTTGACGACCAGACAGGATTTATTAAAAATTGGTATTTGTATTTTAATGTTAGGAGGTTGATGAACATTGTATATACTTCTTCATCTAAAACTCCAGAATACGTTATTTCGCTCGATGCCGAGGAGACGTCAATCCTGATGCAAGGTTTTGACCCAAAATATTGATAAATACTTTGGGATTTATTTTTAGTTGAAGGTACTACAAAAGTGTTAGGCACATATATATAGCTAGGGTGCCTAAGACCTTTTGCACAGGACTGCATTGGTCAATGTGGAGAGGAGAGCGTGTTTGTAAATCTGGCTGGATGTTGAGAATGGTGATGGTGGAGCGCCATGGGAGGGGTGTGGGACCGGTGGCAGACAAGAAGTGACAGGTGTGGGTGCAGACACACCCAGCCTTGAGACAACAGGCAAGGTTATTTCATTCCAAACAATTGGTTTATTGATCATTACACAATGTCTCTGTAGTGCTTCCTGGTCCCTCCCATTTTCCCAACCTTGATTCCACCCTCCCTACCCCCTACCCACAATAAAGACCATAGCAGAATCAGGTTTTCCATCACTCATGCATGTCATGAAATTTGTCCCTTTTTTGCGGCAGCAGTACAGTGCAATACATAAAATTACTGCAGTACTGTGCAAGGGTCTTAGTCACCCTAGCTTTATCTATCTACATACTACTAAAGCTCTCATGCTCTGTCTGTCTGTTTGTGACCTTCAATTAGTGCAAACGGTGCATTACAGCAGCACTTTTTTTGGCTAAATCGAATTAAAATGCGCTAACTTACAGAATGCAGACAAAGTTCAGGGTTAGGTATTTGTATAAGATTGCTCATTTGCCAAAAATTGACAGGCTGGCTTTCACCCGAGACCCGATTGGCCATCATGAAAATCGGGATGCGACAGCCCGACGCATGCGCACAGCCAGCCTCAGCAGCAACACCTACTGGAGCAAAAGGGCAGGGCATCTCCATTTTGAGGGGTCACATTCTGCGAATCACATCAGCATGTGCAGGATTGGGACAGATCTAACTGCCACCCATCAATAACAGATAATTAAATCTTATTATAATTATGTACTTCGAGACACCCATAAACCCTTTGCTGCAGTCAAAGGACAGTGGTGACTATATCACGTCCATTTAGGAGAGCGCCAACCACATCAACAAGAATAATCAGCATCCTTTGGTGTTAGTGCTTCATATCTTCTATCCAGCATTAGGGTTAAAAAAAATGGTCTGCCTAATTATGTCACGTGAAAAGGGAAGGGGGACATTATGGTCAAGCGATGACGCCAAACGTCATTGGGAAGCGACAAGGAGAGGGAGAAAACAAGAATCGGATGAGGCCAGGGATGCACGACTCCAGGATCAAAGAGTCAGGACAAAAAAAGATGAGAGAAGAAGAGACAGAGGAGGAGAGGCATGCACGTCTCCAGGATCAGAGACAAACAACAAACAGCAGAAGAGCTGAAGAGACGGGGGATGAAAGGGCTGCATGTCTCCAGAATGACAAAAACAGGCACAGAAGGAGGGGAGAGGAAGAGACAAAGGAGCTGAGAAATGCACGCCTCCAGGATCAGAGACAAAGAACAAACAGCAGAAGAGATGAAGAGACGGGGGATGAAAGGACTGCACATCTCCAGAATGACAACGAAGGCACGAGGGTGGCAGATAAACCAGAAATGATGCTATCAAAAGTGTCCTTCATTAAATGAGGAGGAGCTATATTTGCTTTGCTACGTGTCGTTCTTCTTTAATAAAGTGAGGTTTTCTACTTCAGTTTCCAAAGCAAAGCGGTACCAATAGCATTCAGGAAAATTTAATGTTCATTCTGGTCACATCAGACTGCACTACCCTTCTCTCAAAGGGTGCCCCAACGGGTCACCCCATTGTCTAGTGTGTATATATATGTGTGTGTATATATATATATATGCCTAAGACTTTTGCACAATGCTGTATATTTTACATCAACCCCTGATGTTATTTAGGTTTATAATGGCTTTCACTTGACTCTACAAAGAAGACAGTGTTATCAAGTGCCAAGCTGTATTGTATGTTATTTACAGAGAGACCCGATCTAATTGTACATTGACTTGACGATAATTTCAGCTTGTATAATTTTTAAGGATTGATTAATTTTGTTCTCTTCCTATTTTTATGTATGTAGCTTTCTTCCAGCTGCTTTCCTTTGCTGAACTACAAACTTAAGTCTTTCATCTTTTCCTAACAAGCATTTGATGCCTTTGTCATTCTGTCCTTAAAAGTCAGATATTACATTTTGAGTTTGTGAGCAGTTTTATGCCCTATATATCCAAGAAAGGATGTGCTGATATTGGAGAGAGTCCAGAGGAGATTTACGAAAATGATGCTGGAATGAAAGTGTTAATGTATGAGGAGCTTTTGATGACTCCTGGCCTGTACTTACTGTAGTTTAGAAAAAATGGTGGGGAGGGTCGTCATGCAGAGGATATTTCCAATAGTCGTGGAATCTAGGACCAGAGGGCACAGCCTCAGACTAGAAGGCCATCTCTTTAGAACAGAGATGAGGACAAATTTCATTCGCCAAAGGGTGGTAAATCTATAGAATTCATTACCACAGACAGCTATGGAAGCCAAGTCATTGGGTATATTTAAAGTGGAGATTGATAGGTTCTTGATTAGTAAGGGTGTCAAAGATTACAAGGAGAAGGCAGGAGAATGGGGTTGAAGTGGCAAATAGATCAGACATGATCAAAATTGCAGACGAGATTTGATGAGCCAAATGGCCTAACTATGCTTTTATGACTTATTGCCTACTACAGCACTCACAGCCAGCAGGTGGGACCAGCGATCAAGACACCAGCTGTGTCAGCACTGAACAGTGCTGTCGCGCTGGCCTCAGTAGCTAAGAATGATTGGTGCTTGTTCATCAAACAGTATTGTGGTTAGGCTTTGTTCCTGTCCTACAGAATTGTCAGACTTTCTGTCAAGCAAATAAACAAGACCTATCACCTCCAGTGGCATATTTATTTTTAAAGCAGCTTAATCAATTCCCCTCTCCCATCACCTGTATAAACCTTTCCTTAAAGTACTGGTGCCAACTGGAGAAAAGGTTTATTCTTCCTTGCCGCCATCTGTTCTCTTGTCCTTTGAGTAATGATCAGCAAATGTTGCCAGATCATTGGAAAGCTGATATTGATTCCATTTCTCTTCAAGACTCACATAGTATACTTCCCAGCATGGATCACTGTTAAGCAGTTAAAAGTGCGAACACTTGTCTTGTTTTTTCCACCCCTTTTGACCATGTTGAAAGCTTTTCCCAATGCTCATCTGGTTTCATGCAAGCTACCTCCCAGAAGCAGATTGCATTGCAGATTTTCCTAGTCTGAGTGGCTCAGTCACCAGGAAATTATAGTTATTTTTTAAAATATGACTATTTACTAACTCTAGTATGTTGGATCAATAATTTGATACCACTTTCACATGGGATGGTAAGCTGCAAACTTCATATCATTGTGAAATACATCCTTCTGCAAAGAATGTGTGAAAAAGCATGTTAGAGAGGAGAGAGTTCTCTGAGCTAGTTATTTGCAAGCCACAGTTATACTTTCAAGCATCTTGATGTACTGCTGTCAGGAATTGATACTCATCTTACGTGCACTAACAGCTACAGCAGTCAAAACAATAAGCTTCCTATGCTCAGGGCCACTTTGCTTCACTGAAGAGTGGTGTGATGAACTCTGTCTTAATACTGAAAAAATAGTTTCAAGGCCGTAAGATAGCGGAGCAGAATTAGGCCACTCGGCCCATTGAGTCTGCTCCACCATTCCATCATCTATTATCCCTCTCAACCCCATTCTCCAGCCTTCTCCTCATCACCCTTATTAATGAAGAAACTATCAACTTCCACTTTAAGTACACTCAATGATTTGGCCTCCCCAGCTGTCTGTGGCAATAAATTCTGCAGATTCACCACCTTTTAGCTAAAGAAATTCCTCAACAACTCTATTTTGTTCATAGCTGTGTTCTTGACACTTCCCTGTTGAATATATGAATGTGTAATTTCTGGCATATTTGGCATAAAGGCCTTTATTTCCTGTGGAGCATGAAGAAAGCTCACCTCTGTCCCAGGATACTGACGGACTTTTACCACTGTACCATTGAGACCATACTCACCAACTGCATCTCAGTGTGGGGTGGCAATTGTCCCGTATCGAATTGCAAAGCACTCCAGCATGTGGTGAAAACTGCCCAGCGGATTATCGGCACCCAGTTGCCCACCATTGAGAACATCTACCATAAGCGCTGCCTGGGCAGGGCGAAAAGCATTATCAGGGATGCATCTCGCCCTAACCATGGACTTTTTACTCTCCTCCCATCCGGTAGGCGCTACAGGAGCCTCGTTCCCGCACCAGCAGGCACAGGAAGAGCTTCTACCCTGAGGCTGTGACACTGCTGAACCTCTCATCACAGCAATAAGCAGAATTGCATCCATATTGTACTGTCTCAGTACTTTTATATTTGTGTGCTGTTGCACTTTTTTTATTCGCAGTTATTTTGTAAATAACACTATTCTTTGCATTTCTGGTCAGATGCTCAATGCATTTCACTGGCTTTGTATTTGTACTTGGCACAATGACAATAAAGTTGAATCTAATCTAATCGAATTGAGGTTCCATTCCCTCTTCACTATTCATTATGCTGCCCCTAAAGCCTACATTCCTTCCAACAATCTCATACTGATTCACTTGAACTCAGAAGTTCCAAGTGATGCTATGTATTAGAGATTAGGTTTTAAAGAATCAAGGGGCAGCGCCGCGTGCCGCGTGCCGTAGAATCAGAATCAGGTTTATTATCACCAGCATGTGTCATGAAATTTGTTAACTTAGCAGCAGCAGTACAATGCAATATATGATAATATTGGGGAATAAATAAATCAATCAATTACAGTAAGTATATATATGCATATTAAATAGTTAAATTAAAAATAGTGTAAAAACAGAAATAACAAAAGTGAGGTAGTGTTCATGGGTTCAGTGTCCATTTAGGGATCGAATGGCAGAGGGGAAGAAGCTATTCCGGAATCATTGAGTGCGTGCCTTCAGGCTTCTGTACCTCCTTTCTGGTGATAACAATGAGAAGGGGGCATGTCCTGGGTGATGGGGGCCACCTTTCCGAGACACTGCTCCTTAAGGACATATTGGATACTATGGTTTGCTACTCCTGTAGGGACAAGTAGATTTTGCGATGTGTGGGAGAGTCACAAACAAGGGAACAGTTACAAAATAAGGGCCAGTCATTTAAAATTAAAATGTGTAAAGATGTGGCACTGTGCAAAAGTCTTAGGCACATATATGTATAGCTAGGGTGTCTCAGGACTTTTGCATAGGACTGTTTATTAGGTCTTTCCTGTTACCAAATAACACTTATACCACTGAGCTAATACAAAGCTAATTATTTCTGTTTACCAACCACCTTCCTATTTTAACCAATATACAGTACTGTGCAAAAGTCTTAGGCACCCTAGCTATATATATGAGCATAAGATTTTTGCACAGTACTGTATCTCCCTCCAAGTGTAGTGAATCTCTGGAATTGTCTGCCCTAGAGGGTGTTGAAGGTCAGATTATGAGGCAGAGATCCAAGGTAGAGATAATTATTTTAAAACTTGAGAATTTGAGAGTTTTTGGGAATCCACATGAGAGGAGCTGAGGCCAGCACTGAACAGACTTGTTTATATCAAGTTCAAATTCAAGTTTAATTGTCATTCAATCATACACAGGAATATAGCCAAATAAAACAGCATTCCACTCGGGCCAAGCTGCAAAACACATTACCAATAGTCACACGTGGCACGTATAGCATATAACATTATGATAGCAGAAAAGCATACAGTTTAAAAAATATATTAATATAGCCCAAGTCCCTAAGTGCATTGGCCTGTAGATTGATGGTGCATGGATGTTGTCCTGGAGCCATGCTTCTGCAAGAGCAAGTTGCAGCAGTTCCTCATTTCGCGCAACTGCAGCCACAGATGAATGCAATCCAGCTTGACTTCCCAGGAGCAAACCCTGGAGGGCAGCACCAATGGGAGGAGCCAACTCCCAACCAGCACGGCATCCAGTAGCACATAGCCAGCTCTGGTGTTCCCTTTGCCAGTAACCACAACAGGCGTCTCCGAAGCACGAGGGCCTTATCCACACAACAACCGAGGCAATGCGGCTCCCCTGCCTTTGTTTTCACCAATGAATCTGCAAATTGGACTCTCGGTATTCTACATTACCTATGTTCAGCAGGATCTTGTAATTACAAGGAAAATATCCAAGCCAATCACTTACGCCGTTTGTTGGATTGTGTGCCACTTGGGTGGCTGCAGCAGACTGCAAAACATTGTGCAACAAGTCCAGCTCCAACACTGTCCAGCACCTCGCTAGTGACTACATCTGCTGTACTTGATATTTTATATGTCCAGCAGCATATTACAATTGTGAAAAAACACATAAACACATACAGCACATTGTGCTGTACCATTGAGAGCATACTCACCAACTGCACCTCAGTGTGGTATGGCAATTGTCCTGTAGCGGACCGCAAAGCACTCCAGCGTGTGGTGAAAACGGCCCAGCGGATTATCGGCACCCAATTGCCCACCATTGAGAACATCTACCATAAACGCTGCCTGGGCAGGGCAAAAAGCATTATCAAGGATGCGTCTCACCCCAACCATGGACTTTTTACTCTCCTCCCATCCGGTAGGTGCTACAGGAGCCTCCGCTCCCGCACCAGCAGGCACAGGAAGAGCTTCTTCCCTGAGGCTGTGACCCTGCTGAACCTCTCATCGCAGCACTAAGCAGTATTGCACCCATATTGTACTGTCTCAGTGCTTTTATATTTGTGTGCTGTAGTACCTTTTTTATTCGCAGTTATTTTGTAAATAACACTATCCTTTGCATTTCTGGTCAGATGCTAAATGCATTTCATTGGCTTTGTATCTGTACTTGGCACAATGACAATAAAGTTGAATCTAATCTCATCTAATCTAAAAGGACAAACAATTTAACCTTTGTTCGGACCCGAAGAGGCCACTGCATCTGAGTGACCAGAATTGGGGGTAGGGCAACCCTGTGGGGCCTGGTTTCCTGTTTTCTTGTCATCTTGTGCAGTAGATTTCACAGAAGGAAGGGTGAGATGGATAGATTTCAAAGATCTGTGTTATTTCAGTTAGTTGGTTATACAGGAAGGATAAATAGAGCATAACTAGTGCAGTCTGGGAACAAGTGTCAGCAGTGAGGCAGAAGAAATTACATTGCCCAGAACATAATATATCTTCAGTGAGCCAGAGTCAGAATTGATGGGAGTGAAATCCAAGTGAGAGAGGAAATAATTTCAGGCTGCAGGAGGATAATTTTGCTGTAAGATTACTTGTGCAGACAGGAGGCTGCACAATCAGACCCAGAGGGAGCAAGATTTCGGGTTCAGGTGAATTGTGCTGGGTTGGAGGAAGGAATGTTGTATCAGAGGCAGCATAATGCAAGGCAGAGAAGGATTGCTGGGAATTTAATACTGTTGCAGAGTGTAAGTTAAAGTGAACAGTGCAGAATCAAAGATGACAGCAGAGGAAGCCTTGGTTGTTTGTCATATTGTTGTGCATTTCATGGATGGCAATGCTGTTCTGATTTTAGTTCTTAGATAAGATAAACGTAAGAACCATTTTTGTTCCCTACATTGGGAGATTGGTAGGATGAATAACCAACCAACTTGCTTATGACAGTTTAGTGTTGAGGAAGGAATGTTAGTATGTAGTAGAACCTCCTGCTGGCTTCGGCCCGAAACGTTGACTGTTTATTCATTTCCATAGATGCTGCCTGACCTGCTAAGTTCCTCCAGTATTTTATGTGCGTAAATGTTTCCACTGTCTGTGTCTCTCAGAAGACTATATAATCTCTGCCAGTGCTGTAGTTGTTCTTGCACACTCATTGCATGCCTGTCTGCCCAGACACAGTTCCCCGGCCCAGAGCTTAAATACCTACTGCCACCACTGAGATACTGAATGTCTGCTAATTTGTGTGGTTCCAACAGTCCATCAGTCCTCACTGAACCTCAGAATTATTTATTTTGTGACCTCCTCCTCCCACCTTCCTTCCGGTATATTGTCAATTGGGCCAAAATTCAGGGGCCATTGATGTAAGATCAGCTTAGGTTAGGGAGCTCTTCCACCAGTTCCTGTCAAACCACCTCAGCGAGTGTGTACGTACTGGAAAGATGTGGTAGCATTAAATACAATGCAGGAGATTCAGCAAAGCATTGCCTGGAATGGAGGGTTTTACTTCCAATAAGAGATTGGAAAATGGGAGGCAGAGGAGTGACTTCATTAAGGTTTATAAAATAATGAGAGTCGTGGATGGGTAAGGGCAGTCTTTTTTCCTGGGGTGGGGGATTGTGAAATTAGAGGGCATATAGTTAAGGAGAGATGGGAGAAGTTTAAAGTAGTATCACAAACGTGAGAAAATCTGTAGATGCTGGAAATCCAAAGCAACGCACGCAAAATGCGGGAGGAATTCAGCGGGTCAGGCAGCATCAGGGCTCCTGATGAAGGGTCTCAGCCCGAAACGTCGACTATTTACGCTTTTCCATAGACGCTGGCTGGCCTGCTGAGTTCCTCCAGTATTCTGTGTCTGAAGTATAAAGGAGACCTGGAGCGGTACATCTTCACGCAGTGAGTGGTGGTTATCTGGCAGAGGAAGAATCAGAATCAGGTTTATTATCACTGGCATGTGTTGTGAAATTTGTTAACTTAGCAGCAGCAGTTCAATGCGATACATAATAAAGAAGGAAAAAAATCAAAATAAAATAATAATAATAAATAAGTTAATCAATTACAGTATATGTATATTGAATAGATTAAAAATCATGCAAAAAGCCCAGAAATAATATATATTAAAAAAGTGAGGTAGTGTCCAAGGGTTCAATGTCCATTTAGGAATCGAATGGCAGAGGGGAAGAAGCTGTTCCTGAATCACTGAGTGTGTGTCTTCAGGCTTCTGTACCTCCTACCTGATGGTAACAGTGAGAAAAGGGCATGCCCCGGGTGCTGGAGGTCCTTAATAATGAATGCTGCCTTTCTGAGACACCGCTCCTTGAAGATGTCTTGGGTACTTCGTAGGCTAGTACCCAAGATGGAGCCAACTAAATTTACAGCCCTCTGCAGCTTCCTTCGGACCTGTGCAGTAGCCCCTCCCACCCCCCATACCAGACAGTGATGCAGCCTGTCAGAATGCTCTCCACAGTACATCTGTAGAAGTTTTTGAGTGTATTTGTTGACAAACCAAATTCCTTCAAACTCCTAATGAAATATAGCCGCTGTCTTGCCTTCTTTATAACTGCATTGATATATTGGGACCGGGTTAGATCCTCAGAGATCTTGACACCCAGGAACTTCAAACTGCTCACTCTCTCTACTTGTGATCCCTCTATGAGGATTGGTATGTGTTCCTTCATCTTACCCTTCCTGAAGTCCACAATCAGCTCTTTCGTCTTACTGACATTGAGTGCCAGGT
Organism: Mobula hypostoma; assembly: GCF_963921235.1. Taxonomy (NCBI): domain Eukaryota; kingdom Metazoa; phylum Chordata; class Chondrichthyes; order Myliobatiformes; family Myliobatidae; genus Mobula; species Mobula hypostoma. The sequence continues at coordinate 24,818,771 of NC_086100.1, forward strand.
TGTTGCTGTGACACCACTCCGCTAGTTGGCTTATCTCATGCCTGTATGTCCTCTCGTCAGCACCTGAGATTCTACCAACAATGGCTGTATCATCAGCAAATTTATAGATGGTGTTTGAGCTATGTCTAGCCACATAATCATGGGTATATCGAGAGTAGAGCAGTGGGCTAAGCACACACCCCTGAGGTGCACCAGTGTTGATTGTCAGCGAGGAAAAGACGTTATCACCAACCTGCATAGATCATGATCTTCTGGTAGCAGAGAGAGATACAGCTACGGTGATTAAAAAGGATTCAGACAGCAATGTGCATAGGAAGGGAGTAGAGAGATGTGAGTGTAACAAGGGCAAAAGGAATTGGTGTAGAAAGGCTTTGTGGTCTGCATGGATGGAGTGGGCCAAAGGGTCCATTTCTCTGATGTACAACTCAATGGAAGACTCTCTGAGAATAAAAATGCACTCTTCTGTATTGTCCCATTCAGAATCAGATGTTTGTGGCTTATGGGCTCAGCCTTGAAGACACGTCACACAGATGGGTGAAGTGAAGGGTTTGGCATTAGAAAGTGAAGTCTGCAGTGCCATATATCCACAAGGAAAACAAAACATGCTGGAGATAATCAGCAGTCAGGCATCACCTGCGGAGAAATAAAAAGCATGAGTGTTTCATAGAGCTGAAAAAGTGAGAAGACAAGCAAGTTTTAAAATGAAAGGAGAGGAGGAGTGGAGCGAAGAAAAGGAATGCCTGTGAAAAGATGGGGGGGCTGACTTGTCAAAGTTGCATAATTGCCTTCTGTGCCTTCCAAGAGAGAGAGCCGGTCGGTTTATTGGAGTGAAGGAGATGAACACAAAACGAGTGTGGTAAAGAGAAAATGGGGCTGTGAAGCACCGAGCATAGCGGTTGCTGAAAATCTGAAATAAAAGAGAGTATTGAAAATATACGAGGTCAAAGGATGAGAGGTCAGAGTAGAACAGGGATAAAGAATTGAAGTGACAGATGACTGGAAACTCAGGGTCATCCTTGTGGACTGAATGGAAATTTTCAGTGAGAGCGGAGTACATTGTGAGCACTGAAAGCAGTACATACCCTGTTCATTGTTGTTTTCATTTGCTCGCCTTTTTCCCTTTTATCATTGCCTGACAGAGGGCAAAGTTCTCCATTACAGGAGGATCACTCACATATGCATTGCCACCAGTGTGGTCTCATCACTGTTTGAACTTTCAGTGTCACCCTAGATTTGTTCAGAGTTGCTTTAAGTCCCTCATTCCAAAGTTTCTTTTAACTTTTCTGATATTTTTGGCATTGATTAAGTTGAAAACAGAGAACTAGTTTGGAGAAGCACTCATGAGCATATAGATATATCAAATGGCCCATCAAAACTGGAGTTAGAATCAGAATCGTGTTTATCATCAGAATCAGAAACAGGTTTTCATCACTGACACGTCATGAAATTTGTTTTGCAGCAGCAGTATTGTGTAATACGGCAACAAGTTACTATAAGCTACTGTAAGAAATATTAAAAGTAAATCAATAGTATAAGAAAAGAGCAAAATGGTGAAGTAATGCTATTTGTGGGCCATTCAAAGATCGGGTGGCAGAGTGGAAGAAGCTGTCTCTAAGATGTTGAGTGTGTATCTTCAGACTCGTATACTGCCTCCCTGATGGTAGTAGTGAGAAGAGGGCATGTCCTGGATGGTGAGAGTGCTTAACGACGGATGCTGCATCGCCTTTTGAATATGTTCTTGATGGTGGAGAAGCTAATGCCCATGATGGAGCTTGCTGAGTGTACAACCCTTGCAGCTTTTGCCAATCCACTGCATCATTGGCACCTCCATACCAGACTTACTACATACATCGTGATTTTAGTTATTTTTTGGCAGCAGTATTATGAGTTGAAGTCAACCAATAAATAAATTACGAAGGAGGAATATCGGGGTGGTGTTCATGGCATTAGAAGGGGCACCATTATTTGTGAGATAGTTTTCCCATTTGATTCTGATTGTTTGGTGAATGCAGTGTTCAGGTGTCGGTTTGAGGGTTTTTCTAAGGTTTGTGTTACCGAGTAGTTTCAGACATTGTGGAAGGATTTACTTATCAAGGGAACTGGAACTCTGAGAGTCTTGAGTAGCCTCCGGGGCAACTTTCCAGGATTAGTGATTGGTTTAATCTTTCACTCACCGAAGAGAGTTGCCAACACTTACTCTCACGCTCATGTTCCAAGTTCAAAGTCTTGAAGTAGGAACTCAACCTACAGCTGTTTGGAAATGAAACCGCTGCCATCTGAGCGAAGATCTAGCGACTTAACAAGAGCAGAATAAGAGCGAAAAAAGCTGAAATCAGAGTAAAATAGTGACTGAAAGAGAAAACTGTAAGGAAGAATGAAAGCCAGACACATTTAAGGTTTATTTCCATTTTCCATTCTCCTGAGCCATGGTACATTGTCCGAAGCTGTTTTTTCAGTGAAGTGATGTAGGGAGGAGAAAGAGATTTCAGAACGCTTGTAAACGTCACTCTTTCTTCACAAAGAATTGCCTATCTCTTAATAATTTTAACCGTATTGACCTTTGCATAATTTGAAGAAGATTCAGGAACCAGAATTCCTTTTTCACGTGTACTCTGTGCGAATTGGGCTTTTTAGGACCTACATAAATCATTAAGTTAACTGTGTTGCAAACAGGTTTAAAATAAGCTATCTGCCTGTGTTTCTGGGGCTGAATCTGACAGTGGATTTTCATTGGTACGCACATTCTGTATTCGTTCCCAACCTTTGTTCCAGTATTTTAACTCTGTGACTGGAGGATGGATTATTACCATGCCATGACTGCTGTCTCCTGGCAACTACTGTATCAAAGCATTGTTACTGGAACTGACACCTCTGCACAGCCAACCAGTGTTAATCATACTGAATGTTAGTAAACAAAAGTGACCAGAAAATTGCCAACAGCCAGGGCCAGTGACTTTTATAAGAAGATTTATAACTTCATAAATATTCCCCATTCACAGCAATTTCTTTCCCTCCAAGGTGCTCGAAAGCCTTATTACCACCCGTTTCTCTTTTGGGATGGGTTATTGATGAAACGGTGAAACAGGCTGGTGGAGTGGGCAGATGAAATGAGAAGTGTCATAGTATGGTAGGGCTGGTAAATTGGTTTATTATTGTCAATGCAAGGTACAGTGAAAAACTTATCTTCCATACGGCTCACTCAGATCAATTAATTTCATCAGTGCATTGAGGTAAAACAAGGTAAAACAAAGACAGAGACCATAACCCCATAAGACACAGGAGCAGAATTAGGCCACTGGGTCCATCGAGTTCGTTCTGGCATTCCATCATGGCTGATTTGTTAACCCTGTCAATCTCATTCTGCTACCTTCTTCCCATAACTTTTGACGCCCTGATTAATCAAGAACCTATCAACGTCTGCTTTAAATATACTCAATGAATTGGCCTCCACAGCCATCCATGGCAATGAGTTCTACAGATTCATCATCTCTGGCTGTAGAAATTCCTTCTCATCTGTGTTCTAAATGGACATTCCTCTATTCTGAGGCTGTGCTCTCTGGTCCTAGACCCATCCACAATGGGAAGCATCCTCTACAAATCCACAGTATCTAGGCTTTACAAAATTAAATAGGTTTCAATGAGTTACTCTGCATACTTATAAACTGCAGTGAGTATAGGCCAAAGGTTATCAAATGCTCCTTTTACATTAATCCTTCCATTCCAGGAATCATTCTTGTGAACCTCCTCTGGACTCTCTCCAATGCCAGCTCATTTTTTCTTAGATAAAGGGGCCTAAAACTGCTCACAATACTCCAAGTGCGATCTGGCCAATGCCTTATAGAGCCTCAGTGTCACATACTTACTCTCATATTCTAGTCGTCTCAAAATTAATACTAACTTTGCATTTGTCTTCTCTACCACCGACTCAACCTGCAGGTTAACATTTAGGGAATCCTGCAGAAGGACTCCCAAGTCCTTTTGCACCTCAGATTTTTGAATTTTCTGTCTTCTTCGCCTTTATTCCTTACGCCAAAGCGCATGACCATACAATTTCCTACACTATATTCCATCTGTCACTTCTTTGCCCATTCTCCCAATCCACCCAGGTTCTTCTGTGGACTTCCTGTGTCCTCAACACTACCTGACCCTCTACTTATCTTTATATTGTCTGCAAAATTGGCCAGAAAGCCATCAATTCCATCATCCAAATCATTGACCTATAGCAAGAAAAGAAAGGGCCCAATACTGACTCCTTTGAAACACCACTTGTCACTGGCAACCAACCAGAACAGACCCCCTTTATTCCCACTCTTTGTTTGCCTCCTGCCAATCAGCCAATCTTTTATCCATTCTAGTATCTTCAACTGCAACGCCTTATCAAAGACCTTCTGAAAATCCAAGTAAACAACATCCACTGACTCTTCTTTGTGTATCCTGTTTGTTATTTCCTCAAAGAATTCCAACAGATTTGTCAAGCAAGATTTCTTCTTAAGGAAACTATGCTGACTTTATCATACACCTTCAAGTGCCTTGAAACCTCATCCTTAATAATGGGCTCCAATCACTGAAGACAGGCTAAATAGCATATAATTGCCTTTTTTCTGCCTCCTTTCCTTCTTAAAGAGTGGAGTGACATTTGTAATTTTTTTAGCCCTCCAGAACCATCCAGAATCTAGTGATTCTTGAAAGATCATTACTAATGCCTCCACAATATCTTCATCTACCTCTTTCAGAACCGTGGCTTGTTGTCCTCTTCCATTTCCTGGACATCCGTGCTTGTCCTAACCTACCGCCCCATGAGCCTCCGCATCCAACACGTTATTCCCCGCAACTTCCGCCACCTCCAAAGGGAAACTACCACTAAGCATATCTTTACCTCCCACACCCAACTCTTCGCTTTCCACAGGGATCGCTCCCTCCATGGTTCCCTTGTTCATTTGTCCCTCCCCACTGATCTCACTCTCAGCAGTTACCCCTGCAAGTGGCCAAGGTGTCTACACCTGCCCATTCACCTCCTCCCTCATCTCCATTCAGGCCCCCAAAGAATTCTTCAACACTTCACCTGCAAATCTGTTGGGATTGACCGTTGTATCCGGTGCTCCTCTACGTTAGTGAGATATTGTAAATTGGGGGATCACTTTATTGAGCACCTCCACTTCATCCGCCAAAATTTCCCAATGGCCAAACATTTTAATTCCCATTCCCATTCGCGCTCTAACATGTTGGTTGATGGCCTCCTCTTGTGCAACTGTCCGGTTAAGTAACACCTCATATTCTGTCTAGGCAGCCTCCAACCTGATCTCATGAATATCGATTTCTCCTTCTGGCAAATGAAATTATCTCTCCCCCTTCCCTCTTCTTCTATTCCGCACTCTGGCCTCTTACCTCTTCTCACCTGCCTATCACCTCCCCTGGTTCCTCTCCTTCTTCCCTCTCTCCCTTGTTACTTTTCCCACCCACCTTTTCCCTTCACCTGTCACCTTCTAGCTATCTTCATTCTCCTTGCCCCACCTTTTTCATTCTGGCCTCACCCCACCTTCATTTCCAGTCCTGAAGAGGGATCTCAGCCTATAACATCGACTGTTTATTGATTTCCATACATGCTGCCTGACCTGCCGAGTTCCTCCAGCATTTTGTGTGTTTTACTTTCAATTTCGAGCATATGCAGAATTTCGTGTGTTTAAGTAGTCCATCTGGTCCAGGTGACTTCAGACCTTTTAGCTTCCCAAGCATCTTCTCCCTAATAGTGGCAACTACTCTCACTTCTGCCACCTGACCAATTCGAATTTCTGGCATACTAATAATGCCTTCCACAATGAAGAACAATGCAAAATACTTAATAAGTTCATCCACCATTTCCATTACTACCTCTCCACTTTCATTTTCCAGTGGTCCGATATCTATTCTCGCCTCTCTTTTGGTATCTTCTTTTATGCTATTGGCTAGCTTACCTTCATATTTCATTTTTTTTCTCTCCTTATGAATTTTTTTAGTTGCCTTCTAATGATTTTTAAAAGCTTCCCAATTGTCTAATATCCCACTAATTTTTGCTGTATTATTTATCCTCTCTTTTGCTTTTATGCTGCCTTTTACTTCCTTCATCAGTCACGGTGGTGTCATCCTTCCTTTAGAATACTTCTTCATCTTTGCGATGTACCTAACCTGTACCTTTGAATTGCCCCCAGAAACTCCAGCGACTGCAGCTCTGCCATGATCCCTGCTAGTGTCCCCTTCCAACCAACTTTGGCAAACTCCTCTCTCATGCCTTTGTAATTCCCTTTACCCACTGTAATACTGATACGTCTGACTTTAACTTCTGCCTTTCAAACTGCAGAGTGAATTAGATTATATTATGATCACTGTCTCCCAAGGGTTTCTTTCCTCATGCTCCCTAATCAGATCTGGTTCATTGTACAATACCCAATCGAGAATTGTCTCAATAAAGTATTAAAATTACAGCGAAGTGCAGTGCAGGCAGACAATAAGGTGCAAGGTGATTCGAGGCAGATTGTAAGGCCAAGAGTCCATCTTATTGTACTAGGGAACCATTCAAATTCTTTCAACAGTGGGATGGAAGTATCCTAGAGTCTGGTGGTATGGCTTTTGTATCTTCTGGCCAATGAGAAGAAAGGATGTCCAGGGTGGGTGGAGTCTTTGATTAAACTGGCTCCTTTACAACAGACATCCCACCCTGCAAAAACTCATTTCAGGGAGGTAGCACCATCAATTTGCGGGAGACTTCCGGGAGAGGTGGGATGTCTGCAATAGAGTAGCTCCTTAGCAGCCAGCCAGCTAGTTTAAATAACGTTAGCTATGCTAATGAACAGATGACACCTGTTAAACTCACCTCAACACGTCTTTTACAGTCTTAACCCACCATGGGCAATAGAAAAGTCACTGTTGCAAACAGTGCAGCGAGCAACACTGTCGTTATTTTTGACCCCTATTAGGCAGGGGTACACTTTAGTGTAGTCTGGGGTGACGTACGTTTTATATTTTCTTTTTTTTCTGGAACACTCTGCCATGGAGCACTCTCATGCTCTCTCTCTCTCTCTCGTAGTCACTCTCGCTTGCTCTCACGCTCTCGCTTTCTCTCTTGCGCTCTCGCTTGCTTTCCGTCTCTCGCTCGCTCGCTCTCGCGCTCTTGCTTGCTTTCTCTCTTGCTCTCTCGCTTGCTTGCTCTCGCGTTCTCTCTTGCTCGCTCGCTCTCAAAAAAAATTGATTTCCGTGATATTGTATATAATTTGCAGGCATCAGGGAGCCACTATTAATATGCGGGAGACTCCGGGAACTTCCGGGAGAGGTGAGATGTCTGTTACAAGAGCAGTTATAAACGTAGACCAAGTCCATGAAGGAAGGGCTAGTTTTCATGATCTGCTGAGAAGTGTCTACAACTCTGCAGTTTCTTGAGAAATGGGCAGAGCAAAGATCAGACTGAAAGTTCCAGACTAAGGTATTTGCAAAAGCAGAAACATCTGTGGGTAATATAAACATATACCCACAGATATGAGTATATGCTTATAGTTCAAGTCAAAATAGAATGGCAGAATTAGTTTTAAAAAATCAGCAACTTTCCTCTTCTTCGTGGAGTAAAACACTGAGGCTTCAGAGAACAGAAAGTCAGAAATAAAACTTGCATGTGATTGTACTGCCTCAGGCCTTCAAAAACACAGGCAAAGGATATACACAAGTAGTCACAGAGTAATACACCACAAAGACCACCAAGCAGTAAGCACCGACTTATTTTAATCCTACACTAATCTCATTTTATTCTCTGCACAATAAATCAGCTTCCCTCAGATTCTGCTGTTCATCTACAAACAGAGGCAATTTTTAATGGCTGATTAAGCCACCGTTCTGCATGCTTTTGGGATATGGGATGAAACTGGAGCACTTAGAGCATGATTTCCCAAACTTTTTTTATGCCATGGACCAATACCATTAAGCAGGGGGTCAGTGAACCCCAGATTGGGAACCCCTGACCTAGAGGAAGCACTTGTTGTCCCAGAGAGACACCTAAACACTGCACAGAGCACCCGAGCTCGGGATTGAACCCAGGTCACTAAAGCTGTGAATATGTGTTGTACATGGTCATGAAGAGCTGTTCTAAATCATAGGACATCCAAGAACGGAGCATTATCTCTGGTTCTAGGCAACATACTGCAGGGAAGATGAGAGAAGAGATTTACTAAAACATTTCCAGGGTTGAAGAACTACAGTTCTGTGGATAGCTTAGAGAAGCTCAAAATGATCTTGAAAAAGAAGGGGTGAAAATAAGATTTGATATTCAAAATCATGAAACGTATAGACATGCCAGATCACAATTGTTGCCTTTGTTGGAGAAATAAAGAACCAAGGGAAACACAATGAAGGTGATTGGTCGAAGTGCCAGAATTGGCATATGGAAATAATCTTTTCATACAGCAAGAAGAATGCTCTGCCAAAGGAATTAATAGAAGTGGATTCATTTGAAGTGAGCTGGATGGGCATCTGAAAGGAAATAATTTGTAGAACTGTGGGGAGGGGTCCTAGCTGATGTGGGCTGTTGTGATAACCTGCTGTCTTCAGTGCTGTTGCCCAACCAACCTCTTCCTTCTCTATGGTTCCCAGTCATTCCACTGCCTTCATCTTCTTTATTGCAGTCCACCTCCATATGCTGATCATTCAAAATTCAATTCCTTCTTATGCATTAGAGAGAACTATACGTGATGGTTTCTTCCACCCATCATTTGATTGTTACATTTTGAATGCTTCAAAACCTCTGGTCTGAGGCTGGTATAGGTCCATCTCCATCTAAACATTGGTAAGTCTGCAACTATTCAATTTGGTTTGCAACAGATATTTTCTACCTTTCCTAGAGTTACATCCCAAACCCCATTTACTTTCTCAAACTGGGGCCAAAGGTTGTGAGTTTGAAAGGCGGGTTTTAGCCTGCCTGTATCTACCCAATTTTGTTCATAAATTTGGCATTACAATCCAGAGCAGAAGTCTAAACAGTGAATGGCCTGAATGGAAGGAGTTTTAGTATATTGAACCAGATTCTGTAGGTTAAGTGGGAAACATTGATTTATCTAACAATCTTATTGATTTTTTTGATTTCTATTTCTTAATCTAATTTGGCATTCAGTCCATGATCAGTATTTGCCAGGGCCTTAACTTCATCAGTCAGTCAGAGAGATCTCTCATTTCTCTTTCCACTGTGCATTGATGATAAACTGGGTTATTCTTTGCCCGAGGCAAGCTCCCTTCAGTTTGCTGTTACACGTTCTGTTTCAGCTGTAAGGGAGTACAGAATTGCCTGTGGATGTTGCCATCTGGAATCCACCCAGATCGTCACAATCACTTTGCCATTTTTTGTTTATCTTTTCCAAGCTTCACGCTGTACCATTTATATAGCACCCTTTGCAATCTCAGCAAATTAAGTACTTTTAAAATGCAGTTGTTACTATAATGTATACTCACTCAGTGGCCACATTATTAGGTACCTCATGTACCTTAGTAAAGTAGCTACTGAGTGTATGTTTGAGGTTTTCTGCTGTTGTAGCTTGCCCACTTTAAGGTTCGTGTTAAGGGTTCGGAGAAGCTCTTCTGCACTCCATTGTTGAAATGCATGTTTATTTGAATTACTGTAGCTTTCCTGTCAGCTTGAAACAGTCTGGCCATTCTCTCTGACCTCTCTCATTAACAATGCACACAAACAAGCTGCTCACTGGGATTTTTTCACACCATTCTCTGTAAACTCTAGAGACTATTGTGTGTGAAAATCCCTGAAGATCAGCAGTTCCTGAGATACTCAAGCCACCCCGTCTGGCACCAACTATCATTCCATAGTCAAAGTCTCTTAGATCATATTTCTTCTGAAGTTTGGTCTCACCAGCAACTGAACCTTTGGGCCATGTCTGGATGCTTTTATGCTTTGAGTTGCTGCTACAAGATTGGCCGATTAGTTATGAGGGGTGATTGATAAGTTTGTGGCCTAAGGTAGAAGGAGTCAATTTTAGAAAACCTAGCACATTTATTTTTCAACATAGCCCCCTCCTATATTTACATACTTAGTCCAGTAGTCGTGGAGCATATGGATCTTGGACCTCCAGAAAGTGCCCACAGCAGGGGTGATTGATAAGTCCAAGATCCATATGCTCCACGACTGCTGGACTAAGTGTGTAGGTGTAGGAGGGGACTATGTTGAAAAATAAATGTGCTAGGTTTTCTAACATTGACTCCTTCTACATTAGGCCACAAACTTATCAATCACCCCTCGTATTTGCATTAATGAGCAGATGTACAGGGTACCTAATAAAGTACCACTGAGTGTTGGAAATACGACAGGTACTTTACACTTGCAATAATTGACTAGGTGTTCTGTCCTTAGTGAGTCTAACATAGAACATAGAACATTACTGCATAGTACGGCCCTTCTTCCCACAATGAAGTGCCGACCTTTTAACCTACTTGAAGATTAATTAACCTTTCCCTTTTACATAGCTCTCCCTTTTTTCTATCATCCTTGTGCTTATGTAAGAGTCGCTTAAATGTCCATAATTTATTTGTCCCTACCACCTTGGCTGTGTGTTCCACGCACCCACCATTCTCTGTGTAAAAAAAATACCTCTGGTATCCCCCTATTTCGCCAAGATGCTTGGAGTACTCCCCGCTGGTTTTCTATGAAATACTGCCGTGGAGTAACAAACAGGTTTTGCTATATGAATTAATTGATAATTAATAGAGAGCCTGTGTTTCATCTCTTACTCAGATTATGGTACCTCTAACAGTGCAGTATTCTTTCAGTTTTGCAGTGTATTAGTACCTTTACCATCTACCCTTGGACAAATAAATTGTTGTTTGAAATGGTTCAACCATTCAGTGATTCATTCGATCACTCTAATCATTGTCGGTATATATATTTAGTAAAGCTTCCCTCTTTTGGCACAGCATGTTGCCTTATCGGAAGAATCACCTTTGAGATCACACATTTTATGATCTGGTTGACCATAATTCTAATTCACTGTCAGGGTTCAACAGACTTCCAATATCAAAGCGATTCAAAGCATTAGTTAAGGCAAATGGCAGATTTAAAAGATCTGCTGTGATCTTACTGAATGGTGGAGACAAACAGCATTCGCTTGTTTCTGCTCCTTACATTCACATATAAGAAATTAGCATGAAACACTACATTAATAATTTCAAAATTAAATTTCTCCCAAAAACCAGTTGAGTTAAGTAAGATCACAACTAGATTTTACATGAACATGCTAACCTGGGCAATACTGCGTGGGGAGGGGGAGGTTTGTAAATTAAATTCCCTCAGATGTGACCTTTGAACTAATCTCTGATCCCAACACCCAAGGACCCAGGTGAACAGAGGATCTTATTGGATGTGCTCCTTCAGTGAATATCACAACCACCAGAAAAACACTTCTAAAGATTTGTGTTTTACATGAAGCTGATCATAAAAATTCCAAATTGAGTAGGAAGGTTTAAGTTGCAGAGTCACTTTGCTGCAGAGGTTTTATAGGGAAGAGTCTGATGATCAAACTGTTTATTGCATCTATAATCCAAACTGCTGTAGTCATGGTAACAATGTGAAGATGTGCTGCATGCAAGGCACTGAGTTACAGTGACAAGAGTCGTTGATACATCTGTTTAAACTACAGTAATCCCTTTCTCTTGGACATATAAAGGAAACAATATTGGACAATATTTCTTCCTGTGCCTTTGATCCAAGCTTACAGTGGAAGGTAAGATACAAGATGGTGCAGATGCTTGCATCTGGAATGAAACTCATGAAGTGCTTTAGCAGAGGGGTCAGAGTATGCATTAGCTGCAGCCTTACAGAAACCTTGACCCACTGCAATTCCCCTACCACCGAAACGGGTCTACGGCAGGCACCATCTCCTTGACCATACATTCATCACTGGAGAAACGGAAGGCAAAGATACCTACATCAGACCATTGTTTATTGACTGCAGTTCTGCCTTCAATAATATACTTCCAAGCAAACATATCAGCAAACTCTGGACTGTGGGAGTCACCACCTCCCAGGATCCGTGACTTTCTGATCGACAGTTCACAATCAATAAGGATAGGAAGCAATACATCCGGCACAATTATTCCAAACACTGGTGCTCCACAGGGTTGCATCCTCAGCTCACTATTCTCCCCCTTTTGTACTCAAGACTGCATGGCCAGATTCTGCTCTGACTCCATCCTCAAGTTTGCAGGTGATATCATTGTAGTTGTCTGTATGTCAAGAAACAAAAAGTTGGAGTACAGGAAGGAGGCGGAGAGCATGGTGTCATGACAACAAAGTTTTCCTCAATATCAGCAAAACAAAAGGGCAGGTCATTGACTTCAGGACTTCAGGAAAGGGGGCAGTGCAGATGCTGCTGTCAACATCAGTGAGGACAAGAGGGTTCGCAGATTCAATTTCCTAGGAGTGAACATCACCAATTGTCTATCCTGCTTCAACCACATTGACACCCTGGCCAGGAAAACTCACCAATGCCTCTACTTCCTCAGGAGGCTAAAGAAATCTGGCATTTCCCCATCAACCCTTACCAATTTTAATCTACAGTACATATCATAGAAAGCATCATGTCTGCATGCATAATGGTTTAGCATGACAACTGTTCTGCACCCGGCCATAAGAAACTGCAAGGAGTTGTGGGCACAGCTCAGCGTGGAAACCAGCTTCTCCTCTATGAACTCTGTCTATACTCCTTGCTGCCTCAGAAGATCATCCAGCATAATCAAAGACTGCACCCGCCCCAGACATTCCTGCTCTCCCCTCTGCCATGGAGCAGAATATACAAAAGCCGGAAAATATGTACTCTCAGGGTCAATGACATTTTAATCCCATTGTTGTAAGACTGCTGAATTGTTCTGTAGTATGATAAGATTGATTCATGCCCTCACAATCTACATCATTAGGATCTTGCTCCTTATTGTCTACCTGCACTACATTTTCTCTGTGTATGTTACACTGTGTTCTGCATTCTGTTATTGTTCTACCTTGTTCTACCTCAATACTCTCTGAAATGGTTAGATCTGTATGAACCATGTGCAAAACAGACTTTTCTCTGTGTCTCAGTACATGTGACAGTAATAAGCACATTCCAATTTTAAAAATAAACAAATTGCTTGAGGAACTCAATGGGTTAAGCTGTATCTTTGGAGGACAAAGAATGGTCAATGGTTTGCATCAAGATTATAATACAGGGTCTCACAGTTCAAGTTGTTGGATTATTTCCTTTGATTACTATCAAACTTTTCTTTAGAGAGTTCCTTGCAGTTGAGTCTGATTTCCTTCTATTCTAGCTCTGTGGGTTCTGAGCTGATTGCAGAGTCCTATGTAGATCCCCACTTACTACCATAGATGGGTCAGATGTGGCTTGTTTCATTTGGAATGCCATGTGCTGCTTCCATTATTTGTTGACAGCCTCTGTGTAGTCTGGAAGTTGACACTAAAGTTGTTCTTCTATTGCTAAATCCTCCTCCTCCATTGAGTCACTGGCCAGGAATTCCCATAGGTGCTATCAAGGCAATTTAAGGAACATCCTTGTTGCATTTATCATGTCCTCCTTAAACCTTTTGCGGTGATAGAGCTCAGAGTTGTCTGTTTGTTTTAGGAGTCTGGTGTTAAACATGCAGAGAATATGGGCCACCCACCAGTGCTGGTGAACATGATCAGACCCTTTGTCCTGGGGCTGTTGATCTGAGAGCAGATTGCAATATTGGTGTGCCTCTCCTGTAATGAGTTCAGATAACTCTGAAACAACTTCTTCTAGTCTTCGCATGTCCCCACATCCGAGAAGGGCTGTGTTACACTGATTGACACATCTCAAGCTGTTATCAGCCTGACTTTGTTCTCAAAGACACTTTCACATTTCTCTATAGTATGTGTGGACTCAAAGTTAGCAATGAAGGTCAAGTACAAGTGGGTGGAGGGATTGGAATACAGAGCAGTTCATAAGGTGACATTGTGATGGGAGGTCATGTCGAGTACGAGAAAGCTGGCCATGCGTGGGTTGAGACATTTTGGCTTGAAACTTCTCAATGTCTTTTGGAGTTGGACGACTGTTTGTGTGTGTACACAGGGAGGAATGGGGTTTGTTTTGCTACTGCTCTTTTTCTATGTTTTTGTTGTTGCTTGTGTAGTTCTGTGAACATGGCGGGCATGCTGTGTTGGTGCTGGAGGGAATGGCGCCACTTGCAGCCTGTCCCCAGCACATCCTTAGGTTGTGTTGATTGTTGAGGCAAATGGCGCATTTCACCGTATGTTTTGATGTCCGTATGATAAATAAATGAAGCTGAATCTAAAGGCTGCCTACTCAGTCATTTCTGAAGCCCTAGGAGAGATGGGTGCGGTTGGATGGGGAATGGAAGGGCATCATAGTCAGGCCAATGTGAGCCAGAGCTCCTCCACGGCTTCTGTGCTGCCAGATTCTGCACAGTTGTGGAGTGAGACCATCGTGAAATTCTCACTTCTCACTCTGCAGAGTGAGGGTTGTCACTGTAGCATAGTGGTTAGCACAAAGCTTTACAATGCCCGTGATCAAGGTTCAATTCCCACCACTGTCTGTAAGGGCTTGGTACCTTCTTCCCGTCTGCCGCCTGGGTTTGCATCAGGTCCTCCAGTTTCCCCATGAGTTCCTAGAGGATGTATGGCTTAGGGTTAGTAAATGTTAGGCATGCTGTTGGCACTGGAAGTGTGGTGACACTTGAGGGCTGCCTCCAGCACATCCTCAGATTGTGTTGGTCACTGACGCAAACAACGCATTTCGCTGTCTGTTTTAAGGGACAAACAAAGCTAACCTTTAGTGACATCCTGCTAAAGCTACAAAGGCAAATCAGTAGTCTCCCACAGAGCAGATAACTCCAATGCTCTGTTTCGGGCAAAGAGCTTGCAAGAGCAAGCTGGGAGTTTCGAGCCATTCACTTCCATCTGTCGAGTGAGATCCCATGAAATCTGGGAACTTCAGCCTTTTCTTTCCGTAGGTTCTGCGCATTTCGAATATTTTACAAACAATCTATTTTTGTTATTCACTCATAAGACCATAAAGCATAGGAGCAGAATTAGGCCATTTAGCCCATCGCATCTGCTCTACCATTCCATGATGGCTCATATGAGGGTATTATAGGCTATGCTGACATTGGTGGTTTAAAATCAACCCCATTGGTGGGTTTGTAGTCACAAGTGGGCAAGAATGGCCGATCTTCCTTGATGTTAATGAACGAAATCATGTTTCATGTTCCTCAGATTAGCTCAGCGTGCTCTTTGACCACAGGCTTGTTGGCCTGGAAGGTCAAGCTGTCAAAGACTAATCAAAGGTCATTGTGCACCACATCCCTGTGTGTGGATCAGGGAAAGGAAACAGCAAGTTTCAGGGCTGCGCATAACTCCCACGCACTTTTATAATGAGTCCATTTCTACGTTTCAAGCATTGGAGATCTCCCACTGGGGGTTAGTCAGTGAAGTAGGCAGTAGGTACTTGATAGTGGAGATCAGTGATAATTGCAACAGGATGATATTGCATTCTTCTCTCCATATATGTGTAACTGGATGTATTTAGATCTCTATTTCACATGACAGCCCGAGATTCACCTCTTTCTGTATAGTTAACAGATACAGGGGGAGAGTAAAGTTATGGACTAGCAGGCAGAACTTTAGACCACAGAATCAGAATCAGAGTCAGTTTTATTATTACTCACACATGTCGTGAAATTTGTTGTTTTGCAACAGCAGTGCAGAATGCATTGAAGATGATTATAGGTTATAATAAGTAGAAAAATAAAAAAAAGTAGTCCAAAAAGAGAGTAAAATAGTAAGGTAGTGTTCATGGGTTCATGGACCCTTCAGAAATCTGGTGGCGGAAGGGAAGAAGCTGTTCCTAAAACATTGAGTGTGGGTCTTCAGGCCCCTGTACTTCCTCCCTGATGGTGGTGATGAGGGTATGTCCCAGATAGTGACGACCCTTCATGATGGATTCTTCTGGGAGTCTTCTGGAGGCACCAATTATGATGGCTGGTCGGGTTGTGCCTGTGATGGAACTGCCCAAGTATATAATCTTCTGCAACCTCTTGCTATCCTGTGCATTAGAGCCTCATTACAGGTTGCGATGCAACCAGTCAGGATGCTCTCCATCACCCATCTATTAGAAATTTACAGGAATCTTTGGTGACACATCAAATCTCCTTAAACTCTTATCAAAGTAGAGCTGTTGGTACGCATTCTCTGTGATTGCATCTTAGTGTTGGGCCCAAGAAGAATTCTCAGATATGTTGCTGCCCGGGAACTTGAAACTGCTTACCCGTTCCACTGACCCCTCGATGAGGACTAGTGTGTGTTCTTCCAACTTTCTCTTCCTGAAGTCCACAATCAGTTCCTTGATCTTACTGTCAGTGAGTACAAGGTTGTTGTGACACTACTCAACAAGCTGATCTATCTCACAAACAACAGGAATTCTGCAGATGCTGGAAATTCAAGCAACATACATCAAAGTTGCTGGTGAACGCAGCAGGCCAAGCAGCATCTATAGGAAGAGGCGCAGTCGACGTTTCAGGCCGAGACCCTTCGTCAGGATCTATCTCACTCCTGTATGCCTCCTCTTCACCATCAGAGATTTTACCAACAACGTCTGCAAGCCAATAGATGGAGGTTGAACTGCACTTAACCACTCAGTTTTGAGTAGAATAGTGGGCTACGTATGTATTTTGAGGTGCAACTGTGTTGATCGTTAGCGAGGAGGCAATGCTATTACAGAGGAGGTACAGAGGCCTGGGGTTAGAAACTTAGTGCTGAATACTTGGAGGATGATGATATTGATCACTGAGTTGTAATCAATGAACAGCAGTCTGACCTATGTTTTACAGTTGTCTAGGTGCTAAATGCGCAGTGGAGAGCCAGTGAGATCGACCTGTTGTCAGCGGGACCAGGAAGCTGCTCAAGCAGTGGTTAATTCTAGCCATGACCAACCTCTCAAAGCAGTTACCATGGTCGTAATCAAGTTTAAATCCAGGTGACACAATAAATGCAGTATGTGAAAAGAAATAGTGGTATTGGAGACCATGAAATTACTGCATTGGTGTAGAAATCCTTTTGGAAGAGGTTGTCCTTACCTTTGGCAGCTGTGACTGCACGCTAAAATACCTCCTCTCAATGGGAGCAGATAGGGATAGACTGCAATTGTCAGCATTACCAGTGGTGTCCTTATCCAGTGAATAAATAAAAGAACATCACTTCCAGATTAATGAAACTTGGATACGAAGGCTGCAGTTTTAATTCTGATTTATTTGATATGAATGAACTTGAGATTTATTTTACATGCTTAGTTGGAAACAGAGCATTTAATGCTCAGGTATCGTCTTAATCTGACTCCTTGATAAGTCTGGAGATGGCAGATTCTCTAAATCTCTGGCTAGTCCATGCAGTAGCTTTTGAATCCAAAGCAATTGAAGCAAGATCTTTTCCAAAGTCCTGACAGTTTATCACAACAGTGGGACTCAGAGCCAAGATGGAAGTATACAGGCTTCTGAAGATATTGTCTTGTGCTGCAAACATAACTGTGACACACATCACCAGACACTGTATCTGAAAGGGAGCCATAGTGTGTTGAATGACATGTTTGCCCATTCTGTGCTAGAAAAAAATGAATTTCGATCAATGCCATTTCCTGTTCTCAGACAGAGTGGACAATGCTGCTTCCATTCCCCACCATACCTTTCCCTCCTCAAGGTCCATTCACAGCTCTTTCCCTCTTTTATGACATTCTATTTTTGAAACTGGGTTAGGCTGTTGATCTGTGTCCACTAATTCCTACCCTGCTTCCTGCACTTCCTTCCACCCTGCTTCTGAAGTCCTTTCTCCAGTTTCAGAGGATTCTTCCCCAACAGGACCTTCACTTCTGTCCATGTATTCATGAACTTTTGTTCTCACCCTTGTTCCTCTTTCCCAGAAGCACATTGCATCAATCTCTGCTTATGTCATGCTCTCATTACCGAATACATCATTCCTCCTTCTTCCCTCTTTAGCTCGACACTTCTATCCTCAATACCCATTTCAGATGTCCCTGCCTCTTTTGAACTTCCTGTCCAAGCACAAGAGAGGAAACACCTATTATCGCCTCCATTGTCACCCGTTAACAAGCCCTAAACTCACCATTCTAGATACGTAGAATGCAAATTACTTGCACCAGTTTCAATTTGGTACATCACATTCATGATAAGATGAAGCAATTGCTCACTTGATCACCTCCAATTAGTCAACAGGCATTACCCTGAGCTGCCACTAACCTATCATTTTAACTCAGTGCTTCACTCCCACTCTTTTAACAGCCCTTCTTTGTCCTCCTACGCTGTCCTAATGGAGCTCAGCACTTCAGGTCATTGCTGTTATAGCACAGAACAGTACAGCACAGTTATACGGAAACAATGTCAAGATGAACAGTTTAAATCATAACTACATGCCCAATATTTCTAGAATGTTGCTGTTGGGAAAGTCTATGCTATTTCCTCATTGGGAGCCAAATAGGGACTTTCACAACCCTGTTGAAAATAGGACAAATGTCGCAATGAGGTTAGAGCAAAAGATAAAGAAGTAAAATCAATTCAAGTGAAGTTAAGAATAGATGTATTTCACTTGATGTTACACAAGACACATTTTTATTTACAATGAACATAAAATATTCTGCAGATGCCGGAAATCTAGAGCAACACGCAATATGCTGGAGGAACTCAGGCAGCATCTATGGAGAGGAATAAACAGTCAAAATTTCGATCTGAGGCTTTTCATCTTTCTCCCAAATCATTGACTGTCTATAGATGCTGCCTGACTTGCAGAGTTCTTCCAGTATTTTGTTTGTGTTGCATTTAACAAATGTTTGTTTAAAATGGATAGGCTCCACGATTCTGGAAATCTAGTGGCACATACTTCCTGCTTTCTGGCATTTGGTTCTGTAAATTTTATATTTCAGCTTTGATATCTTGGCATTGTGCTCTAATGAATGTCAAATAGAATTCCCAGCAGAGCACAATGTGCGAAACACAGAGAATCTGTATGAGGAATAGGAAAAGAACTGCTGTCAGCTGGGTGAGTTATCTGCATGTTGTCATGTTACAAGGGATCTCAGTAGAGCCTGCTAGGTGTATTTGTCAACAGAATTCTTGTAGCCTTTGACTATATGTGTCAGCTCTGGCCCAGTCAATAGCACTTTTGCCTTTGAGTCAGAAAGTTACAGACTCGAGTTCCAGTCTAGAATAATAAGTGCAGTATAAGCTGTTATCTAAATGCAATGTTGCACCGTTGGGTATACTGTCGTTGACAGACAAAGCCTCTGTCTTCAGATTGAAAAGGTCTCCAAACATCATCCTCAGCACTACAGCCAAAACTTATCAGTCAATATCTTCCAATTGTCAGATGATCTGGTCATTATCAAAGTGCCATTGGCAAGAAATCATTGTACACACATCGATTGCCATCCTCATTATTTGACAATAGTGACTGCATTTCAAAAATGTCTCATTAGCTGTAAAGCACTTTGGAACATCCTGAAATATGCTAGGCTTGCATAGAGTAAAGAGCATGACCAAATTTAACATGGCCTTTCAGGTACTTTTGGATCCTTTGCGCTTTGGAAGCAAAAGGACAGAGAAAAATAAGGAAGAGCCACACAAAAATAACTTAACTGCTGAAAGACTGAAGTATTGAGATAGTTGTCTGAACATATTGTATCATAGGGTCATTATCTCCTTTTGAAATTCCTTCTTCTGTTTTCTGTTCAAGTCCCTCTCTTCAGGTAAGTGGACCAGACATTTCTCGGCATAACTCACTAATGTTGGCTTCATTTCCCCATCACATTTTCTGTCTTTGATGATGTAATCAATGTTGCAACGCATTTCAATCACTTAGCAGATGCGGTATCAAAAATTGCAATGTGCTATCATCATAAGTACCCCACAATAAAACAAGAACTACATGAAAAATGAAAGCAGGAAGCAATGCATGAGTTACAGTAAATCCCAGAGACATTTTATATGCCAGTAAGTGTCCCTTGCAATTGATATTAAGAGGAAGTTGGTGTAGATTTCAAGTTTAAGACCTGGATTTGAGCAAATCAGCCAACACAACACCTGTTATACAATAAATGGAGTGCTACTCTGTTGGGGAGACATTGATTGTAGGCCTTGTCTTAAGTCAACAGCCCTCCTGCTTAAATTGAATGCATGCTGGGAGTTGCAGCTGACTTTCCTGTCTGGACTCACGCCACTCAGGTTTCTGCTGATCATTTATTTGTTTGCAGGACCTTGTACCACTGTCACTGTCCGAGATTCTTGCCGAGTGAGAGGCGTTGCGGAAACGCAGGTCATTTCTCTCGGCAGATTACTCATGAGTGGAGAGCTTGGTGGCAATAAGATGAATAGGATCTTTCGCACTATGAATAAATCCATTTGTGTAGCTTAATCAGAAGGGGCACAGTAAAGGGGCCACTGCTTATTTTCTCGAGAATTTTGTGGTATTTAATAGAGTTGTAGAGCATGAAAAAAGGCCCTTCAGCCCGTTTTGTCCATTCAGCCAAATTGCCCATCTAAACTAGTCCCATTTGCCCACTTTTGGCCCATAGTACTCCAAACATTTTCTATACATATACTGTCCAGATATCTTTCTCTGTATATACACTTCACTGTAGTTTACCATAGATCTCTGCTTTTCAGAGGATTTGTAGTGTAAGATGAAAAGGAAGCTGAGCAAGTAGCTAACACTAATTTTCCTACAGTTAGGCACCATTTGCTACGTTGAAGAGTCCACAAACTAACAACTCCAACCCAGTCTGTGGACCCAGTGACGGCCAGGGCTTGGGAACACTGACAAAAATGAACCACCATCTGGTATGCTCACATGTGCCCCTTACCCCGCCCCCCCCCCAGCTTTCTGTGACCCCTTTTTCCATGCCTCAGGCTGCTACAAAGAAGTGTCTTCCAATTCTCTGACCTACTTCCTGTGAGATGGAGCACAAATGGCATGGCTTCACCCTGTCCTTATCTAGCAAGTGCTGTTATCTGAAGATTAAAGCTGAAGGTTAGTCGGTGACCAGTGTTGTGCCTCAGGGATCTGTTCAAGGACCCTTACTCTTCGTGATTTTTATAAATGACCTGGATGAGGAAGTGGAGGGATGGGTTAGTAAGTTTGCTGATGACACAATGGTTGGGGGTGTTGTGGATAGTGTGGAGGGCTGTCAGAGGTTACAGCAGGACATTGATAGGATGCAAAAGTGGGCCGAGAAGTGGCAGATGGGGTTCAACCCAGATAAGTGTGAAGTAGTTCATTTTGGTAGGTCAAATATGATGTCAGAGTATAGCATTAATGATAAGACTCTTGACAGTGTGGAGGATCAGAGGGATCTTGGGATCTGAGTTCACAGGACGCTCAAAGCAGCTGTGCAGGTTGACTCTGTGGTTAAGAAGGCATACGGTGTATTGGCCTTCATTAATCATGGAATTGAATTTAGGAGCCGAGAAGTAATATTGCAGCTATATAGGACCCTGGTCAGACCCCACTTGGAGTACTGTGCTCATTTCTGGTCGCCTCACTACAGGAAGGATGTGGAAGCCATAGAAAGGGTGCAGAGGAGATTTCCAAGGATGTTGCTGGATTGGGGAGCGTGCCTTATGAAAACAGGTTGAGTGAACTCGGCCTTTTCTCCTTGGAGCAACAGAGGATGAGAGGTGACCTGATAGAAGTGTATAAGATGATGAGAGGCATTGATTGTGTGGATAGTCAGAGGCTTTTTCCCAGGGCTGAAATGGTTGCCACAAGAGGACACAGGTTTAAGGTGCTGGGGAGTAGGTACAGAGGAGATATCAGGGGTAAGTTTTTTACGCAGAGAGTGGTGAGTGCGTGGAATGGGCTGCCGGCAACGGAGGTGGAGGTGGATACGATAGGGTCTTTTAAGAGACTTTTGGATAGGTGCATGGAGCTTAGAAAAATAGAGGGCTCTGGGTAAGCCTAGTAATTTCTAAGGTAGGGACATGTTCGGCACAACTTTGAGGGCTGAAGGGCTTGTATTTTGCTGTAGGTTTTCTATGTTTCTATTTGTTGCATGTACATCAAAACATACAGTGAAATATGCCATTTGCATCAATGACCAACACAATCCAAGGTTGTGTTGGGGGCAGACTACAAGTGTTGCCAATCACCCAGCCTCAACAAGCACTCTAACCCTAACCCATAGGTCTTTGGGATATGGGAGGAAACTGGAGCACACAGAAGAAACCCATGCATGGGGAAAGTGTACAACTTCTTATGGAAGGACAATAGTGGGAACTGAACCCTTATCACTGGTGCTGTAAAGCATTGATCTAACTGCTACACTACCAGGTTGCCTGGGAAACATGTTAGGTTTTTCACTCTTCCAGTTGAGTTAATTGGGCTAATGATTTCTTAAATGTTATATCTCATAATTTTTTTGTGACTTGAGATGTCGTCTTTGCAGTATGTGCAGAACTCATTAACTGAAGTCCATACTTTTCCTTTCATTCTTACATAACCTTTTAGCAGCTTTAGAAAGTTATAGCATTGTCAGAACATCTACAGGCAGACTGAATATGTAACCATCCTCTTTTAGTGTAGAAATTCCAGTGTTAATCAGAATCAGGATCAGGTTTAATATCACTGATATATGCTGTGAAATCAGTTGT
Organism: Mobula hypostoma; assembly: GCF_963921235.1. Classification (NCBI taxonomy): domain Eukaryota; kingdom Metazoa; phylum Chordata; class Chondrichthyes; order Myliobatiformes; family Myliobatidae; genus Mobula; species Mobula hypostoma. The sequence continues at coordinate 24,841,463 of NC_086100.1, forward strand.
TGTGTGACAGCAATACTTTGCAATACATAATAATAAAAAAACTGAAAATTACAGTAAGAAGTATATATAAAAAATTAAATTAAATAAGCCGTGGAAAAAGAGAGAAAAAAAAGTGAGTTAGTGTCCATGGATTCATTGTCCATTCAGAAACCTGATGGTGGAGTGGAAGAAGTTCTCTTCGAAACATTGAGTGTGTGATTTCAGGCTCCTGTACCTCCTTCTTGATGGTAGTAATGAGAAGAGGGCATGCTGTGGGTGAGGGGGCCCTTAATGATGAATGATGCCTATTTGAGGCGTCACTTTTTGAAAGTTTCTTTGATGTTGGGGAGGCTAATGCCCATGATGAGTTTAAAATTCCTGTAAGCTTTTCCCCATCCTGATGGGGTAGCCCCTCCATACCAGATGGTGATGCAACCAGTTAGAACATGGTATATCTGTAGAAATTTATGTGTATTTGGTGACATATCAAGTCTCTTCTAACTCCTAATGAAATATAGCCACTGTCGTGCCTTCTTTGTAATTGCATCAGTATGTCAGGCCCAGTATTGATCTTCAGAGATGCTGACAGGCAGGAACTTGAAACTGCTCACTCCTTCCACTGCCGACCCCTCAATGAGGACAGATGTGTGTTCCCTCAACCTCCCCTTTCTAAAATCCACAACCAATGAGTGGTCTTACTGACTATGAGTGCAAGGTTGGTTGTGCGACACCACTCAACCAGCTGATCTGTCTCGCTACTGTACGCCTCTTTGTCACCTTCTGAAATACTGCCAGTTGTAGTTGTGTCATCGGCAGATTTAATGATGGTGTTTTAGGTGTGCCTGGCCACATAGTCGTGCGTGTAGAGAGAGTAGAGCAGTAGGCTAAGCACACATCTTTGAGCTGTGCCAGTGTTGATTGTCAGCGAGGAGGAGATGTTAATTCTGGTCTGTATAAACTGTGGTCTCCTGGTGAGGAAGTCAAGCGTCCTGTTGCAGAGGGAGGTACAGAGACCCATGTTTGGGAGTTTGTTGATTAGAACTGAGGGTATAATTGTGTTGAACCCTGAGCTGTAATCAATTAACAGCAGCCTGACATAGGTATTACTATTGTCCAGGTGATCTAGGGTCTGGACATGACAGTACTCGGAACAATTTGGGAAAGGTCACTTTCATAATTTAGTAGCTTCTCTGTAGGTGAGCTAAGTGACACCTGTAGTAAATTACTGCAAAAGTGCGGAAGATTTAATCTGAATAGAGGAAAAATACTGAATCATTCACAACCTATGACACGCATTGTGGTTACTCTTAGTCCAGCAGATCTGTCTTTCTTAACCGCCTCAATATGCCAGTGCTCTCTGAGAAACAATTATACTGAATCATATTCAAAGGTCATCTTGCTTATCTTCAACAGTAAGAGTTTCAATTTGCATCCATTACTTAAAGTGGAATTACACTTTTCTTTAATTCATGGTCAAAAATGACCAGATAAAGACCAGGTACTGACGTCACAAATCTAGTATCCCTTCAAGATTTGCATTATAAAAATCAATGTTGCTTAAAGCTATATGTCATCAAATCAATATTCCTTTAGGGCATTTTGTGCCGCATCTTCAGTTTTTGATGGTAATGGTATTTTAGCACTACAGTGTGAGGCAAATAATTGCAGAGGAAAATTCACTGCTCGATGTATGTTATCAGTTAGAACTGGTATTTTTTGTAAAACTGTAATCCAGCTTTGATTTCATGTATGCATTTTCGCTGATTGACATAATCAGATTCCTTCAATAGGACTTATCAGCAGGTATGACCTGTTCTTATCTACAATGTGCCGACCCGTGTTTCTTGTCCCACCCTAATTGCACGTGGCCAAGTAGTTAAGGCGTTCGTCGCTAGTTCGAGCCTCAGCTGAGGCAGTGTGTTTGTGTCCTTGAGCAAGGCACATAACCACACATTGATCTAATGTCTGTGTGAGGAGTGGCACCCCACACAGACTTCCAACCTGCGCCTTGTAAGGCATGAAAATGCCCGATGCAGGCCTCTCATGGTCTGAGTCGACGTTCCCTCCCCCACCCAATTACCACTGAGCTGATGAGTAATATTCACATACAGTCCAGAATTGGCAAGAACTAAAGATTTCCTTATCTGAAGGGCTTTACAGTATAGCAGGGTGGTGCAGCTAATAGAGTCACTTCCTTACAGTGTCTGAGATCCAGGATCAATCCTGACTTCAAGTGATGTCCGTGCAGAGTTTGTTTGGTTTTCTCGTGACTGTGTGGGCTTCAGTTTTAATTTAGTTTAGAGATGAAGCACAGGCCCTTCCAGCCCAAGGAGCCTGCACCGTCCAATGACACCCTTGTGGTAATGAACCTACTGCTCCATACGTCTTTGGAATGTGGGAGGGAACTGCAGCACCCGGGGGAAACCCATGTGGTCACAGGGAGAACGTACAGACAGCAGCTTCTCCAAGTTCTCTCACATTGCAGAGATGCGTGGGTTGGAAGGTTAATTGGCCACTGTAAGTTGCTCCGGGTCTGGAGAGGAGTTGATGGAAATGATAAGACAGTTAATGTAGCATAGATGGCAGATGATCAGTGTGAATGGCCTATTTTGTTGCTGTATGACAATATGTGTTGGGTTGCTATGATAATTCAGTCATGTTGGTTACCATCAACCATTAGAAAATAAATTTACATAAATTTAAATTCAGCCGCAGCCATGATGGGATTTGAATTCATGTCTCTCAATCAGTTGTCCAGAACAGTGGCTGATGGTCTGAGAATTTAACCATGATACTTTTATACCTTGCACAGGTTATGCCACATTTGACTTGAGCAATAGTACAATGTGAATTTGGAAACTTAATCTAACAATAATTAGTTTATAAAATAAATTATTCATGCAATACAAAATAAATTTTTCATTTTGTATCATTCTTTATTGCGGAAGACACAAGCAGTGGGTCAGCGAAGAGAAGTGAGTGCAGTTACTATTCCAAGGGGTAAAGTGCTCAAAAGCTGAAAGACCTAAAGGTGCATCAGTCACCCAGACCAGAAGAACTACACCCCAGAGTTCTGAATGAGGTAGCGGTAGAGATTATAGAGGCATTAATAATGATCTTTTAAGAATCATTGGACACTGGTGTGGTTCTGGAGGACTGAAAAATTGCAAATGTCACTCATTCTTTAAGAAAGGAGGGAGGCAGCAGAAAGGAGATTATAGACCGGTTAGCTTGACCTCAGTGGTTGGGAAGATGTCGGGAGTCAATTGTTAAGCATGAGGTCATGTACTGCTTGGTGACACAGGACAAGATAGGACAACATCAGCATGGTTTCCTTCAGGGAAAATCCTGCCTGACGAAACTATTGGAATTCTTTGAGGAGATTACAAGTAAGATAGATGAAGGGAATTCAGTGGATGTTGCATATTTGGACTTTCAGAAGGCTTTTGCCAAATTGCCATACATAAGGTTGCTTACAAGTTAAGGCCATTGGTATTACAGGAAAGTTACTAGCATGGCTGATTGGTAGGAGGCAGCAAGTGGAAATAAAAGGATCCTTTTCTGGTTGGCTGCCAGTGACTAGTGGTGTTCCACAGGGGTCGGTGTTGGGACCACATCTTTTTTTGGATGTATATCAAAGATTTAGATGATGGCTTTGTTGCCAAGTTTGTAGATGATACAAAGATAGGTGGAGGGACAGGTAGTGTTGAGGAAACAGGTAAGCTGCTGAAAGACTTAGACAGATTAGGAAAATGGGCAGGAAAGTGGCAAATGAAATACAATGTAGAAAAATGCATGGTCATGCACTTTGGTAGAAATAAGTGTGCAGACTACTTTCTAAACGGGGAGAAATCCAAAATTTCTGAGATAAAGGGACTTGGAAGTCCTTGTGCAGAACACCCTAAAGGTTAACTTAACAGTTAGAGTCAGTGGTGAGGAAGGCAAACACAATGTTAGCATTCAGTTCAAGAGGTCTAGAATACAAGAGCAAGGATGTGATGCTGAGGCTTTTTAAGTCATTAGTGAGGCCTCACCTTGAGTATTGTGAACAGTTTTGGGCTCCATATCTACAAAAATATGTGCTGGCATTGGAGAGAATTCAGAGGAGGTTCACAAGGATGATTCCAGGAATGAAGAAGTTATTATATGAGAAACGTTTGATGGCTCTGGGTCTTACTTACTGGAATTCAGAAGGATGAGGGGGAATCTCATTGAAATCTTTCGGATGTTGAAAGGCCCAGTCAGAGTAGATGTGGAAAGGATGTTTCCCATGGTGGGAGAGTCTAGGACAAGAAGGCACAGCCTTAGGATAGAGGGCCATCCATTTAAAACAGAGGTGTGGAGAAATTTCTTTAGCCAGAGGGTGGTGAATTTGTTTAATTTATTACACAGGTAGCTGTGGAGGACAGGTCGTTGGCTGTATTTAAGGCAGAGATTGATAGGTTCTTGATTGGACAAGGTGATGGGGAGAAGGCTGGGCAGTGGGGCTGAGGAGGGTTAAAAAGACTCAGCCATGGTCATGGTGGAGCAGACTCGATGGGCCAAATGGCCTAATTCTGCTCCTATGTCTAATGGTCTATACAGTTGAGTTAACATTTTTATGCTTCAGCAGAGTCCACTAAGGACTACCTCAGGGCATGAAAATACATGATTTCAACTCTTTGACTTTATAATTCTTCATTCAGTATAATACTATCATTTCATGTTAGTGGCAAACAGAAATTGTGGTCTGCTTGGCACTGAAGAAAACAGTAGTATTAAATTGACGGAAGAGGCTAAATTCAAAGCCGAGTTTATTGTCATGTGCACATCATGCACAGATGCAAAATTACATGTAAAAGAACACAATTCTTTTGGGCCAGGGATGTCAAGTCAGGCTGTCAGGTCGAGGATGTTGAATTGGATCATTGAGCCGGAGGATGTCAAGATGGACTTTCGGGCCAGGGATGTCGAGACGGTCATTGGGCTTTGAACCAGGCGGTCGCACTGCAGGAGAAGCCAAATTGGGTTCAGAAGAACTGACCTGGGTGGAGACCGTGCTGCTGTCTGCGACTCAGAGGCACCGGAATTGGTGCCTTTGAGTTGGCACGAAGGCAGTGTACAGTGAAACTGTGAGGGATTGTCTTGGATGTTTCTTTGGCAATCACAAGACCCTTTTGGATAGTGATTGCCACAGGCCAGCTTCCCTTGTTTGGTGGGGTTGGGGGCGCGGATAGGCAGTGAGGCAGCAGTGTTGCCTTGGTTGTAGCTAGGACTAGGCCTCAGTCCTTTGGTTTGCATTGTAAGATGGCATCTGGGCTCGGTTGGAGCTGCCACCCTCCAGTAGAGGGTTGAGGAACTTACAGGCTGGACTGCCATGACCATCAATTAGTGGAACTTGTTGCTCAGGAGCTTGGTCTGAAAGTGTGTTTTCGTACATGGCTATGTTCTTTTTTTCCTTATTATTTTGAATGCGCGTGTATGTTTTTGCACCTTGACCCCAGAGAAACGTTGTCTCATTCAGCTGTATCCATGTTTGGTTTGAATGACAACTAAACTTGATCTGATTTGATAAGAAGAAAAAAGTTCCTTGCAGTGCAAAGTGCTCAGAGTGTTGCTATACTGAAGTTGTGATTGGCGTTGTGCAGACCAGTTCAAGAACCAAATGGTTGAAGGGACGTAGCTGTTCTTGAACCTGGTGATGTGGGACTTCAGGCTTCTGTACCTCCTGTCTGATGGTAGCTGCACATGACCTAGATAATGAGTATCTTTGATGACAGATTTTGCCTTCTTAAGGTGGTGCCTCTTGTAGACACTGTTGTCGGTGGAGAGGGAAATGCCTGTGATTCCATTACTGTGTCCACTACTCTTTACAGCTCTTATGCACATTCAGTTTGCCATACCAGATCATGATGGAACCTGTCAGGCCAATTTCAACAGCACATTTCAGAGCAGACTCAATGGGCTGAATGGCCTACTTCTGCTCCTGTATCTTATGGTCTAAGTTCAGTGACCTGCTGAATATTCTTAACCTTCTGAGGAAGTAAAACATTGCAATCCTTCCTTGTGGTTGTATCTAGGTGTTGAGCTTATAAGGTTGTAAGGAAAAGCAGTAAGCCTGAGGATTGGAAGCATTTTAGAACTCACCAAAGGAACACCAAGAAACTGATAAAGGAAGGGAAGATGGAATATGACAGTGAACTGACAATCACATAAAAGACTACAAGAGTTTCTATAGGTATGTGAAAAGGAAAAGAGAATGAGAATAAATGAGGGGATCTTATAGACATAAACAAAAGAATTTATAATGGGTAAAAAGGGAATGGCAAAGATATTAAGCAAGTATTTTGATTTTGTTTTTATGGAAGGAGACCCAAAATAAATTCTCTCAGAAATACCAGAGAACCAAGGATCTGGAGAAAGTGAGGAACTGAAGGAAATAAACGTCACTAACAAAATACACTGGAGAAGTTGTTGAGACTGAAAGATGATAAATCCCAAGGATCTGAGAGAGGTGACTATAGAGCTTATGGTGCATGGATTTCTTGTTTTTTTTTCTGAATAAGTGCTTGTAGTTTGGAGGGTAGAAAATGCAAGTTTAAAAAAGGAGGAAGGCAACTTTAGGAAATGATTGATATTCAAGTAAAATGTCAGTTGTAAGGAAAATGCAGGAATCTACAATGAAGATGTGATTGACCATATACCATACTTGGACCACATATTTGATAAGTTTGATCTCAATAATTATCAAATGTTCTGAAGCATAAGACCATAAGACATAGGAGCAGAATTAGGCCACCTGCCCCATCGAGTCTGCTGTGCCATTCAATCATGGCTGATCCTTTTTTATTCTCCTCCTCAACCCCAGTTCTCAGCCTTCTCCCCGTAACCTTTGGTGCCATGTCTAATCAAGAACCTATCAATTTCTGCCTTAAATACGCCCAGCGACCTGGCCTCCACAGCTGCATGTGGCAACAAATTCCACAAATTCACCACCTTTTGGCTAAAAAAAATTCTCTGCGTCTCGCCTTTGAAAGGGCGCCCCTTTATCCTGAGGCTGTGCCTTCTTGCCCTAGACTCTCCCACCATGGGAAACATCCTTTCCACATCTACTCTGTCTCGGCCTTTCAACATTTGAAAGGTTTCAATGAGATCCCCCCTCATCCTTCTGAATTCCAGTGAGTATAGACCCACAGCCATCAGACGTTCCTCATATGATAACCATTTTATTCCTGGAATCATCCTTGTGAACCTCCTCTGAACCTTCTCCAATGCCAGCACATCTTTTTGAAGATGAGAGGCCCAAGATTGTTCACAATACTCAAGGTGAGGCCTCACCAGTGCCTTATAAAGCCTCAACATCACCTCCTTGTTGTTGTATTCTGGACCTCTTGAAATGAATGCTAACATGGCATTTGCCTTCCTCACCACCAACTCATCCTGCAAGTTATCCTTCAGGGTGTTCTGCACAAGGACTCTCAAGTCCCTCTGCATCTCAGATTCCTGGATTTTATCCCCTATGAGAAAATAGTCCGCACATTAATTTCTATTACCAAAGTGCTTGACATTGCTTCTCAGTGTCTCTTTTCTGGAGATGCTAAAACATTTACCATTGTAACATTGCCTTCATGATGTGATGTATCTTTCTTGCAAGTACATGGTGGGTGCTCAGTAGGGTTGCCAACTGTCCCGTATTAGCCGGGACATCCTGTATATTGGTTTGTCCCATATGGGACCACCCTTATCCCATATTTCCCCCGCTAAGGTAGAGCATTCCTATGAAACCTTTCGTGCGAAATAGCGTGAAGCAAAGAAGCAATTACCGTTAATTTATATGGGAAAAGTTTTTGAGCGTTCCCAGACCCAAAAAATAACCTACCAAATCATACCAAATAACACATAAAACCTCAAATAACACTAACATATAGTAAAAGCAGGAATGATATGATAAATACACAGCCTATATAAAGTAGAAATAATGTATGTACAGTGTAGTTTCACTGAGCAGAATCTCCAAAACCGATTTGGAGAAAAAAAATAGGCACGTACACGCATGCGCACACAGGTGCCCGCGCAAGGCGGTCATGGTAGCCTTTCTCAGGGTAAACACAGGTGTCCCGTATTTGACTGCTACTTTTGTCCCTTATTTGGGAGTGAGAAAGTTGGCAACCCTAGTGCTCAGTGGAACTCTTTAAAATGATTTTCACTTTGACTGGTTATCAAGGCTGAGAATTGAATTTGCAAGTATTAATCAGAATTAGAATTATTATCTCCGACATACGCCGTGAAATTTGTTGTTTTGCGGCAGCAGTACAGTGACATATGTTAAAAAAATTACTATACATTACAATAAGAAATATATGAAAAGTAAACAAATTGTGCAGCAAGAGAGCAACATAGTGTGGTAATCTGATGCGGAGGGGAAGAATCTGTTCTTAAAACGTTGAATGTGCATCTTCAGGCTCCTGTATCTCCTCACTGATAGTTGTAATGAGAAGAGGGCATGTCCTGGATGATGAGGGTCCTTTATGATGGATGCCACCTTCTTGAGGTACTGCCTTTTGAAGATGTCCTCAATAGTGGGACAGTGGTGCCTGTGATGGATCTCACTGAGTCACCATCCCTCTGCAACTTTATTCAATCCTAGGTATTGGGAGCTTTGTACCAGACTGTGATACAACCAGCCAGAATGGTACATCTGTAGAAATTTGCTATAGAATCTTTGGTGACATATCAAAACTCCAAATGAAGTAAAGTAGGTTTTTGGCAATAACATAAGCTCTCAGAATGTTCCTCCAAATAATTTGTGGATTGTCGAAGAATCTATCAAAATAAGGTACTGCAACGTAAAGATTAGTGACTAAAATGTTACTGAGCTACTCCAGGTTGCAGCTTTTAATTCTTATTTTTAAACAAAGACCTAGAAATTGTATCAAGACGCTGAAATGTGTGCTGAAATAGCAATACATGTGGGATCTGCCTTAGTTTCAGCTGGGGCTCAAGGGAGTGACATGGTGCCCATTCTGTCTTCAAAGTAGGATTCCGTAGCCTTAACTGTATATAATTTCAGAAGTTGCATTCTAATTGCAAATTTAAAGTTCAAATTTGAAATCAAAATTAGTATCAAAGTACATATAGGTCACCATATACAACCCTGAGATTTGTTTACTTGTGGGCATACGCAGTAAATCCAAGAAACATAATAGAGTCAATGAAAGACTACACCCAGCAGGATGGGCACACAACCAATGTGCAAAAGACAAGAAACTGTGCAAACACAAAATTTAAAATAATATTCAATAAATATTGAGAACATGAGATGAAGACTCCTTGAATGTGAGTTTATAGGTTATGGGAACTTTTCAATGATGGGGCAAGTGAAGTTGAGTGAAGTTACTCCCAATGTTTCAAAGGTGTGATGGTCGAGGGGAGTAGCTGTTCCTGAACTTGGTGGAGTGAGCCTTAAGGCTCCTGTACCACATTCTTGATGGCAGCAGCAAGAATGACCTGGGCGGTGGGAATCCTTGATGATGGATGCTGCTTTCCTGCAACAGCGTTTTGTATAGGTGTCCTCGATGGTGGGGAGCGCTTTGCCCATGATAGACTGGGCCATATCCACTATTTTTACTTGGATTTTCCATTCAAAGGCATTGGTGTACCCTTACCAGGCTGTGATGCAGCCAGTCAATATATGAGTATTCCCCATGACTCATCTATAGAAGTTTGTTAAAGTTTTAGATGTCATGCTGAATCTTCACAAACTCCTAAGGAAGTAGAGGCACTACCGTGCTTTCTTCATAATTGCACTTGCATGCTGGGCCCAGGTCAGATCCTCCAAAATAATACCATGGAGGAATTTAAAGTTGTTCAGTATCTCCAGTCATGATCCTCTGATGAGATTTGGCTCATGAACCTCTCGTTTCCTTCTCCTGAAGTCAATAATCAGCTCCTTGGTGTCGCTGGCGTTGAGTAGGAGATGGTTGTTATGGCATCACTCATCTATATTTTCAATCTCTCTCCTAAATGCTGATTCATCACCACCTCTGATTCAGCCTCCGACAGTGGTGTCATCTGCTAAGCTGAATATGGCATTGGAGCTGTGCGTACCCACATATTCATAAGTGTCCTAGTGTCCTAACCAGCTTAATAAGTTGGAAGACACCATCCCATATTTTTCCTGGAAATTCTCCAAACTAATAGTAATGCTTTTTTTTTTACATTTTCCATTTGTTACGTACCCCGTAACTGGTTTGCCAAACCAGCAGAAATGGAACGCGCGTTGGAGTCTGTGATTACTAGGAACTAATAAAGTTTTATTAAAGAAATAAGTAATACAGTACACTAATCGTAAGGATATAATGTGACAGGTTAGCAATGATAATACACACATATACTCAGAACTAGGGTAATAGGAATCAACCAAGCTCTATTGCAGTCTAGGGGTAAAATGATCGGTCTTAAGTGAAGCAGAGTTCAGTTCAGTTTAGTGCAGTTCGAAGTAATCACTGTTGTTGTACCATTGGAGAGAGAGAGAGAGAGAGAGAGAGAGAGAGAGTGAGAGATGCAGTTGGTTTCGGGCAGACCTTTTGATGTCTTCTAATCCCGCTGTGGTCACCGACTGTGACCCCTCCGTTCTGGATACGATCATTCTTCCGCGGTGAACCCGGTACCCAGGCAAGGACGGACAGACACCCCAAGTTCCCACCGATGGTACCTTTACACCCTGTGAGCCTCTGATCGGTTCCCACAAATTGAACCTCCAAACTTTCACCAACTTGTGGGGGTACACTGCTCTTTCCAGGGTCTCGTGGCATGTCCTGCCTGTTTCTTTCTTGTTAATCTCTCTCTTCTCTCTTATTAGCATTTTGAATGTTTCTCCATTGTCTTCCGTTATCTCTCTCATTAGCATCATTCGTCCGGTATCTCTGCTTGGCATCACACATGACACATTTTTGTCACCCTCTCATGGTCCACTGAACTCTCTTATTAGATTCTGCCTTCTACCTCAACCACCTATTCCTTCCCAGTTTCTTATTTCATCTCTGCACTCTCACCCAGCTACCTTCCCCACACCTGGTCTCACCTATCACCTGCTAACTTGTACTTCTTCCCCAGCGCCCCCCCAACCCCCACACACCACTTGTTCTGGTTTCTTCCCTTCATTCCAGTCCTGATGAAGACTCTTAGCCCGAAACATTGATTGTTTATTCCCCTTCATCGATGATGCCTGATGTGCCAAGTTCTTGCAACATTTTGGGTGTGTTGCTGAAGTTTTCTGGAATATTTTGTGTTCATAATAAAATGCCTTCAGCTTTATGAGTTTTAGCTTCTGCTTACGGTCTTTAAAGAGGGACAGTAGCAAATGTACTTTGGCAGTTCATAAAAATAACATCTGTAAGACCATTTCTCTCTGTGCTCCTTTTGTCATCTCTTCAGAAAATTCAGGAAGGTCAGTCAGGCATGATCAATGGTTTCTAAATCACCTTTAACTCTCTATTCAGCAGAAATGTTCAAGGTACTTGATTAATTTATCCTTAAATTACAGACTTCATTAATTTTCTGGCAGTATTAGACTAACTAATCTGTAATAGCCTGTTTATCAAGTCTCACCTTTTTTAAATTAGAGATCTAGATCTCTCACTTAAAATCTTCCTGAGTCTGCTGGTTTTTAAACAGCACTGTGAAGAACCCAATCACAATTTCATGTTCATGTTTATTTGCATATGTACACAGGGTATAAATGCCATGAAAATTAGCTTTTCACAGCAGCACAGTATGTTACAGACATAACAAACATAACCTAGCATAAACTTAAATTAGCATAAATTATACATGCACAACAAAATCAATATACAGTAGCATTTGTGCAAATTGAGAGAAAGAGAAGGAAATATAATCTGAGGTAGTGTTACTTTTTTCAGGTCTGTACAAGAACCTGATGGCAGTAGGGAAGGAGCACATTACTGACCCTTGAGGTGTTGGTCTCCAGGCTCCTTTGCCTCCTGCTTGATGGCAGCATCAAGAAGAGATCATGGCCCAGATGATCAACAAATTTCATGACAAATACTGGTGATATTAAACTTGATTCCGATTCTAGTGGCCATCCCTGAATATGGATGTCACATTCCTGAGACTGTACCTTTTGTAGATGCCATTGATGGTGTGGAGAGCTGTAACAGGCAATTCCACCAGTCTCCATTCCAGTGCATTCGAGTTTATGTACAAAGCCATGATACAATCAGTTAGAATGCACAAGCAACACACATAGAAGTTGCTGGTGAACGCAGCAGGCCAGGCAGCATCTCTAGGAAGAGGTATAGTCGACGTTTCGGGCTGAGAGACCCTTCGTCAGGACTAACTGAAGGAAGAGTTAGTAAGAGATTTGAAAGTGAGAGGGGGAGGGGGAGATCCAAAATGATAGGAGAAGACAGGAGGGGGAGGGATGGAGCCAAGAGCTGGACAGTTGATTGGCAAAAGGGATATGAGAGGATCATGGGACGGGAGGCCTAGGGAGAAAGAAAGGTGGGGGGCGGAGCCCAGAGGATGGGCAAGGTGTATAGTGAGACGGACAGAGGGAGAAAAAGGAGAGAGAGAAAAAGAATGTGTGTATATAGATAAATAACGGATGGGGTACGAGGGGGAGGTGGAGCATTAGCGGAAGTTTGAGAAGTCAATGTTCATGCCATCAGGTTGGAGGCTACCCAGACGGATTATAAGGTGTTGTTCCTCCAACCTGAGTGTGGCTTCATCTTGACAGTAGAGGAGGCCGTGGATAGACATAGCAGAATGGGAATGGGACATGGAATTAAAATGTGTGGCCACTGGGAGATCCTGCTTTCTCTGGCGGACAGAGCGTAGGTGTTCAGCGAAACAATCTCCCAGTCTGCGTCGGGTCTCGCCAATATATAGAAGACCACATCGGGAGCACCGGACACAGTATATCACCCCAGCTGACTCACAGGTGAAGTGTGGCCTCACCTGGAAGGACTGTCTGGGGCCCTGAATGGTGGTGAGGGAGGAAGTGTAAGCAGGACCTCCCAGTGGCCACACATTTTAATTCCACGTCCCATTTCCATTCTGATATATCTATCCACGGCCTTCTCTACTGTCAAGATGAAGCCACACTCAGGTTGGAGGAACAACTCCTCATATTCCTTCTGCGTAGCCTCCAACATGATGGCATGACCATTGACTCCTCAAACTTCTGCTAATGCCCCACCTCCCCCTCGTACCCCATCCGTTATTTATCTCTATACACACATTCTTTCTCTCTCTCTCCTTTTTCTCCCTCTGTCCCTCTCACTATACCCCTTGCCCATCCTCTGGGCTTCCCCCCTCCCCCTTTTCTTTCTCCCTAGGCCTCCTGTCCCATGATCCTCTCATATCCCTTTTGCCAATCAACTGTCCAGCTCTTGGCTCCATCCCTCCCCCTCCTGTCTTCTCCTATCATTTCGGATCTCCCCCTCCCCCTCCAACTTTCAAATCTCTTACTAGCTCTTCTTTCAGTTAGTCCTGACAAAGGTTCTCGGCCCGAAATGTCGACTGTACCTCTTCCTATAGATGCTGCCTGGTCTGCTGCGTTCACCAGCAACTTTGATGTGCGTTGCTTGAAATACCAGCATCTGCAGATTTCCTCATGTTTGAGTTAGAATGCACAAGCAGTTTTCAGCTTCCGTTCAGTACTGGTTGTAGAATGCTTGCATTACTGAACCAGCGGACACCTTAAGTCCAATGGAAAAATTCAAAGTAAATTTATTATCAAAGTACTTATATGTCACCATATACAACCCTGAGATTCATTTTCTTGCAGACATGCTCAGTAAATACTTTATAGAATAATAACCATAGTAGAATCAATGAAAGACTGAGGAAAACTTCCTCAGATTTCCTCCGACTGTCAGATTTGAAAATGTGCTACTGAGTACAAGTACAATGGCCCTATTGAAGCCAATGGGAGAAACAGGCTTTCCACAGTAAATGGAGCTTTGTATTCTATTTAATTCAGTTAACTTAAATGTTACAAGGCTTAACCAGCACTCAAAGACATTCTGAAGGCAGAACCAGCCACAAATGGCTGCACTACTCTTTGGAGCCAGCCTCTCAACAGATCCTGGGGTCGCAATGGATAAAACATCACTGTTGAAGGACCGTGTTCATCAACAGAAGGACCACCATCTGATACTTAACTTTCTATTCTGAATCTGTCTCCATCTCAAGGAACAAACCAGCCCCACGGGTATCTGCTATAAACTGACTGACCACACCTCCCAGCTGAGGAAGCCTTTGGACACATCTTCATTTCCCACATGTTTGCTCTCACCATCTCCTCACCTTTCACACACCAGCCTCTGTATCAGACATCCCACCCTGCAAAAACTCATTTCAGGGAGGTAGCACCATCAATTTGCGGGAGACTCCCGGAACTTCTGGGAGAGGTGGGATGTTTGCAATAGAGTAGCTCCTTAGCAGCTAGCCAGCTAGTTTAAATAACGTTAGCTATGCTAATGAATGAATGGCACCTGTTAAACTCACCTCAACACGTCTTTTACAGTCTTAACCCACCATGGGCAATTGAAAAGTCACTGTTGCAAACAGTGCAGCGAGCAATACTGTCGTTATTTTTGACCCCTATTAGGCAGGGGTACACTTTAGGGTAGTCTGGGGTGACGTACGTTTTATATTGTCTTTTTTTGGAACACTCTCCCATGGCACGCTCTCTCTCTCTCTCTTGTGGTCGCTCTTGCGCTCGCTCTCTCACGCTCTCACTTGCTTTCTCTCGCTCACTGTCAAAAAAATTGATTTCTGTGATATTGTATATAATTTGTGGGCTTCAGGGAGCCGCTATTAATATGCGGGAGACTCATGGAACTTCCAGGGGAGGTGGGATGTCTGCTGTATCTTTTCCCATTTCTGCCATCTTCAATGGGATCATGTCATTAGCAGACAATTCTTTCCCTCTCCATCCGTCCCCTTCTGTTTTCTGCAGGGATAGCTTAAAGTTTAAAGTTCAAAGTATGTGTATGTCATGGTATGCTATTCTGAGACTAATTTTCTTGCAGGCACTCACAGTAGAACACAAAAAAAATAGAATCAATGAAAAACTAGACCAAACAAAGACTAACAAGCAACCAATGTGCAAAAGAAGATAAACTGCAAATACAAGGGAAAAAAATTAATAAATAAACAAATAAATACTGAGAACATTAGTCACAGAGTCAGAATCAGGTTTAATATCACCGGCATATATCATGAAATCTGTTGTTTTGTGGCAGCAGTACAGTGCCACACGTAATAAAAAAACTAAAACTAAATTACAATAAGAAAATATGTATATAAAATAAATTTAAATTAGTTGTGCAAAAAGAAAGCAAAGGGAGAAAAAATAGTGAGGTAGTGTACATGGATTCATTGTCCATTTAGAAATCTGATGGCAGAGGGGAAGAAGCTGTTCCTAAAATGGTGAGTCTACATTTAGGTTCCTGTACATCTTCCCTGATGGTAGAAAAGAGGGCATGTCTTGGGTGATGTGCGTCCTTAACACTAGATTGCGATTGAGTGACCTCTCTCCCCCTCGATGATGTCAGTGGATGGGGCTGGAGCAAGGTTTAATTGACGCGGATTGTAAACTTGGAGTCTAAATCAGTATTTGTGATGTGTTCTATTTCTAGTTCTGGTTCTGATCCTTTTTTTTACTACTTTTTGGGCGATTTTTGAAATAGGGTGGCCTGCAGATAATGAATGCTGTGCTGAACTATACTGAAATATGCTTTTTGTGTTTTATATTCTGTGTGTTTGCTTGTTTCTTTTGTTGCCATTTGCGCAATGTTTTATTTTCACACTGCGTGGCCAGAGGGGTTTGATGTTTGATGTCTTTCTTTGAATGGGTTAGTTCCTTGGTTCTTTGTTTTGTGTTTGTCTTTGGAGAAGGTGAATTTCAGGGTTGTATACTACATATATACTTTGATTATAAATGTTCTTTAAACCTTGAGCCTTTTTGAGGTATTGCCTTTTGAAGATGTCCTCGGTGCTAAGGAGGCTAGTGCATATCATGGAGCTGGTTGAGTTTGCAACTTTCTGCAGCTTTTTCCAATCCTGTGAAGTGGATCCTCAATACCAGACAGTGATGCAACCAGTTAGAATGCACTTGACGGTACATCTATAGAAATTTGCGAATGTCTTTGGTTTGGTTCGTCCATCGTCGTCGATGAAGACCTCGACGCCATTAGTCACTTTGAGACTGGATGCGGTGTGTCCGAAGATGACTGATCAGGCAGGCCAATTCGGGCACGGAATGTCCTGGCACATGTTGGGCAGACATCTGTAGGCACTGCAGTTGGTGCGCTGGTGGCTCTGGACTTGCGCAGCTCGCGCTTATGTTGTGCTTCAGCAATGCGCCTTGCCTCGTAAGCTTGACAGCCCTTGTGGATGAGGCCGTGCCAGGTAGGACAGTTTTGTGCCAGCATTTCCCAGGAGGTCATGTCTATGTCAAATGACTTCAGGGAGGCCTTTAGTGTGTCTTTGTAACGTTTCTTCTGCCCTCCATCCGAGCGTCTTCCAGCAGAGAGTTCCCCAAAAAGGAGCTGCTTGGGTATGCGCTCGTCCGGCATGCGGATGACATGACCTGCCCACCGGGTCTGTTCTCTCATCAGCAGTGTGTGGACTGATGGTAGACTTGCTCTAGAGAGAACTTCAGTGTCTGGTACTTTGCCTTGCCATCTGATGCTTCATATTCTGCGAAGACAAGTCATGTGGAAATGGTTGAGCTGTCTTGCATGCCTTCGATACACAGTCCACATTTCACAGGCATACAGGAGGGTAGTGAGTACCACGGCTCTGTAGACCTTCAGTTTTGTTGCTGGACTGATTCCTCGATGTTCCCATACAGTGGAGCGCAGCCTACCAAAAGTAGAACTTGCCTTTGCTATTCTGCAGTTAACTTCTGTATCAATGGTCACTGCTCGGGAGAGTGTGCTGCCAAGGTAAGTAAACTGGTCCACTGCCTGTAGTTTCTGTCCTTTGACTGTGATTTTCGGTTCTGTGTACGGTGCACGAGGGGCAGGCTGGTGCATGACTTCGGTCTTTTTGATGTTGATGGTGAGTCCAAAGTTGTCACAAGCCGTGGAGAATTTGTCCATATTGACTTGCATCTCTGGCTCCGAGCCAGTATACAGGGCGCAGTCATCAGCAAAGAGGAAGTCTCTCAGAACAGTCTCCTTCACTTTGGTAATAGCTTGAAGTCTCCCCAGGTTGAGGAGCTTCCCATCCACTCTGTACTTGAGGCTGATTCCAGCATCACTGTCCTGGAAGGCATCATTCAGCATGGCAGAAAACATCATGCTGAACAGTGTGGGCGGGAGCACACAGCCCTGTTTGACACCACTGGTGACTGGAGACAGCCTTAGAGTCTTTGGTAGCATACCCTAAACACCCAGTCAAATATAGCTGCTGTCGTGCTTCTTTGTAATTGCATCAATATGTTGGGCCCAGGACAGTTGGCACCCAGGAGCTTGAAACTGCTCTCCATATCCACTGCTGATCCCTTGATGAGAACAGGCATGTATTCCCTCGACTTCCGCTTCCTGAAGTCCACAATCAATTCCTCAGTCTGGCTGATGTTGAGTGCAAGGTTGTTGTTGCAACATCTCTCAACCAGTTGGTCTATCTCACTGCTGTCAACAGAAGATCCAGCTCATTACCTTTATAACTATTTGGCTTTTTTGAAACGTGGTTCCACCACAAGATGGCCAAACTCTGAGCCTTCCATTTCACTAAACTATGCATCTTCAGACCTCAACATCTCTCTGCTCTCCAATCTCACAGCCCCTGACACTTGCCATTTGTTTGGTAAGACCATGTGTTTGCCTGTAGAACCCAATAAACTCAGTACATGAAGTCCACTGTAAATTGGATGGGTTGTGCCAATTGTTTGGGCTCAGTAGGTGATGCAATGGGAGTCTTGCTGCATTCTAGGATATTGGCAAATGCTCACTATAAACACACCAGATGTATGTACGGCAGCAAAGATGTATGTTAGTAATTGTGTAGATCTAATGCCAGTATTGTTCTTTCAGAGCTCACTGCTGCTCCTGGGATGCCCCATGAGCTTGCTTCGTCTGAACCTCATTCATTGTTTTAGGATCTGGCTAGCCTCCCTTGATTTGCCTTGAGAAGGTAGTTGTGATCCTCCTTCTTGAACTATTGCAGACCTTGGAGTGAAGGAACCCCACAGGGAGGGGGAACTCCCCCTAGCGAAGGGAGTTCCAAAATTTAGACCCAACTGCAAGGAAGTAACAGCAATATTTTTCTGAAGCAACACACACAAAATGCTGGAGAAACTTTTCAGATCAGGCAGCATCTATGGAAATAAATAAAGAGTTCAATCAAGTTGGTGCACAGGTAAGAGGAGAAGATGTGAGTAAGGTAGTCCCATCTACCCCAATCTTTATCTTTCTCTGTGGAAGAGATTCCAGGTTTGGGAGGTGATCTTGGAGTGATGCAATTTTGCAGGTGTTACACATTGCAGCTACTGTGCTACAGTAGAGAAAATTAGTGCTTAAGGTGGTAGCTGTGGTGCCAGTTGTGACTTGTCCTAGATGAGATGGAGTGCTCTGGGTTTGTTGTAACTGCGATCCTTAAGGCAAAAGTGGAGTGTTGTCAGCCATTTGCCTGATTTTGAGGTTGTAGATGATAGAAAAGCTTTGAGATGACAGAAGTCAAGTTACCTGCAGTGGGTTAATCAGCCCCCGAGTTATGTTTGTAGCCACAGAGTTTATGTGGCTGATCCAGCTGAGGATCTAATGCATGGGCGCCCAATGGATGTTGAAGTTGGAAGACTCAGTATGGTAACGACATTGAATGTTAAGTTGGCTGATTAAATTTGCTCCTTTTGAAAATGGATGTTGTTTATCACTTCAATGGCACAACATTTACTTAGCACATTTCGACACAAACCTGAACATTCTCTGGAACTTAGTATTCACAGGTATGGATGGGCTTCATTTGTGAAAGAGTTGTGAATGGACCTGAACATTGCTCAAATATCCCCTGTAGGTTTCGCTGTTAATGTTTTCCTTCTCATCAGTGTTTACCTGAAGCAACTTGGGGCAGAAAAGATTGTGAGTCGGAGTCTCAGTCTAGCTAACCTGAGAGCCTGTTAGGATTCAAGATTCAAGTTTATTTATCACGTGTGTATCAAAACATACAGTGAGGTGGTCATTTGCATTTGCGTATAGCCCGGAGAGAGTTCGGGGAGCTGGGTTATGCACAATAGGTAGCGATTTAAACAGAGAGAGGGGAAATGGATTAAAAATTCTATATCTGAATGCGCGAAGTGTCAGAAATAAGGCGGATGAGCTTGAAGCTCAGGTGCGAATGGGTAACTATGATGTTGTTGGGATAACAGAGACATGGCTGCAGGGGGATCAGACCTGGGAATTGAATGTACAAGGGTATATGTGCTATCGAAGGGACAGAAAGGTGGGCAGAGGGGGTGGGGTGGCCCTGTTGGTGAGGAATGAGATTCAGTCCCTTGCAAGGGGGGGACATAGGATCAGGAGAAGTAGAGTCAGTGTGGATAGAACTGAGGAACAGTAAGGGCAAAAAGACCCTAATAGGTTTATCTACAGGCACCCAAACAATAGCATGGATATTGGGTGCAAGTTGAATAGGGAGTTAACAATGGCATGTGGCAAAGGAAATGTCGCAGTAGTTATGGGGGATTTCAACATGCAGGTGAACTGGGAAAATCAGGTTGGTACTGGACCCCAGGATAGGGAGTTTGTAGAGTGCCTACGGGATGCATTTTTGGAGCAGCTTGTATGAAAGCCGACCAGGGATAAGGCTATTCTGGATTTAGTGTTGTGCAATGAACAGGATTTGATAAGTGATCTTGAATTAAAGGAGCCATTAGGAGGTAGTGACCATAATATGATAAGTTTTTATCTGCAAGTTGAGAGGGCTAAGGGCAGATCAGAAGTGTCAGTATTGCTGTTGAACAAAGGAAACTATGGAGCCATGAGGGAGGGTCTGGCCAAAGTTGACTGGTCAGATATCCTAGCAGAAAAGACAGTGGAACAGCAATGGCAGGTATTCTTGGGAATAATGCACAAGGTGCAAAATCAGTTCATCCCCTGGAGAAGGAAGGATTCAAAGGGGGAAAAGTGGCCACAGTGGTTGACAAAGGAAGTCAAAGATAGCATAGCATTAAAAAAGAAGTATAACAGAGCTAAGGTGAGTGGGAAGACGGATGATTGGGAAATTTTTAAGGAGCAACCGAACTTAACTAAAAAGGTTATACAGGGAGAAAAAATGAGGTATGAATGCAAGCTAGCTAGGAATATAAAGGAGGATAGCAAAAGTTTTTTTTAGGTATGTGAAGAGAAGGAAGATAGTTAAGAACAATGTTGGGCCCTTGAAGAATGAATTGGGAGAAATTGTTATGGGAAACAGAGAAATGGCAGACGAATTTAATAAGTACTTTGGATCTGTCTTCACTAGGGAAGACACAAGCAATCTCCCAGATGTATGGATGGGCCAAGGACATAGGGTAACAGAGGAACTGAAACAGATTGACATTAGGAAGGAAACGGTGATTAGTAGACTGATGGGACTGAAGGCTAACAAATCCCCAGGTCCAGATGGTCTGCATCCTAGGGTACTAAAGGAGGTGGCGCTGGAAATTGGTGATCATTTTCCAATGTTCCTTAGATTCAGGATCAGTTCCTGAGGATTGGTGAATGGCTAATGTTATCCCACTTTTTAAGAAAGGAGAGAGGGAGAAAACAGGGAACTATCGCCCTGTTAGCCTAACATCAGTAGTGGGGAAGATGCTAGAGTCCATTATTAAAGATGAAATAGCAGCATATCTTGATAGCAGTGATAGGATTGGGCCGAGCCAGCATGGATTTACCAAGGGCAAATCATGCTTGACTAATCTATTGGAGTTTTTCGAGGATGTAACGAGGAAGATCCAGTGGATGTGGTGTACCTTGACTTTCAGAAGGCATTTGATAAGGTACCACATAGGAGATTGGTGGGTAAAATCAGAGCTCATGGCATTGGGGGGAGGATATTGACATGGATAGAAAACTGGTTGGCAGATAGAAAGCAAAGGGTAGCAGTGAATGGGTGTTTCTCGGAATGGCAGGTGGTGACTAGTGGGGTGCCACAGGGCTCGGTATTGGGACCACAGCTGTTTATGATTTACGTCAATGATTTAGAGGAAGGCATTGTGAATAACATCAGCAAGTTTGCTGATAATACTAAACTGGGTGGCAGTGTGACATGTGATGAGGATGTTAGGAGGATTCAAGGTGACTTGGATAGGCTGGGTGAGTGGGCAGAAACTTGGCAGATGGCGTTTAATGTGAATAAGTGTGAGGTTATTCATTTTGGGAGCAAGAACAGGAAGGCAGATTATTATCTGAACGGTGTGGAGTTAGGTAAAGGAGAAATACAAAGAGATCTAGGAGTACTTGTTCATCAGTCTCTGAAGGTGAATGAGTAAGTGCAGCAGGCAGTGAAGAAGGCTAATGGAATGTTGGCCTTTATTACAAAGGGAATTGAGTACAAGAGCAAGGAAATCCTTTTGCATTTGTACAGGGCCCTGGTGAGACCACACCTGGAGTATTGTGTGCAGATTTGGTCTCCAGGGTTAAGGAAGGACATCCTGGCTGTGGAGGAGGTGCAGCGTAGGTTCACTAGGTTAATTCCTGGGATGTCTGGACTGTCTTACGCAGAGAGGTTAGAGAGACTGGGCTTGTACACGCTGGAACTAAGGAGATTGAGGGGGGATCTGATTGAGACATATAAGATTATTAAGGGATTGGACAAGATAGAGGCAGGAAATATGTTCCAGATGCTGGGAGAGTCCAGTACCAGAGGGCATGGTTTAAGAATAAGGGGTAGGTCATTTAGGACAGAGTTGAGGAGGAACTTCTTCTCCCAGAGAGTTGTGGAGGTGTGGAACGCGCTGCCTCAGAAGGCAGTGGAGGCCAATTCTCTGGATGCTTTCAAGAAGGAGCTAGATAGGTATCTTATGGATAGGGGAATCAAGGGTTATGGCGACAAGGCAGGAACCGGGTATTGATAGTAGATGATCAGCCATGATCTCAGAATGGCGGTGCAGCCTCGAACGGCCGAATGGTCTACTTCTGCACCTATTGTCTATTGTCATTAACAGCCAACAGACCCAAGGGTGTGCTGCAGGCAGCCCATAAGTATTGTCACATATTCCACTGCCAACATGCTCTGAAATGGTGATGTTATAGTCCCCAATTTTTCTCCTTTTTCACTTCTCTCCATCTCTGTTGTGGCATTCCCTGATGACTCCCTCAGAGCTTCCAATATCTCACTTCCACTGGCTTCATCCTGTAAAACATTTTCTTCTGCTAGCTGACAGCTTTGTCCAATAACTGAGACTGAAGTGTTAACAAAACAACATCTTATACTGACCTATGTAAGGAGACATGACAGCAGATGATTAGCTGAAAGGAGCAAATAAAGATCTAGGGAAGGAAATCTGGAGCTTGGGGTTTTGGCAGCTAAAGACACAGTGACAGAGTTATTGAAAACAGTAACTTAAGGAGTGAATGATGAGATCACAGATTTCCTGCAAGTGTTTTAACTCTGAAGGAGGCAGCAAAAATAGAGGGTATCAGCCAAGGAGGGATTTGAAAATGAGGGAGAAAATCTTAAAATCAAGACTTTACTTGAGTTATATCTATAGAGAATAGGGTGATGGGTGAACAGGAGTTGAAATGGAATAGCATCTAAGTTCTAGGTGAGTTTAAATTTATGGATATTAATATGGTGGCCATCACTATACAATACTCAAGTGTCTTATTCTTTTTAGTTTGACGGTGGAAGTGAAAATCTGGGGAGGAATGACTCTATGGCACAAGACCAATAACTATACCTTTGTTGTCCTCCTTCTTTGACTTGTGATGCTGAGTCAGGAGCACTTGGAGAAGATTGCCATGTAACAAGGAAGAGACATGCAAGTAAAAGAAATAAGAACAATCTGGAGACTTCCAGAGTGAGGAAGTAGAAGTTTATGACAACCAAGGAGATAAGTGAGAGAGGCCCGTAAAATGAACAGCTTTCTGCGTCTGTAGAATCCAATAATTATTAAAGTAAATCCCTCCACTACGTGCAAAAAGACAGAAGTTTCCAAAACCAATGTCTTTAACTTAAATAAGGACAGTTGCAAGGTATGAAGGAAGCATTGTCTGGAATGAACTGGAAAAATAGGTAAAGATAAGATCAGTTAATGAGCAGCGATAGTCAATTATATTGCTTCCTTCAGTTAGTCCTGACGAAGGGTCTCGGCCTGAAACGTCGACTGCACCTCTTCCTACAGATGCTGCCTGGCCTGCTGCGTTCACAAGCAACTTTGATGTGTGTTGCGTCAATTATATTTTATACTTTATTGTCGCCAAACAATTGATACTAGAACGTACAATCATCACAGCGATATTTGATTCTGCGCTTCCCGCTCCCTGGATTTCAAATCGATAGTCATTATTAAAAATTTAAATTATAAATCATAAATAGAAAATAGAAAAATGGAAAGTAAGGTAGTGCAAAAAAACCGAGAGGCACGTCCGGATATTTGGAGGGTACAGCCCAGATCCGGGTCAGGATCTATTAAGCAGCTGTTTCATAAAAGCAGAAACTTATACCAACCAAAAAGATGGATTCAATGGAAAAAAATAAATCAAAAATTGGAAAAAGCTAGTGGTAGATCAGAGGACTGAGAATATTTCAGGAATCAGCATATGACTGTATGGCTGAGAACAACTCCAAAGCCATGTGCAAGTTTGCTGACCACACCACTGTCGTAGGTGGAATCAAGGGGGGTGACGAATCAGCATATAGGAGGGAGATTGAAAATCTGGCTGAATGGTGCCACGACAACAACTTCTTACTCAAAAACACGCGAAAGTCTACAGATGCTAAAAATCCAAAGCAATACACACAAAATGCTGGGGGAACTCAGTAGGTCAGGCAGCATCTATGGAAATGAATAAACAGTCAATACTTGGAGCTGAGACCCTTCTTCAAGACTGAAAAGGAAGGGGCAAGAGGCCAGAGGGGGAGAGGAAGGGCGATAGCAAGAAGGTGATAGGTGAAGACAGGTGGATTGGAATGATAAAGGGCTGGAGAGGAAGGAATCTGATAGGAGAGGAGAGTGTACCATGGGAGAAAGAGAAGAAGAAGGGGCCCAGGGGGAGGTGAAATGTGGATAAGAAGAGGTAAGAGGCCAAAGAGGGAAAAGAAGAAGAGGAGAGGATGAGGGAACATTTTTTTACTGGAAGGAGGAATCGATATTTATGCCATCAGGTTGGAGGCTATCTAGAAGGAATATAAAGTGTTGCTCCTTCACCCTGAGTGTGGCTTCATCTTGGCGGAACATGTCGGAATGGGAATAGGAACCGCTTTTGTTGGATGGAGCGGAGATGGTTGATGAAGTGGCCCTCCAATTTATGACGGGTCTCACCAATGTAGAGGAGGACACATCAGGATCATCGGATACAATAGGCAACCCCAGCAGATTTGCAGGTGAAGTGTTGCCTCACCTAGAAGGACTGTTTGGGGAATAGAATAGAAGTGAAAGAGGAGGTGAATGGGCAGATGTAGCACCTAGTCCATTTGCAGGGATAAGAGCCGGAAGGGAGATTAGAGGGGGATGACAAATGGACAAGGAATCAGGGAGGGAGCAATCTCTGTGGAAAGTGGAGACAGAGGGGGAGGTAAAGATATGTTTAGTTGTAGGATCCTTTTGGAAATGGCAGAAGTTGCAGAGGCTGTTAGGTAAGGATAAGAGGAACTCTATCACTGTTAAGGTGGCAGGAAGATAGGGTGAGCACGGATGTCCAGGAAATGGAGGAGATGTGGGTGAGGGCAGCATCAATGGTGGAGGAAGGGAAACCCATTCATTTAAGAAGGAGAGTGTCCTGGAAGGGAAAGCCGTGTCCTGGAAACAGATGTGGCGGAGATGAAGGAGCTGAGAAAAAGAATAACATTTTTACAGAAGATGGGGTGGGAAGAGGTATAGTCAAGATATCTGTTAGATTCGGTTGGTTTATAAAAGATGTGCGTTAACAGTTTGTCTCCAGAGATAGAGCCAAAGAGATCGAGAAAGGGGAGGGAGGTGTCAGAAATGAACCAAGTGAAGCTAAGGGCAGGGTGGAAGTTAGAGGCAATGTTGATGAAATTGTTGAGCTCAGCATGGATGCACGAAGCAGTACCAGTGCAGTCATCAATGTAGTGAAAGAAGATTTGAGGGGCATTACCGGGGAAGGCTTGGACCATGGACTGTTCTGCGTAGCTAATGAAGAGGCAAGCGTGGCTGGGGCCCACGGCTATCCCTAAAGTCTGGAGAAAGTGTGAGGAGCCAAAGGAAAAATTGTTGAGGGTGAGGACCAGTTCTGCCAGATGGTGGAAGGGAAATGGTTGATTCTTTTATTGAGAAAGAAGAAACCTCTGACTCAACATCAACAAGACCAAGAAGCTGATTATTGACTTCAGGAAAAGGAAACCAGAGCCAGTCCATGACCCATTCCTTATCAGGTGATCAGAAGTGGAGAGGGTCAGCAACTTTAAATTCCTTGGTGTTATTATTTCAGAGGACCTGACCTTGGCCCAGCACGCAAGTACAATTACAAAGAAAACACAGCTGCACCTCCGTTTCCTTAGGAGTTTGCAAAGATTTGGCATGACTTTTAAACTTCGACAAACTTCTATAGATATACAGCAGAGAGTATATTGACTGGCTGCATCACAGCCTGGTATAGAAACACCATTATCCATCAATGGAAAATCTTACAAAAAGTAGTGGATATGGCCCAGTCCATCACAGGTAAAGACCTTCCCACTACTGAGCACATCTACAGAAAGCGTTGTTGCAAGAAAGCAGCATTCATCATCAGGGACCCCCAGCACCCAGGACATGCTCTTTTCTTGCTACTGCCATCAGGAAGAAGGTACAAGAGCCTCAGGACCCGCACCACCAGGTTCAAGAGCAGCCCTCAATCATCAGGCTCTTGAGCCAGAACAGAAAACTCCGTCTAGCGGAATTAGTCCTTACTCTTAATAATTTCTCCTTTGGCTCCTCCCACTTCTTCCAAACTAAAGGTGTAGCCATGGGTACCCGTATGGGTCCCAACTATACCTGCCTTTTTGTTGGCTTTGTGGAACAATCTATGTTCCAAACCTATTGTGGTATCTGACCCCCACTTTTCCTTTGCTACATCGATGACTGCATTGGCGCTGCTTCCTGCAGGCGTGCTGAGCTCGTTGACATCATTAACTTTGCCTCCAACTTTCACCCTGCCCTCAAATTTACCTGGTCCATTTCTGACACCTCCCTCCCCTTTCTTGATCTTTCTGTCTCAATCTCTGGAGACAGCTTATCTACTGATGTCTACTATAAGCCTACTGACTCTCACAGCTATCTGGACTATTCCTCTTCTCACCCTGTCTCTTGCAAAAATGCCATCCCCTTCTCACAATTCCTCCGTCTCTGCCGCATCTGCTCTCAGGATGAGGCTTTTCATTCCAGGACGAGGGAGATGTCCTCCTTTTTTAAAGAAAGGGGCTTCCCTTCCTCCATCATCAACTCTGCTCTCAAACGCATCTCCCCCATTTCACGCACATCTGCTCTCACTCCATCCTCCCGCCACCTCACTAGGAATAGGGTTCCCCTGGTCCTCACCTACCACCCTACCAGCCTCCGGGTCCAACATATAATTTTCCGTAACTTCCGCCACCTCCAACGGGATCCCACCACTAAGCACATCTTTCCCTCCCCCGTCTCTCTGCTTTCCGCAGGGATCGCTCCCTATGCGACTCCCTTGTCCATTCATTCCCCCCATCACTCCCCACCGATCTCCCTCCTGGCACTTATCCTTGTAAGCCAAACAAGTGTTACACATGCCCTTACACTTCCTCCCTCGCTACCATTCAGAGCCCCAGACAGTCCTTCCAGGTGAGGCGACACTTCACCTGTGAGTCGGCTGGGGTGATATACTGCGTCCGGTGCTCCCGATGTGGCCTTTTATATATTGGCGAGACCCGACGCAGACTGGGAGACCGCTTTGCTGAACACCTACGCTCTGTCCGCCAGAGAAAGCAGGATCTCCCAGTGGCCACACATTTTAATTCCACATCCATTCCCATTCTGACAATGTATATCCACGGCCTCCTCTACTGTAAAGATGAAGCCACACTCAGGTTGGAGGAACAACACCTTATATTCTGTCTGGGTAGTTTCCAACCTGATGGCATGAACATTGACTTCTCTAACTTCTGCTAATGCCCCACCTCCCCCTCGTACCCCATCCGTTATTTATTTATATACACACATTCATTTTCCCTCTCTCCTTTTTCTCCCTCTGTCCCTCTCACTATACCCCTTGCCCATCCTCTGGTTTTCCCCCCTCCCCCTTTTCCTTCTCCCTGGGCCTCCTGTCCCATGATCCTCTCATATCTCTTTTGCCTATCACCTGTCCAGCTCTTGGCTCCATCCCTCCCCCTCCTGTCTTCTCCTATCATTTTGGATATCCCCCTCCCCCTCCCACTTTCAAATCTCTCACTAGCTCTTCCTTCAGTTAGTCCTGACGAAGGGTCTCGGCCTGAAACGTTGACTGCACCTCTTCCTAGAGATGCTGCCTGGCCTGCTGCGTTCACCAGCAACTTTGATGTGTGTTGCTTGAAATTCCAGCATCTGCAGATTTCCTCGTGTTTGCGACAGAAAACTTCTCTCAACCTCACTCACCCCGTCACTGAATTATTTCCACAACCTATGGACTCACTTTCAAGAACTTTTCATCTCATGTTCTCAATATTTGTTGTTTGTTTATTTATTATTATCATTCCTTTCTTTTTATAGTTGCAGTTTGTTGCCCTGGTTGAACACCCAATTTGGTGCGATCTTTCACTGATTCTGTTACGGTTATTATTTTATTATGGATTTATTATGCCTGCAAGAAAATGAATCTCAGGGTTGAATATGGTGACATATAGGTACTTTGATAATAACTTACCTTGAATTTTGATGTGAGAACATAAAAGGTAATTCAAAAGTAGAAAATTGATTATGGGAGTAAACTGTGAAGTGAAATCAAAACAAGCAGCATGAGTTTCTGTGGTGTACAAAGTGAGAGGGGGTAATTAAGGTAAGTGAGGGAACCCTGGAAAGTGTGACTGCAGAATTAATAACAGGAGCCAAGTAAATATTTGTTTAAGGCCACACACATCAAAGTTGCTGGTGAATGCAGCAGGCCAGGCAGCATCTCTAGGAAGAGGTGCAGTTGACGTTTCAGGCCGAGACCCTTCGTCAGGCCACTTGCTTTGCAGTGCAGAATACTATGAATACTGCAAGGTTATCAGACTGACTCTTTTCAAATAGAAATCCCTATCATGAGAGATATAACATTAGAGGAACAATGGAACTAAAAGTAGACAAGTCACTGGAATCTAATGGTCTGTGTCCAAGGGCGTTAAGTAACATGGCTGCGGAAACGGTATTGCCATTCGTTGAAGTTTTAACAAAACTCGTTGAGTTTCGGCTGAGTACTGAGTGTTTGGATAAGTGAAGTCAATGCCCAAGAGAGGAAGAAGAAGTCAAGAAGCCAGTTAAATTTAGCGTCTGTTGTTAGGAAGAGAATGGAGCCTGCAGTCAAGAAAGAAATAGTCAGTCATTTAGAAAAGCTATGTAGAATCAAATTATGTCAATGGTTAATGAAAGGAAAATCATGTTTGACAAATTTTCTAGAGTTGTTTGGGATATAAAAGCAGAATTGATAGAGGGGAAACTGTCAAGAAGACATTCATAAACAGCTAACGCACAAGACAAGGTCTCACGGTATTGGGGGAAGCATGCTAACATGGTTTGAAGACTGCTTATCACATAGATGTCAACGAGTTAAAATAACTCTGGTCTTTTTAAGACTGGAGAAACAAATGTAGTTAGCTGTCCCAAGGATTATTCTTAGGCCCACACTGATACTGTATTAATTAATGAATAATACTATCTTAATGTAACAGAGTGTAAGATTTTTTAATTTGCTGGGGTTATGAAAATAGGTAGGAGAAACATGCTAGAATGAGTATATTTGAACCCTTGTGGGACGTAAATAGGTTGAATGACCAAGCAAAAACTTTGCAATTGAAGTTTACTTCAGGAAAATATGAAGTCTTATATTTTGGTATGCCAAGTCCCAAGGCAAACAATTGTCTAAATGGATACGCTGTAAGTTACAAATGAGTGGAGAACGGAGAGATTTAGGTGTTCTTCTGCATGAGATACAGGAAGTACCCTCACCACCAGGTTCAGGTTCAGTTACCTTATAACTTCACTCACCTCAATTGTGAACTGATTGCACAGTCTACAGATCCACCAGACTCACTTTCAAGGACTTTACAACTCATGTTCTCAATATTATTTGATTTCTTTTTTACTTGTACAATTTAACTCCTTTTGCACATGTCTTTGTTTACATATAGATTTTTGTAAATTATGTTATTTCTTTGTTTTCCTGTAAATGTCTGCAAGAAAATGAATTTCAAGGTGGGATATGATAACGCGCATACATACACACACACACACGCACACACGGAGTCTATATACGTATCTGTGTGACACACACACACAAACATTTTGATAATAAATTTCCTTTGACTTTGAAACGCACAAGGAGTAATTAACAAGGCCAATGGCACATTAAACTTAATGGCTTTGAAGTTGGTACTTTAAAAATGGGAACTCATATTACAATTGTAAGTTGTTGATGGTGGGGTAACACTTGGAGTGTTATATACAGTTCTGATTCTTTTACTTTAGAGAGTGTGTATTAGAATCAGGAGGCAATTCAGAAGATTACTGGGCTAATTTCTGGAATGATGGAGATCCCATATCATAAAGGACTATGAAAGTCAGACCTGTGTTCTTCAGAGTTTCAAAGAATGAAGGATAATCTTATTTAAAAATACATGATCCTGAGGGGTAATAGGAGGAATGACAAGTTAAATGTTTTCAGAAAGGCAGAGGTTCCCAGCCTTTTTTTCTGCCATGAACCACTACCATTAACCAAGGTTGCAAACTCCCGCACTAAGGACATGGAGTTATAAGGTATAGCAGCAATCACATAAACTAAGGTGCACAGGTATTTCTTTTCACAGAAGGTGTTACGTATGTGGTGTTCTGTAGCTCAGGGCATTGTGGAGTTAGCACACAGTAGCTACCTCTGTTTAAAGGGGAAGTAAAAACATTTTTGAAAGAATCAGGAATTTTGTGTTATCAGGATCTGGCACAGAACAAGATGAGGCCCGGGGTAGATCACCTGCAAACATAATGAACAGGACAGGACTGAGGAGCCAGTGATCAAGTCCTGTTCCTATTTTCTTGTGTTCCTCCATCGTTCCTTTTCGTAGATGTAACCAAAATTAATATTTTTATTTTGCAGCTTTTTGAATTCATGAATTTTATGGCTGAGAACTTCATCTTCTGTTACATGGGAGTTGCCCTGTTCACCTACCAGAACCACATCTTCAATGCCCTCTTCATATTTGGAGCCTTTGTATCCTTTGGCTAAACAACATTTTGTTATGGTCTCGTGGTTTTTTTTAATATTTGGGAAAAATGGAAGTGATTGGTGATCAATTCAACTGCAGTGACATTTAGAACATAGAACAGTACAGCACAGTAAAATCCGATGGCCCACAGTGTTCAGCTACCCAATCTAGTACTTCTCGCCAGCATAACCCTCCATTTTTCTTTTCATTCATCTGCCGGAATTTGTCTAAAGCTTTTAACAAAATAAGTATGGCTCATTTTGCTTCTTCAAGGTATAAAGCAAATAAGGATGACCATTAAACTTAGAAGTATTAGACTGGTCCAAGAGATAGAAACCATAGAAAAACTACAGCACAGAAACAGGCCTTTTGGCCCTTCTCGGCTGTGCTGAACCATTTTCTGCCTAGTCCCACTGACCTACGCACAGACCATATCCCTCCATACACCTCCCATCCATGTATCTGTCCAATTTATTCTTAAATGTTAAAAAAGAACTCGCATTTACCACCTCATCTGGCAGCTCATTCCACACTCCCACCACTCTCTGTGTGAAAAAGCCCCCCCCCTAATGTTCCCTTTAAACTTTTCCCCCTTCACTGTTAACCCATGTCCTCTGTCTTTTTTTCTCCCCTTGCCTCAGTGGAAAAAGCCTGCTTGCATTCACTCTATCTATACCCATCATAATTTTATATACCTCTATCAAATCTCCCCTCATTCTTCTACGCTTCAGGGAATAAACTCCTAACCTCTTCAACCTTTCTCTGTAACTGAGTTTCTCAAGTCCTGGCAACATCCTTGTAAACCTTTTCTGCACTCTCTCAACCTTATTAATATCCTTCCTGTAATTTGGTGACCAAAACTGAACACAGTACTCCAGATTCGGCCTCACCAATCCCTTATACAACCTCATCATGACATTCCAGCTCTTATACTCAATACTTTGATTAATAAAGGCCAATGTGCCAAAAGCTCTCTTTACGACCCTATCTACCTGTGACGCCACTTTTAGGGAATTTTGTATCTGTATTCCCAGATCCCTCTGTTCCACTGCACTCCTCAGTGCCTTACCATTAACCCTGTATGTTCTACGTTGGTTTGTTCTTCCAACGTGCAATACCTCACACTTGTCAGTATTAAACTCCATCTGCCATTTTTCAGCCCATTTTTCCAGCTGGTCCAAGTCCCTCTGCAGGCTCTGAAAACCTTCCTCACTGTCTCCAATCTTTGTATCATCAGCAAACTTGCTGATCCAATTTACCACATTATCATCCAGATCATTGATATAGATGACAAATAACAATGGACCCAGCACTGATCCCTGTGGCACACCACTAGTCACAGGCCTCCACTCGGAGAAGCAGTCCTCTACTACCACTCTTTGGCTTTTTCCATTGAGCCAATGTCTAATCCAATTTACCACCTCTCCATGTATACCTAGCGACTGAATTTTCCAAACTAACCTCCCATGCGGGACCTTGTCGAAGGCCTTACTGAAGTCCATGTAGACAACGTCCACTGCCTTCGTTTCATCCACTTTCCTGGTAACCTCCTCAAAAAACTCCAATAGATTGGGCAAACGTGACCTACCACGCACAAAGCCATGTTGACTGTCCCTAATAGGTCCCTGTCGATCCAAATGCTTGTAGATTCTGTCTTTTAGTACTCCCTCCAATAACTTACCCACTACCGACGTCAAACTTACTGGCCTATGATTTCCCGGATTACTTTTGGATCCTTTTTTAAACAACGGAACAACATGAGCCATTCTCCAATCCTCCGGCACCTCACCCATAGACACCGACATTTTAAATATATCTGCCAAGGCCCCTGCAATTTCAACACTAGTCTCCTTCAAGGTCCGAGGGAATACCCTGTCAGGTCCTGGGGATTTATCCACTTTAATTTGCCTCAAGATAGCAAGCACCTCCTCCTTTTCAATCTGTACAGTTTCCATGATCTCACTACTTGTTTCCCTTAATTCCATAGACTTCATGCCAGTTTCTTTAGTAAATACAGATGCAAAAAACCCACTTAGGATCTCCCCCATTTCTTTTGGTTCCGCACATAGCCGACCACCCTGATCTTCTAGAGGACCAATTTTATCCCTTACAATCCTTTTACTCTTAATATACCTGTAAAAGCTCTTTGGATTATCCTTCACTTTGACTGCCAAGGCAATCTCATGTCTTCTTTTAGCCCTCCTGATTTCCTTCTTAAGTATTTTCTTGCACTTTTTATACTCCTCAAGCACCTTATTTACTCTGTTTCCTATACATTTCATACAACTCTCTCTTCTTCTTTATCAGAGTTGCAATATCCCTTGAGAACCAAGGTTCCTTATTCCTATTCACTTTGCCTTTAATCCTGACAGGAACATATAAGCTTTGCACTCTCAAAATTTCTCCTTTGAAGGCTTCCCACTTACTGATCACATCCTTGCCAGAGAACAACCTGTCCCAATCCATGTTTTTCATGAGATTCAGAAGCAGTTAATGGAGAGATGGAAGAGACTGAGAAGGAAATAGTCTCCTCAGCTCAGGGAGGACTCGAACCAAGTGAAACCACAAAGAATGGGAGCAGAACAACAATAAATTGTATTAATAAATCACATTTTACATAGTAGAACATTTCAATATGTTTCACGGGGGCTTTATCCATTTGACTCATTTGATGGAAAAAAACACTGGCAGGGAATGGCTGGAATTTCTGGAAGCAATTTGGAAGGCACGGGACATATACTGTACATCCGAAGAGGAAGAAGTATTCTAAAGGAAAGATGACACAACCATGGCTAACAAGAGAGGTCAAAGCAAACATAAAAGCCAAAGAGAGGCATATAATACAACAAAAATTAATGGGGAGTTAGAGGATTGGGAAGCTTTTAAAAACCAACAGAAGGCAACAAAAAAGTCATTGAGAAGGTAAAGATGGAATATGAAAGTAAGCTGGCCAATAATATTAAAGGGGATACCAAAAGTTTCTTCAGATACATAAAGTGTAAAAGAGAGGCGAGAGTGGATATTCGACCACTGCAGACAATGCTGGAGAGGTAGTAATGGGGGACAATGAACTGAATGAGTATTTTGCATCAGTCCACTATGGAAGACACTATCAGTATGGTGGAAGTTCCAGGTGTCAGGGGTCATGAAGTATGTGAAGTTACCATAACTGGAGAGAAGGTTCTTGGGAAACTGAAAGGTCTGAAGGTTGATAAGCCACCTGGACCAGATGGTGTACAACCCAGGGTTCTGAAAGAGGTGCTGAAGAGATTGTGGAGGCATTGGTAATGATCTTCAAGAATCACTAGCTTCTGGAAGACTGGAAAATTATAAGTATCACTCCACTCTTCAGGAAGGGAAAGAGGGCAGAAGAAAGGAAATTATAGGCCAGTTAATCTGACCTCTGGTTGGGAAGATGTTGGAGTCAATTATTAAGGGTGAGGTGTCGAGATACTGAGAAGCACATGATAAAATAGGCTGTAGTCAGCATGGTTTCCTCAAGGGAAAATCTTGCCTAAAAAATCTGTTGGAATTCTTTGAAAAAATATCAAGCAGGATAAACAAAGGAGAATCGGTTGATGTTCTGTACTTGGATTTTCAAAAGGCCTTCGACAAGTTGCCACATATGAAGCTGCTTATCAAGCTACAAGCCCATGGTATTACAGGAATCACTCTAGCATGGATAAGGCAATGGCTGACTGGCAGGAGGCAAAGAGTAGGAATAAAGGGAGACTTTTCTGGTTGGCTGCCGGTGACTAGTGCTGTCCCACACGGGTCTGTGCTGGGACCGATTCTTTTTACATTATATGTCAATGATTTGGATGATGGAATTGATTGTTATGTTGCTATGTTTGCAGACAATATGAAGATAGGTGGAGGGGCAGGCTGTTCTGAGGAAGTAGAGAGGCTACAGAAGGATAGGCAGATTAGAAAAGGCAAAGAAATGGCAAATGGAATACAGTGTTGGGAAGTGTATGGTCATGCACTTTGGTGGATGAAATGAAAGGGTTGACAATTTTCTAAGTGCAGAGAAAATACCAAAAACTGAGGCACAAAGTGACTTGTGCAGGATTCCCTAAAGGTTAACTTACAGGTTGAGCCTGTGTGTGGAAGGCAAATGCAATGTTAGCATTCATTTCAAGAGGACTGGAATATAAAAGCAAGAATGTAATGTTGAAACTTTATAAAACACTAGTGAGGCCTCGGAGTATTGTGAGCAGTATTGGGCACCTTGTCTTAGAAAGGGTGTGCTGAAACTGGAGAGGGTTCAAAGGAGGTTCACAAAAATGATTCCAGGATTGAATGGCTTGTCATATGAAGAGCATTTGATGGCTCTGGGCCTGTATTCACTAGAATTCAGAAGAATGAGGAGTGACCTAATTGAATGGTGAAAGGTCTCGATAGAGTGGTGTGGAGAGGATGTTTCTTTTGGTGGGAGAGCCTAAGACCAGAGGACATGCCTCAGAATAGAGCGCCGTCTTTTTAGAATGGAGATGAGGAGGAATTTCTTTAGCCAGAGAGTGGTGAATCTCTGGAATTTTTTGCCACAAGCAGCTGCAGAGGCCATGTCTTTGAGTATATTTAAGGCAGAGGTTGATTCTTGAATGGTCAGGGCATGAAGGGATACAGGGGAAAGGCAAGCGATTGGGGCTGAGAGGAAAATTGGATCAGCCACGATGAAATGGCAGAGCAAACTCAAGGGGCCAAATAGCCTAATTCTACGCCTATATCTTATGGTCTCTGAGACACACACAACAAAGGAATGAAAACACGCTATCAAATATTTGGTCAAAAAAGTTTACGGAGGACATTATAGCATAAACCAGTAGAGAGTCAGAGAGGTTATGGAGAGAACTTCACAGAAGGGTATCTGACTGTCATGAAAGGTGAAACAATTAAACCATTGTGCACCTGAGATCAGAATGTTACAATCACTATATTCATATGTGCTAAAATCCTGATCTCAGAATGACTTTGTATAGGGGGTGAAAGAAAATTATAGGGAACATCATCAAAAAATATGTCCTTCACTTCATAGCTCAGTTACTGAGAGATATTTAATGGATTTTTGACCTTAATTAGGTCAAAGTTTCTTTTTTAGGAAGTCAACATTTCTATTGGCATTATGGAAGGTTCCTATTTCTATGGACTGTGACTTTGTAATTGCTATGGAAAGCAGAACTCTAACCTGATTTATGAGGCTCCCTTCATTGTGACTCAAAGATTATTTCTAATTTGACTGCTTCGATGTAGAGGCCAGGATGACTGGAAGATAATAGTATTTCTTTTTGTCAGTCTGCGTGTACAGTTGCCACAAAGTGAGCAATCCATTGTATCAAAAGCTGTACAGTCGAACAGTAATTAGATCAGAATGGGGAAATAACAATGCCTGGCTCACTGGATGCATTGTTTAAATCAAATTCCCAGAGCAACATTTCAAAGAGTATATTTTTTAATTAAAACTAATCCACCAGGTCCCTCAATAATTTTGTTTCTTTGTTGGCTAAATTAAGAATTTTTACAGTATGTCCCTTTAGGCCAAGGCTACAGTTATTCCAGCCATTTATCAGGATTTGCATTTTTATATAGTGCTTTATCTTATTGTTCCAAAGCATCATAAACTATTGCATATAAACTGATAGCTACATTAATTCAGTACCCTTTATATTGGAGGCAGTGCAGAACACTTAACATTTGGCAGAGGCAAAGGTACACAAATGCAGAATGATTTTGCAATAGTCCAAATAAATATTTACAGAAAAAAAAATTGTCAGGATCTTTAAACATATTTTTCTTTACTTTTATTGCATAAGTGGAAAACTAAGCTTAAGATGTTCATCTAAAATAGCTAAAATTTGAGGTTGATAATTCTTTAAGATACTTAAATAATAGACTGCAGAATCAGTTAGTTATCCACCCATTATATAGTTCTGTCAAAATTGAGAAGATGGTATCCTCTTCTTTCTTGAGGGAATGCAGATGTTTTGTGTCTGTCTTTGGGATTAGAATTGTCGCATTGCTCTGGCAAGCAGTTGGTCAATCAATGGAACAGCTCCCATGAAGTGAAGTGGCTAGTATTGATTAATTCAGATGTGAATAAAATAGATACCTTTCAGGAGTAAATATCTGGAGACGTGGGATGTGAATGATTTAAGACACAACATCTGCTGAGGATGATAAGCTTGTCAAGGCTGAGTGACTTTGGATCTTTGGTTTCCAAAGCTCTCCATCACCCAGGGTTCCCTGCATCATTCCTTAGCCCATTACTGACTAACTGAGAGACATCGATTGCTACAAATAAGTCATCAGTTCCAGCCAAGATGGAAAAAGGAGAACCTTTTGGTATTTCATATTTTTCCATAATGCAGAAACACGTTTTAGCTCATAAGCAAAATCAGCTTTCATGAGCTACATAGCTTTTATTTCAGTTAAGGTTCAGAACTGTTCTAAATTATCTAAATGACTGCATGAGGTACTCTTAAATAATTACATTTTAAATGAATAGGAGTCTTGAAAGAATGTTGATGTTCCAAAAAGTATTTAAAATAAGAAATCTCCCTGATGACATAAAATAAACCAGAGACTGCTTTTAATAAGTTCCATGTTCTTCACATCTCCCTTTAAATGTGAATCGCTTGCAACTGGGCTGTAAGCAACATGAATCTGCCCTTATCATCTTGAGGCAGCGCTGGAGGAATTAGCTTGCAGTCAACACCTACCAATATTCAGCTACTTTCAACATCCAGCTTTTCGTTAACTCAAAATCTGTGTTCGGTGTGAATTTGTAGGTGCATCATCTAGTCATGACCACAAAGGATCCAACTCCACAGGCGTAAAATTTAGCTTGTGAAGTCAAATGTAAGCACTGTAGCCTACTTTTGAACTTGGACCATTAAGACTAATCATTTTCTTTTGAGTTTGATCTGGGTTTTGAAGTAAGACAAATTGCTAAAACTATTTTCATCAAGTTCCTGCAGGTTTCCTTTTGTGGGGAAGTAATGTTTCAGAATAGAGGTGTGGCGTCAAGGAAGAACTTCTTTTTCTCAGAGGATCGTAAATGTCTGGAATTCCATAATCCCGAGACCTTTGGGGGATTGACTTAAACTGAATTTATTTAAATCTTATATCCATCCCACAACGCAAGGGAGTAAAAATCTTTGCGTTATGACTCCGTCGCAATGCTCAGTCATGTGAATTTACAGTCTTGTAGAAAGAAGCTGTCCCGTAGACTGTTGGGCCTGGCCTTAATGCTGCAGTGCCATTTGCCAGAAGGAAGCAGCTGAAGCAGTTTATGGTTGGGGTGACTGGTGCCCCGATGATCTTCTGGGCCTTCTTTATGCACCTGCTGCTGTAAGTGTCCTCATTGGAGGGAAGTTCACATCCACAGATACGCTGGGCTGTCCGTACCACTCTCTGCAGTGCCCAGCGATCAAGGTTGGTGCAATTCCCGTACCAGCCAGTGATACAGCCAGTCAAGATTCTCTCTATGGTGAAGGTCTTGAGCACTTGGGGGCTCATGCTGAACTTCTTCAGTCGCCTGAGGTGGAAAAGATGCTGTTGTGCATCTTTTGCCACACCGTCAGTGTGTACAGTCCAGGTGAGATCTTCGGTGATGTGTATGCCGAGAAATTTGAAACTATTCATGCTCTCAACTGCAGTCCCGTTGATGTTGATTGGGGTAAGCCTGTCTCTGTTCCTCCTGAAATCCACGATCAGCTCTTTTGTTTTCTGGACATTGAGGAAGAGGTTCTTATCTTGGCACCACTGTGTCAAGGTGTTAACCTCTTCTCTGTAGGCTGTCTCGTCACTACTAGAAATAAGGCCAATCAACGTTGATGAACCATTGATTATGTTCCTGGTCAGGGTAGACTGATATTTGTTCTTTCAGGCTGTTAGGGATCGTAGTAAAAAGCCAACAAAGTGGAGAAGCTAAGGTCAGATCAGCTGCAATGGCTCAAAGGTTGATATGGCCCATTCATGATCTAAAACATTATGTTCCTCCAAGTTAATAACAATCCCTCCACTAATCTCCACAGATTTTGTACCCTGAGGTATTTATCCTTACAGTGGTACATTAGCATACTATTGGAAAGTAGTGGCACTGTGAACCCCCAACATTCACCCTAGACGCTGTGGCTCAGACTAAACGCTGGAATATACACTCAGAGGCTACTTTATTAGGTAAAGGATTTGAACCCAGTGTGATCTTCTGCTGCTGTAACCCATCCACTTTAAGGTTTGGAGCTTTCAAAGATGCTCTTCTGCACACCACTGTTGTACACATGTGGATCTTTGAGTTACTGTTGCCTTCCCGTCAACTTGAACAAGTCTCTCATTAACGAGGCATTTTCAATCACAGAACTGCCACTTAACTGGATTTTATTTTTGTTTTTTGCTCCATTCTCTGTCAACTCTGGAGACTGTTGTGTGTGAAATTCCCAAGAGATCAGCTGGTTCTGAGATACACAAACTACCCCAGGCTACTGTGAGAAGTGAGGGAGGAGATTGCTGAGCCTCTGGCTATGATCTTTGCAACATCAATAGGGATGGGAGAAGTACCAGAGGATTGGAAGGTTGTAAACGTTGTTTCTTTGTTCAAGAAGGGGAGTAGAGAAAACCCAGGAAATTATAGACCATTGCATCTTACTTCAGTGGTGGGCAAGTTGTTAGAGAAGATCCTGAGAGGCAGGATTTATGAGCATTTGGAAGAGACATAATTTGATTAGGGATAGTCAGCATGGCTTTGTCAAGGGCAGGTAATGCCTTACAAACCTGATTGAATTCTTTGAGGATGTAACAAAACACATTGATAAAGGTAGGGCAGTGGATGTAGTGTATATGGATTTCTGTAAAGCATTTGATAAGGCTCCCCATGCAAGGCTCATGCAGAAAGTAGTGAGGAATGGGATCCAAGGAGACCTTGCTTTGGGGATCCAGAATTGGCTTGCCCACAAATGGCAATGGTGGTTATGGATGGTTCGTATTCTGCATGAAGGACGGTGATTTTTATAAATGACCTGGACAAGGAAGTGGAAGGGTGGGTTAGTAAGTTTGCTGATGACGCACAAGTTGGGGATGTTGTGGATAGTCTGGAGGGTTGTCAGAGGTTACAGCATGACATCAATAGAATACAGAACTGGACTGAGAAGTGACAGATGGAGTTCAGTCCAGATAAGTATTAAGTGGTTCATTTCGGTAGGTCAACTTTGAAGACGGAATACAATATTAATGGTAAGACTCTTGGCAGTGTGGAGGATCAGCAAGATCTTGGGATCCATATCCATAGGACACTCAAAGCTGCTGTGCAGGTTGACAGTTTTGTTAAGAAGGCATATGGTGCATTGGCATTCATCAACCATGGGATTAAATTCAAGAGCCGTGGTCATGTTACAGCTATATAAGACCTTGGTTAGACCCCACTTGGAGTACTGTATTTAGTTCTGGTCACCTCATTGCAGAAAGGATGTTGATTCTATATAGAGAGTGTAGAGAAGCTTTACAAAGATGTTGCCTGGATTGGAGAGCATGCCTTATGAGAATAGGTTGAGTGAACTTGGCCTTTTCTCCTTGGAGCGACGGAGGATGAGAAAGTGACCTGATAAAGGTGTATAAGATGATGAGAGGCATTGATCGTGTGGCTAGCCAGAGGCTTTTTCCCAGGGCTGAAATGGTTAGCATGAGAGGACACAGTTTTAAGGTGCCTGGAAGATGGTACAAGGAGATGTCAGAGGTAAGTTTTTCACCTAGAGAGTGGTGGGTGCATGGAATGCACTGCCGGCGATAGTGGTAGAGGCTAATACAATAGGGTCTTTTAAGAGTCTCTTAGATAGGTACATGGAGCTTAGAAAAATAGAGGCTTTGCGATAGGGAAATTCTAGGCAGTTTCTGGAGTAGATTACATGATCAGTACAACATTGTGGGCCGAAGGGCCTGTAATGTGCTGTATATTTCTATGTTTATCCCAAATGGCACCAACAATCATTCCATGGTCAAAGTTACTTGGATCTCATCTCATCCCCATTCAGATATTTGGTCTGAACAACAAAACCTCTTGACCATGTCGGCATACTTTTATGCATTCGGTTGCTGCAACATGAATGGCTGTTTAGATGTTTGCATTATTTACATTGGATTTGCAATTAGAGTTTGTATTAGGTATTTGCAGGTGCACCCAATAAACTAGCCACTGAGTGTAAGTTCCTCTTATGTGTCTCCTGTCCTGCCTCAGTTGATATTTCTTCATATTGGAAAATATTTGCAAGGAGACTGTAAACAGAATAGAATATGTCCTGGGTGAACTCTTCCATCACCTTGATTGAAATGGTCAAGGCTCTACTGCAAACTCTGAGGTTACTGGTTAAATTGGTTGTTAGCAATCAATACTTTTTTAGAATTTTCCACTTAAAGATTGGATTATGTGACTGCTCTGTGAGTTAATCAACTGTGTTTAGCATGCAAAGTTCAAAGTCTGTCTGCTTCTATTAAGAAAAGCACGGCTAGAAATACTAACCTGACACTTTTAGCCTTTATTTTTGATTTAATGAAGTACCCTTGTTGTTCACTTAAATTACCTCACCATTTATCTCAGTGGGTGGTTCTGTGACTTCATGTCAGAAGCATTGATCGATGAAAGTGTGAAATTTTGACTCCGTGTCTGAATTTGAATATGAACATTGACTTGTTTACAGCAACTCACAGACGTGTGCCAAGAGACAGTGAACTCTACGATTCAACTGAGATAGTGAAAGCTGAAAAAGAAGCCACCAGATTTGCTGGATTTCCAGGCATAAGCCACAGTAGTAGGAAGCGTTTTCACTGTGGTTATCAATATCACAGGCGAACCAGAGGAGATGAAAATAAAAATGCTTTTGCATCCCATTAGTTGCATGGAGGAGAGAATGGTATCCACAAAGCCCTCAAACATATAGCAAGGCATTACAAACATATAGTAGTCTTCCTGGAATTGAAACAATTGACCATCACTGATTAATTATTCCAAAAATATTTAATTAAAAGTACAATAATCTGCCTCTAATTTATTTAAAACCATAAAATATTCAATCTGAAAGGACAGGAAACTTACATCAATATACCTTTTGAATTAAAGGTGACGACTCCTTTCAGATTAATGGGGCCAAGTTATAGAGCATAGAACAGTACAGGCCCTTCAGCCTGTGATGTTATGCCAGCCTTTTAGCCTATGCAAGATCAATCTAACCCTGCCCTCCACTTTCCGTCATCCATGTGCCTATTTAAGTGCCCCTAGTGTATCTGCCTCTACCACCCGGCGCTCTCCATGCCCCCACCATTCTCTGTATAAAAAACTTACTTCTAACATCCCCCTTTACTCTCTTCAAATCAATTTAAAATTATGGTCCATCGCAGAGCAGCCGGATACAAAGTGTTTCTGGCCTCTTGGCCCAGTAACAGGTAAGTGTTGAATCCAGAAGTGGAGTGAGAAATCACGGGCCTGCATGTGCAACCATCAGTGTTGCCCAGTCGTGGAACTCTGGAGAGAGCTGAGCAGTGCATTATATGTAGGATCTGCTTTTGTATGGGACTGTGGGCTAGTTGCTAAGCACACCCGTATCATTGTTCAGAACCAACGTTTAGTGTAACAAGGGTCAGAAGCCATCTGCGCTTTGGAAGAAAGCCACAATAGGAGATAGTATAGTGACAGTGTTTTAGTTTTTTTAATAAGGTACGGTTAATATTAGTTTAAATTACAGACTGCTTTCCAGTATCTTAATATGTGACAGGATCTGCAGCAGTCAAGATA
Organism: Mobula hypostoma; assembly: GCF_963921235.1. Lineage (NCBI taxonomy): Eukaryota > Metazoa > Chordata > Chondrichthyes > Myliobatiformes > Myliobatidae > Mobula > Mobula hypostoma. The sequence continues at coordinate 24,883,776 of NC_086100.1, forward strand.
AAGGATGAACCTACTTTATCTTTCCCTCACCAATTTGTATATTGGAGATGAGACACAAATTTCTGTCTTCACAACCTACATTGTGTTGTCTGAATGGCCTTCTTGCTAAATGGAATAGACTTGGAATAGGCCTTAGAGTTAAAAAACCGGGCCTCCAACAGATACTCTGGGCCGCTGGCCACAGAATTGAATTCTACCAAGATCGGTAGCCTCATGGCTGAGTATATCACTTATTCTACTAACGCAATCAGGTAAGGGGACTTACCCTCATTTGGTGAGGAGAACATATGCCAAGAGCAACACCCGACCTAGCCAAGTATTGTGCATGAAAGCCAATGCAAGCAGCATGCACTAGACAGAGCAAAGCAATCCCCAGGCATAGGGAAGAGAAACAAAGTTCTGTTATTATGCCATCTTTAATATTGAATCATGATAAACAATTAAATAACTAACAAGATGAGGAGGCACCAACAAAATCCCCATCCTCAAAGGTAGTGGAACCCAGCATGCACATGCCAGAGGCAAGGCTGAAATATTTGCAACCATTTTCAGTCAGTTGTGCCAAGTGATTACTGAGGTCAGTTGTGAACCAGTTCAGTGCATTCACATTGTACTGAGAAATGACTAAATGTACAAAGTGAATTATAGAGTGGTAGAGCACTAAGGCAGAGAAACAGGCCCTTTGGCCCATCAGTCTGAGCTGGCCTGGTTTATGCCTAGTCCCGTCTACCTACATATGGTCCAAAGCCCTCCATACCTCTTTCATCCATGTACCAATCCAAACTCCTCTTAAATGTTGCACATCTACCAATTCTCCTGGCAGCTTTACCCACACCTGCACCATCCTCTGCGTGAAGATGCTCCCCTTCAGTATTTCACCTTCCTCCCTTAACTATGACCTCTAGTTGTAATCTCATCCAGTCAGAGGGGGAAAGCCTGCTCGCATTTACCCTATCTATTACCCCTCATAATTTTGTATATAAGATCTACCCTCATTCTCCTGTGTCCAGGAAACAAATTAGGCCAAAAGCCAAAGGAGCAGAAGTCAGCCATTTGGCCCGTCGAGTCTGCTCCGCCATTTTATCATGAGCTGACCCATTCTCCCATTTAGTCCCATTTCCCCGCCTTCTCACCATAACCTTTGATCCCCTGGCTACTCAGATACCTATCAATCTCTGCCTTAAATACACCCAATGATTTGGCCTCCACTGCTGCCCGTAGCAACAAATTCCATAGATTCACCACCCTCTGACTAAAAAAATTTCTTTGCATTTCTGTTCTGAATGGGTGCCCTTCAATCCTTAAGTCATGTCCTCTCGTACTAGACTCCCCCATCATGGGAAACAACTTTGCCACATCCACTCTGTCCATGCCTTTCAACATTCAAAATGTTTCTATGAGGTCTCCCCTCATTCCCAAAATCCTGCAAGATCGGACAACATCCCAACTATTCTATTGAAGATTGAGTCCCTGTACAAGCCTTTCATCCAGGCAGGCTCTTCTAGTAGTGGTACACCCCCATCCTCTGCAACAAAATAGATGTCTTCTATTTTATTATCAATGAGATCCGTCAAATAATTCCAATGAGTGGCTCAAACGTCAACTCTCGTGTTAGCAAAGAAACGGAAGGAGATCTCAGCAGTATAATCAGATGGTATTTTCTGCTGAATTATCTGCTCACTGATGCTCAGTCTAGGTTCCAGAAGTGAAGTCACATCAAGGCAGGATTTAACCAAGTTATGGCAACAGGGAAGATCCTGGTAAAACAGAAATTAATGGGCAGCAAGGGTATAAAACCTTGCAGGTCTTTTGGCATTTCAAGGGTAGGAAGTTGGATTTTTTTACATCATCCCTAGTTATCATTGCAAGAGTTCCACGAGCCTCCAGGTTAGAGGGGAATATTAGTGGATGGTGATGCCTGTAAATATGGACATTGGTGAGACATAGCCTGATTATAGTCATAGTCATAGTCATACTTTATTGATCCTGGGGGAAATTGGTTTTCGTTACAGTTGCACCATAAATAATAAATAGTAAAAAAACCATAAATAGTTAAATAGTAATATGTAAATTATGCCAGGAAATAAGTCCAGGACCAGTCTATTGGCTCAGGGTGTCTGACCCTCCAAGGGAGGAGTTGTAAAGTTTGATGGCCACAGGCAGGAATGGCTTCCTATGATGCTCTGTGTTGCAACTCGGTGGAATAATCTCCATTAAATGGAGATTAATATTTGTGCCACGTAAGTGCCAGTAATGATAAAGTGCTCGATAAATAAGTTATTATTAATGTCTTCAACAAAAAGAAGTCTATTTTTCCTTGATGTTCAACAAGGTTACCATTGCCAAATTGCTTACCATCAACTGTCTGGTCACCTTTGATTAAAAGCACCTTGGCCAGTTACGTGATTCTGCGGCAACGAGAACAACTGCACACCATTTCACTCCCTTTGCCTTACTATTGTCAAGAATCTGATGGAATAGTCAGTGCCCACCTGAATTTTCAACGTACTTGTAACACTCAAAAGCTGCCAGGTCAGTGCTTAGTTTGAACATGGTTTTCTAGTCAGAGTATTCCTTCCTTTTATCGCCAACACACCACAGCTGCAGGGTGTATCATTTATAAAATTCACTACATAATCTTGCCAAAAGTTTTTCAGCAGAACCTCTCAGCCTCTTGAGCGCTACCAGCCAGAAAGATAAGGAAGCAGGAGCATTGAAACACCATTCCTTCTAATCTTCACACTATCCTTTCTTGGAAATCTGTTTCTTCTTTGCTCATTGACGTAGCAGAATCAGGGGATTCCCTACTAATTAGTAGACAGACTCCAGTGGTTTAAAACAGCACCTCGCCAACTGCATTTAAAGATGGCCAGTGAAATTTAACCATGTTAACATCCAGTAAATAATTAAAGTGCAGAATAGTTCATCCGAGGATAAGCATCATCTGCAGTTTCTCCCAGTACAAGCAGCTTCTGATTTTCAGTCTTCAATTTTGTGAAATGTAACAAAATCTGAAGACTGATATGGGATCAATTAAAAGGAAAAATGCCCAGATTGTTTTTAGCTTGGCTCATGTTATTAACAACCATGCTGAGATGTTGAGGCCCTCAGGGGCATCTTGGTTAGCTCTTCTTCACATGGAAGAGAAATGATATTTTCCCCTGTTTAACAGATTTGAAGTAAGGCTGACTAAGAAGAAAATAAGGAAATAAACAACTCAGCAGAGGAGCCAATGGTGTGAAGCTGCTATCCGTGGGATTAGTATTGAGTACTTCTAAATCAGAACTCCACCTAACTGTTTGATACAAGGACATGGACCTGAAGCATTATTATTTTTTTCTCACTCTCTACAACTGCTGCCTGATCTACAGAGAATTTCCAGCACTTGTTCATTATAGTTTACTTACTCTAATCTAAAACTAACTACAGTCATGCATACTGGGAAGAAATATGATGCTGATTATTTTTCACACAAATTAACGCACTTCAAAACTTCTTGGCCTAGAAATCTTCCTGTCCCATTTTCCAGCATTGAAATGATGCTAGCTATCTGTCCTATACTGCTTCAAAGAAAATATGGCTCAGTTTGTTAGCACCAGCTCCAAATAACATTCTATTCTTGAGCAGTAACAAGCTCTAGGAGTCAATATTCCCATGGTGATGGTACGTTCTTTCTCAAAATTCTTAATTTCAGAAAATTCCTTTTAAAGAAAAGTGACAATCTAAACATAAGTTCAGATCCTACTATTGGCAGGAATGGAATTTAAATTCAAGTAATTAAATAAATTTGGAATAAAAAGGTAATGTCAGAAAAAGTAACCATGGAAGTTCTACATTGTAGAAGCACATCTAGTTCACTAATGTCATACAAGGTAAAGAATTCGCTGTCCTTGTCTTCTCTGGCCTGTGGATGATTCCATTCTCATCAATATGTTTGACACTTAACAGTGGTTTTAATTCAATTTGAAACAGGCTTCACCTCTGATATTGCAAACAGCATTCGCTTCCTTGATAAATAAAGAAAGTAAAGAATTTTTTAAAACCTACTCAAGCTAATCTTTGCAGGTTTTCCCGTTTCCCAATCCCATTAGCTTCCATTTTCTATATCTGTTCCAGTCATTTCTCATTCCCCAGTTTGTAGAAGAGAATTTAGTGGAATTTCCTTAACATGACTCTTTTTACTGACGATACTGACTCTGATTCCGATTCAGTAGGTAGTGTGGAAGCTTGTCTGAACAATTTCTTGCATTTAGAAAGTTCCTTTAATAAAATGGGGTTCACGGAAGTGTCTGGGCTCTGTGCAATGGGTAATGTTTTACAGCATCATGCCGTGTGACGTAAAGATCCAAATTCTAATCCAAGCATTCATCAGCTGATGCATTTGCTACTTTCCTTAAGATATTGTGTCAATAGATCGCTATCTTTGTGGCTCGTGCTTGTAATATATACCCTTTGACCTTGCTGCTCAACCTGCGGCGCAAGAGAAGGATTCCATGGAACTTCCAACACATGATGATGTTTTCAGGTAAGTTAGTTCCCTCTCATTGATGATGCCTTCTACTAAATATAAGTTGCAAAAACATGACATGATTAAATAGGAAAAAAGAGGTAAGTTTGCCCCTGTAGTAGGTGGTTGAAGGACTAACGATAAAATCTCTGGCAAAAGATGCTCAGAGTATTTGGCTAGAAGTATTTTTACTCAGAGTTATTGTCATAGAGTCAGGGAGTTATGGAATGCCACAATACAGAAACAGGCCTTTTGGTTCATGTAGTCCATGCCCTGCTATTATTCTACCTAGACCTCCATGCTGTTCCCATCCATGTACCTATCAAATTTCTCACCTGTTGAAATTACACCGACATCCACTACTTCCTCTGGCAGGTCATTCCACACTCTCACCACCCTCTGAAGAAGTTTCCCCCTCGAGTTCCTCTTAAGTATTTCACCTTTCACTCTTAACCCATGACCTCTAGTTGTAGTCTCACCCAACCTCGGCTGCAAAAGCGTGCTTGCATTAACCCTATCAATTCCCCTCATTATTTTGTATACCTCTATCATATATCCCTTCACTCTCCTGCGCTCCAGGATAAAATCCTAACCTATTCAACCTTTCCCCTTCACTCAAGTTCTCAACTAATGCATCGAAGGAAATAGGCAGTTGAATACCGATAATATTGGGGGAGATTATCTCAGTCATTGTGATTTGAAAATCACTTCTTTTAGAGGTGGCAGAAACAGAATAATTCAGTGCCTTCAGCTGGATATTGGATATGCTCTTTAGATAGAATAAATTGTGGGAAGGTGTGGGTTGGGAATGGGAGTAACAGTATTGTGACCATTGGTGGGTGCAGCCCAGTCTATCACAAACAAAGCCCTCCCCACCATTGAGTACTGCCACAAAACAGCAGCGGCCATCATCAAAGACCCTTGCCATCCGGGCCATGCCCACTTTTCACTACTATTATCCGGCAGGAGGTACAGAAGCCTTTGGTCCCACGGCAGTAGGTTCAGAAATGATTATTACCCTCAAACCGTCAGGCTCCAGAACTGGCATGGGTAATTTAATTCACCACAACTCTGAATTGAATCTCCAACCTACAGGTTCACTTTCCGAGACTCTTTAACAAATCAGTATTATTTTTGTTTGGATCGTTTGCCTTTCTGTGCAGTTTGGTTACTTGTCGGTCTTTGTCTGCTTATGTATAGTTTTTCACAGTGGCAGCTGTATAGGGACGGGGTTCGTATTCTGGAGATGGAAAGGACAACCAGAAGACACCAGAAGAGAGCCAGGGGAAATGCAGCCATGGTTGCCACCACTACCACATATACATGTCCCACCTGCAATAGAGGTTGTGGGTCCAGGATAGAACTGTATAGTCATCAAAGATCTCACCATTAAAGGAGTGGACATCATTATCAGATTTCCATGGACAACCGAAGAAGAGATAGTTTTTCATAAAATTCTTTCTTTTTCCTGTAAATGCCTGCAAAATTTGAATTTCAGGGTAGTCTATGGTAACATCTATGTACTTCGCTTAAAAAAAATATTTTGAACCTTGAATGTTAAACGACTTGGACCTAGCATAGGCTCAACGGGCCAAATGGCCTTTTTGGGTATCATATTAATGCTGGTACTGCTGATATTTTATCTGGTGGTGTCATTGTTCTTCATTAATGTAGGTTGCTATTTATAGAATGTTCTTGGCACCATTTCTTGAAATGAGCTTGATGAAAGAATCCAAAACTTTTTTCCAAAACTAAACTTTAATTTGTATTTATGTATTTGCTCCTGCATTATAGCATCATAGAATTGTACCGGTGAGTCCACTAATCAAAGGGCAAGGTAAAATTTTAATCGAAGTACATACTACCCTGAGATTCATTTTCTTGCAAGTATTCACAGTGGAACAAAGAAATACAATAGATTCAGTGAAAAACTACACAGAAGACTTGACAAACAATGTGCCAAAGACACACTGTACAAATAGAACAAAAAACAAATAAGGATAATAAATAAATAGCAAATAAATAATGCCTAGAACATGAGGTGTAGAGTCCTTAAAAATTAGTCCATAGGTTGTGGAATCAGTTCAGTGATGGGGTGAGTGAAGTTATCCACACCGATTCAGCAGTCTGATAGTTGAAGGGTGATAACTGTTCCTGAACCTGTTGGTGTGGGACCTAGGGCTCCTTTACTTTGTTCCCAATGACAGCAATGAGAAGACAGCATGATCTGGGTGGTGGGGGTCCTTAATGATGGGTGCTGCTTTCTTTTGGCAGTGCTCCTTGTAGATGGGTGAGGAGGGATTTTCCTGTGACATTCACTATTTTGGTAGGCACTACTTTTCGTTGGCCCTTATAATCAGTCTATGTCCACTACTGACACTCCTCTAACTTTGCTTCACCTTTACATGAAAAAGAATTCTTTTAGACTGGAGACACAGGATACTGGAAACTGGGGTGTGACTTTGGACACACTGCTTGACCGCTGAGTTCTTCTAGCAGTTTATTTTTGCTTCCTTTTAAATTATTCATTGTCCAGATCTCTGAAACCCATCACAAACACAGGAGGCTCTGCAGGTGCTGGAAATCCAACGCAGCACTCACAAAATGCTGGAGGAACTCGGCAGGTCAATCAGCCTCTGTGGGAATGAATAAACCATCGATATCTCGGGCCAAGACCTTTCTTCAGGACAGGAAAGGAAAGGAGTGGGGAAGGGGGATAGATAGAAGGTGGTAGGTGAAGCCAGGGGGATAGGAAGGGTATAGGGCTGGAGAGGAAGGAATCTGATAAGAAAGGAGAGTGAACCATGGGAGAAAGGAAAGGAGGAGGGGCATCAGGTGATAGGCAGGTGAGAAGTGGTAAGAGGCCAGAGTGGGGAATAGAGGAAGAGGGAAATCATTTCTTACCAGAAGGAGAAGTTGATGTTCATGCCATCAGGTTGGAGCCCACCCAGGTGGAATATAAGGTGTTGTTCCTCCACCCTGAGGGTGGCCTCATCATGGCACAAGAGGAGGCCATGTCAGAACGGGAATAGAAATTGAAATTAAAATGTCTGGCCGTCGGAAAGTTCTACTTTTGCCAATGGAGCGAGGATGCCCAGAGAGGTGATCCCCAATCTACACTGGGTCTCACCGACTTAGAGGAGGCTGCACTGAGAGCACTAAATACGATAGACAACCCCAGCAGGTTCACAGGTGTTGCCTCACCTGGAAGGACTGTTTGGGACCCTGAATGGAGGTGAGGGAAGAGGTGCAGCACTTTTGCCGCTTGCGGGGATGAGGGACAGGTGGAAGATTAGTGGGGAGGGATGAATGGACAAGGGAATCATGGAGGGAGTGATCCCTGCAGAAAGCAGAGAGTCGGCGGGGAGGAAGGGAAGTAAAGATGTGCTTGGTAGCAGGATCCCTTTGGAGATGACAGAAGTTGTGGAGAATGATTTGTTGGATGCAGAGGGTTGTGGGAAGGTAGGTAAGGACAAGAGGAACTCTATCCCTACTAAGGCAGTGGGAAGATGTGGTGATATTTAACAAATATCACTTTTATCCTCTATGTGCTCTGGTTAGGCCACATCTAGAGTATTGCTTTAATTGTTGGTTCCACACGTCCCACCCCCCCCATTCCAGGAAGCTTTGAATAGGATTTAGAAAAGATTTACCAGGATATTGCTTGAATTAGAGGGTGGTTGCTATAAGGTTTGGCAAAGTTGGGTTGTTTTCTTTGGAGTAATAGAAGTTGAGGAGAGACCTGACAAAAATATATAAAATTATGAGGTGGACAGCCGATATCTTTTTCCCAGGATCAAAATATTTAAAATGAGTGTATGTATTTAAAGTGAGAGGATGAAACTTCAAAGGAGAGTTTTGTACAGAGAATTGTGGGTGTCTGTGACGTGCTGCCAGCCATTGTGGTGGGGACAGATACAACAGAGGTGTTCAACAAGTTCTGAGATAGGCACACGGATACGCAGAGAACAGCAGGATACGGGCCACGTGCAGGCAGAAGGGATTTGTTCAATTAAGCATTATTAGCGTATTTAGTTCAGTACCAAATTGTGGGCTGGAGAGTCTGGTCCTGTGCGGTATTGTTCTGTGTTCTTTTGGGTGTCATAAGTAAAACACAGGAGTTCATATCCTAATTTTTTTGGTTTTCATAGCACACTGTTTGGAAGCAGAGAATTTTGATTCTGTGGATTAAAAACAGGCTCTGCTTTAAACAGCTAAATTAGCATAGACCTGGCACTTGGATCAAATTTAGACCAGATGTAGGTGTAAATCCTGGCAGATGGTACTGTATTCAGATGATTCCCCCAATGAATGGAATACAATCTGCTATTAATGGGGCCTGATTTTTCAGTAAGGGTTAAAGTACCATGTAATTATGGCTGATGAACAGCAAAGAGGCTGTCATGTTCATGTTCGGTAATCTGACTGTAGCTAACAGCAAGGTGACTGGCGGAACTGTGAAATCCAGGCACAAAGTGGCGCACGGGAGTTTAAGGGTAGCCGAATTTCTGCAAGTGGATTGCAAAAAAAAAAGGTTTCTTTAATGTCATTTCTGCAGTGGGATTGCCAAAGCTCCGGTTAGATTCCAGCCATTGCTTTGGCTCGTTGTCACTGCTCTCACCTCTGAGCCAGAGTTTATTCCGTCAATCCCAGTCCGGAAGTGCAAACACATTTTCCAGAATGACATCCCTGTGTGGTTCAGGGAATGCTGGATTGTTAGTAGTACCATCCTTTGGAAGAGGTGCTAAAAGAAGTCTCCTCGGGTGTCTATCAGGTTCAGATTTATTTCTCATGTGTACATTGAAACATACAGAGGAATGCGTTGTTTGCTTTAACAACCAACACAAGACCCTTTCTCACCCTCATACATATATAAATACACACTCCTCCAGCCCCAGGGCAGTCTGCCACCAGGCCTCCAGTCCTTGGGCTCACAAACTTTGGGATGTGTATCTTTGGACTTTCCGAGCCCTGGACTTCAATCCTCACCTTTGCCCTCCGGACTTCACCAACCTCTGGGTATCAGCCGCTGGATTCGCCAGTCACGGGTTTGACTTCCCAGACCCCCATGGCACTATTTTGAAGATATTTCATCCCACTACGCTAGATAATGTTTATTCCTTCAGCAGTAGGATGAGGTGACTTTGGTCATCATTTTACGTTGCTGTTTGTGGAAGCTTGCAATGCATAAATTAACCACTTTCTGTCTGTGTGGTGAGAAAACCTTTGCGAGGCTCTGTGGAAGATGCCGGGTGGGTGGAGCCACTCAGTCGGTTCAGTAGAGAGCTGATTTGGGTGTGATCGTCCAGATTTCCTCCCCTCATGCTGTAGCCTTTCTTCATCTCTATATTTACAAAAAGATGCAGGTCTAGATCTCATGGCTCAGAATGCTGGCATTTACATTCTGTGGTCTCCTCTTCCATGCAGCCAACCTGCCCATCAGAGTACAGCATGGGTTGAAGGTGAAGGTTAGATGAAAGGAAAAATTCAATGCCCTCTCCTGTCCAACTACAGGATATCAGTGGGCTTTGTTCACCTATTCATCCCTTCCAAAATGAGGATGTAACTGAGATTGCAAAGAAAGGAAAAAAAAGTAAACAGAAACATGCCACAAATATAATAAAGATAATCTACTATCGCTATTGTTCTTCTAGGTGGCAATATTAACCTTCACCTTGACAGAATGGGGTGATGCACCATGTATCCTGCCCCAATGTCACACCTCAGCCTCAGCCTCGAAATATGATAAAATTGAGTGACTTGTTTTTTTCCTGTTTCCTATGCTAGTCACCCTGTGATGTTGCCGAGTGAGATGAATATTTGTTCATTTTTCTTATTAAGGACAGATTTATACTGCAGGCCGGTGTCCGCATGATCTGGGTTTAGACAGCTCAAAATCCTTCCGAATTGGAAAGATCATGGCAAATGACAAAGGAAATGTAGTTTCTGCAGTAAATTGCAATGACTTTGTTACTTATTTTTAAAGGGAAGGGTTGAGGGCAAAGTATGCCACTCACTTGGCGATTATTGGTATGTTCACTACAATCACACATTGTCTTTGAAGGATCTGGAATGAGCTCAGCAGAGGCACATGAGAAGTCCCAAGGAGAAATTCACAGCCTGATTCCCGTCACTGAAATCAATGCTGAATAGCTTGAAGAGAATTGCACTAAAACAGCTATTTGGAAGTTCATTGATTTTTCTTTTATCTCAAGCTATAGATGTTAGCAAACACTATTAATCCCCTGATATGAACTCCTTTGGACAATTACACCTGCCAGTCCCAATAACTGTCAGGCCAGCTTCTTCTGGGCTTTCAGGCTGTTGTCTTCTGGCCCGGTTTCCAACCTGTAATCGGGCTTCCGTACTGAAATGATGCCTCTGTTTCCTGGACAGTGTGTACAGATTGCTTGTGAATAGTGGTTACCTTTAATATTCATTAAACCTATAGGGAAAGCCGATCTACATTACTAAAAAAACTGGCTAAAGGTTCAGACCTATATAAAAAACCTAATAATGTTATATTTTTATCATACTTAAAAGTTTACAGAACAGAAAGAAGCAGTGCCAAAGAGCTAGTCATCCTAATTTCATGTGTGTTGCTTGAATTTCCAGCATCTGCAGAATTCCTGTTGTTTGCATCCTAATTTAATTCCCACTCTTGGTCCATTTCCTTGTCACCATCGTAATCGTTATGTGCCCTGTTGTATGACGTGGGTGATCGTGCTGTTCCATCTGTCTTCAATCTGAGAAGTTCTAATAAGCTCTTTACAACTTTTGCTTCTCCATCCCTTGATGTAACTCATGAATGTCATGCACTGTCAACCCCAACTTTTTCTTCCATCAGTTTTTCCTGTTGCTGCAAGATGTTCGAGCTTCTCTTTCCTCAGTACGTCTCAGAAATCCAGCTGCCATTTCTTGATTGATGTTACCAGCTCTCTTCTTATTCCGACATCGCAATACTTCTTCATTTGTTAATATGTCCTGCCACAATATTTTCATCATTCTTTTCAAAAACCATATTGCCTTATATACTCTTTTAAAATGCACTAAGGGTTTCTGCCTTCATTCTCTTTGGGCACTAAGTTCTGGGCTTCCACAACCAAATGAAGAAGATATCTCCTCCTATTCCTTCCAATCTTTCTAACAATTTCTTTAAATCCAAATGCTTGGGTACAGATAGTTCCCTTCAGAGAAATAAGGAAACACACAGTCTCCCCCTCCCCAACCCTCTTATTCTGGCAGTTGCCCCCTTCCTTTCCAGTTCTGATGAAGGATCTCAACCCTAAATCTCCACTGCTTACTCCCCTCCATAGATGCTGCCTTACTCACTGAGTTCCTCCAGCATTTTGTGTGTGTGTTGCTCCAGCAGTGACAGTATCTCTTGTGTTTATAAGAAACAGTCTCAACCTCTTTCACTAAAATTCTCCAGACACAGCATTTTCCTTATAAATCCCTTCTATGCCTTCCTGTATGTCTTGACTAGAACTATATGGTGTATTCCAAAAGTAATCCAACATTTTAAGCAATTCCAAAATGACTCTTTTGATCTTAAATGTGATATTAGATTAGATTAGATTAGATTATGAGAACACTCAGTCCTCTTTTTATTGTCATTTAGAAATGCGTACATGCATTAAGAAATGAGACAATGTTTCTCCGGAGTGATATCACCGAAAACAGGACAAACCAAAGACTAACACTGACAGAACCACATAACTATAACATATAGTTACAGCAGTGCAAAGCAATACCATAATTTGATGAAGAACAGACCATGGGCACAGTAAAAAACAGTCTCAAAGTCCTGAGTCAATCGACTCCCGAGTCCCCGATAGCAGGCAGCAAAAGGGAGAAACTCCCTGCCATAAACCTCCAGGCACCGTCAACTTGCCGATGCCTTGGAAGCAGCCATCACTGAGTCCATCTGTCCGAAAACTTCGAGCTTCCGACCAGCATCTCCGATACAGCCTCCCGAGCGCCATCCTCTGCGGAGCGCCTTCAACCTAGCCCTGGCCGCTGAAACAAGCAAAGCCGAGGATTTCGGGGCCTTCTGCTCCAGAGATCCCGGTTACCACACAGTAGCAGCGGCAGCGAAGCGGGCGTTTCAGAAGTTTTCCAGATGTTCCTCCATACTCTCACGTCCGTCTCCATCAAATCAGAATTGTTCACGGTCCCCTACTTGACAGATGACAGGTATCATTACTGGAGAGGCCGTGTGCGCTGCCGTCGCACCACCATCTTCTCCCCCCTCCCGGGAGATATAGAGGAAACTAACCTATTTGTCCTCTTATCCTCTTTGGAATAGTCTGGGGACATGTGCTGTAAAGTCCCTCTGTTACTCTTTACTACTTCAGCACCCTGTATGTTCCTTGATATTTGTTTTGACCACTCTAAACGCATTAACTCATACTTCAGGATTGACTTCTGTATATGACTTTACTGCTCATCCAATGAGTTCGCCTATTGATGCTTTCTTACTCAACATCATTGACATGACTTATTTTTTAATCACTACAAATTCTTTAATCACTGAGGACTATTTTTCCCAAATAATTAATAGAATTTCAAAACAAGCACCCAGTCCAGAGCCATGCACGGCCTATTGCAAACAGCTTTGGTAACAAAAATTTGTGCCAATAAGTTAATTTTGTCTTTTACCCTGAACAGCGCTGGTTTCAACTTGGTAGTTGCCTTTGTATTCCATGGGATGTTACTTTAAGTCATAGCTACAGCACAGGCTCTTTGACCACCCATTTGTAGTAACCCTACATTAATCACTGAATAGTCTGTCATGTGGATCCTTTTCAAAGGCCTTTCTAAAAATACATGAAAACTGCATCAGATGCACAGCTGTCACCAATTAAGTCACTTCATCTGCAAAATAAAAGGAATCAAATTAGTCAGGCCAATCTACTCTGACATAATTTCTGCTGACTGACATTTTTTCTTCATATTTTAATATATCCATTTCCCTTATGGTTCATTGTTCCCCTTTCCTTTCTGGTTCATTGTTTCCCAGACAAAGATGTAATCCAATAAATTGCACCAGATGAGAAGCTGACACATGAGTGGTTGATCCCCAACAGATCTCTGGTTTCACACTGGAGTTGCATTGTCTGACTTTTAGATTTTATGCTTGTGGGAAATTGTGTCCCCAAACCAACACGGAAGCTAGTCTGGGATTTCCTGCTTAGTGAATCAAGTGCCTGAAAGTGTGGAAAACCCCAAAACAAAAGAGATAGCTTTAGTGGAGAGAATAGATTAACATTTCATTGGTAAGGAACTGTGTGCTAAAGTGAGAAGGTTGCTCACAACTTTGACATCCTGTTATTACTGATAAGTAAATTGCAGTCCATTCTATTTTTAGAATAAGCTGCTAAGAAGTCCTTTGTATTTTATTCTTACTGTTGATTGGAGAAGGCAAAGGGCCACCTAGCAACTGGGTGTTTTAAATATCAGGTCAAGAGTTCCTGTTAGAATGAAAGACAAGACTAATAGGAATAGGGAAACCTGATTGATGTGGGATATTGAGGCTGTGGTCAGGAGAGAAAGGGGCATGGGTCAGGTGCAGGCAGCCAGGCTTAAGCAAACCTTGGAAGGTGTATAGGGGTTGCAGGAGTATACTCAAGAAGGAAATCTGAAAAGCAAATAGTGGCATGAACTAGCTTTGGCAGAGAATATTAAGGAAAATCCAAAAAGATTTTGTAAGCATGTTAAAGTAAAAAGAGAAAATACTAAAGTGGGTATATTTGTGTGGAGCAGCAGGAGGTGGGTCAGGTCCATGATGAATATCTCTGCTCTGTTTTTACCATGAAGAAAAACACAAAGACTTTGGACTTGGAGAACTTAATTGAGAGGTCAATCATATGTCTTATGGACTTAAAATGTATGGAAGTAGATAAGTCTCCAGGGCCTGGTCAGGTATATCCATGAACGTTAGATCCCTAATCGAGATACATACATCATGATTAGGGGTGGGTGTGCCTCTGTTTAAGAAGTGCTGCAAAGGGAGAAATAGGTACTATAGTCTAAGGTTCATCCATTGTCATCGATGAAGACCTTGGCACCATTAGTAGTTTTTATGAGGTCAAGTTGCTAGCTCGACACTCAATCCAGCACGGATGGAGAGTATGCACAGGAGCCGGCCAGATTCGAACTCGGGACCTTTCACCCTGAAGTCCAGCGCTGATGCCACTACGCCACCAGCCAGCTTGATGATGGTGTCGAGACTAGCGCTTGATTTGGATTTATGTGAGGGAGAGTTGCGCAGCGTCAGCCTCACTCTCTCTTCCCAATTCCCATCTGGATCCAGTGGCAAGACAAGAGTCGAGATGGCTGGAGATGGGACTAGGTGCAGTGGTTCACCAGAACGTCTTCTGTGTCTTGTCGTGCCCTACGGGTTCCACGATGCTTGCAGAGACCACTTCTTGACCGTTGGACGTCCATTGGTCTTGTCCGCTCAATCTGCCGGAGTCTGTCTTCACATTCTGGGATAGACAACTCCCTATCTCACCGAGGGTTTGAGACCCGTCGGCTACCCTCACCTGGTTTAGCCGGCTTGTCGTGGCCGTTGCTCGGGGTGTGGCTGCTGTCACATGCAAACAGCTACGGGGAGCCACAGGTGAGAGCTGAGTGCCAGGTGGGGACCAAAGGTGGACAAACCGCCTGAAAAGAACGCGACATGTTCCCCCACCAGAGGTGCTACCCCTCCCTGACACCCCGTACATCCCAAAACTTGGAGGAAGGAACTCAGGAACTCAGATTATCTAACTGTCATCAACTTGATGCCTCTGATACATACAGGAGTGTTTACTCCACCCAGCATTCTGAAGTCAATGACAAGCTCCATTCTGCTGACATTGAGGAAGAGGTTGTTCTCTTAACAGCATGCCATGAGACTCTCGATATCTCCTTCCTGTACTCTGTATCAACATTGCTGGAGATCTGACCAACTACAGAGGTGTCAACTTAAATGGACTTAGAGCAGAAAATTTAGCCACACAGTAAGGAGTTCATAGGGAGTATAATAAGGGGCTGAGAACACAGCTTTGCAGGGCACTGGTGTTGAGAATAATCGTGGCGGAGGTGTTGCTGCCTATCCTTACTGATTGTGGTCAAATTAGATTCAACTTTATTGTCATTGTGCCGAGTACAGATACAAAGCCAATGAAATCCATTTAGCATCTGACCTGAAATGCAAAGAATAGTGTTACTTACAAAATAACTGTGAATAAAAAAAGTGCTACAGCACACAAATATAAAAGTACTGAGACAGTACAATACGGATGCAATACTGCTTAGCACTGTGGTGAGAGGTTCAGCAGTGTCAAGTGGTCAAACGTCAAGGATCCATTGCAGAGGGAGATGCTGAGACCTAGATCTAGGAGTCTGGGGCTGGGTTTGTTTGGAATTGTGTTGTTGAAAGCAGAACTGTAATTAATAAGTAGGAGTCTGACATAGGTGTCTTTGTTATCCAGATGTTCCAGAGATGAACGAAGGGTGAGGGAGATAGTATCTGCCATGGACTTGTTTCCGGAATAGGGCAATTATAGTTGGTTGAGATTGTCTTCAGTCAAGTAGTGACCCAAAATCTGCTTCACTGATGCTAGCTGAAGGACAATTATTGACCAGGATTCTGGAGACAAGTCCCACTCTTCCTCCAGATAGTGTTATGACATCTTTTACATCAAGTCAAGAGTCGAAAAGAGGACACCGTTTTTGTCTCATCTGAAAAGCAGAACCTCTATCAACATGGGGCAAATAAAATAAGGGTAGTGTAGGATCAGCATAAATGGATAATTAGAGACTGGTGTTGTCTCAGTGGGCTGATTCCATGCCACTTTGCTCTTTATCCCATAATCATAGAGTATTTATCACAGAAACAGGCCTCTTGACCCAACCTGTCCATGCGACTGTATGAACTGCACCTTCCAGCACTATTGGTCTGTCAGTCATGGCTGTTGTGGATGAGTCGCTGGATTGAGACTTGAACCAGGAATATTCTGCCTCAAGACAAGAGCCCGCTGCACAGACCAAACACTGAGTGCTGACTCATCAGACTTTACTTATTTTTTAAAATTTAATTTCTCAAGAAACAGCGCGGAATAGGCCCTTCGAGCCACACCACCCGGCAACACCCAATTTAATCCTGGCCTAATCACGGGATAATTTACAATGACCAGTTAACGTGCTAACCAGTTTGTCTTTAGACTGTGGGAGGAAACCTGAGCACCCAGAGGCAACCCTCACCATCACAGGAAGAATGTACAAACTCCTTCCAGGCAGTGGCAGGAGGTGAATCTGCATTGCTGGTACTACAAAGTGTTCCGCTAACCCCTACGCTACCATAGTCTAAGCCTTTCAGTTGACAAGTACTAATTCCTAATTCATGCTAAAGGACAGTGAGTACTTGTCCCTTTTGAAGCTAAGTGTCCTTTTGTTCAAATAAGATTTAGTTTCTCTTGCGAAACGCAAAGTAACACTGACCACTTAAAACAGGGCATGTTCCCATCAGCAACAAGGTCCCCTTAAGAGCACCCTTCAATAATAAGCAATCTGCCAGCAAGTGTTCTGCAAACCCAATATTGTGTTTAAGTGACAATTTTTCCACTCAGGGAAGTACCCAGATCACTAACTGATGAGATTTCTCCCATTTTCAATTTGACATACTCTTCCCTACCCCAGACATCTCTCCATAGCCCTCCCCCCCGCAACCCTTTGATAACTAAATTAATGCACAACAGCGATCAACACCAAAATTTGTTTCTGAGATTTCAGGAATGCATTATAATCTGCTAAATACGTGGTCGAATTCTTAAAATGCTCCAAGTGATGCTGTTCCATCTAGTGACGTGTGATTAATTTGAAAGGAAATTGAGGTCATTTGTCAGGAAATGTTCTGAATTGATGCAAACCTGGGTCTATTTCTGGTGTTCAGTTCAGCTCACTATGTTTTGTTTGAGGAACCAGGAGGTCAGGTGGCAAGACAACACATCCGCTGCTGCTTGAGCAGATAAAACGAAAGAATGAATTACAGTTTGGCTATGTATTCTGCCTAACAAGAGCTCCATAAGACATAGGAGCAGAATTAGGTCAGGCCATTTAGCCCACTGAGTCTGCTCCACAAATCCATCATGGCTGACATGCTATCCCTCTTAACCCCATTCGCCTGCCTTCCTCCCATAGCCTTTGATATCCTTACTAATCAAGAAACTTGAACCTCCCCTTTAAATATACCAAATGATATAGCCGCCACAGCTGTCTGTGGTGATTAATTCCTCAGATTCACCACCTTCTAGCTGAAGGAATTCCTCCTCATCTCTGTTCTAAAGGGATGTCCTTGTTTTGTGAGGCTGTGCCCTCTGATCCTTGACTCCCCCAATAGGAAGCATCTTCTCCACATCTACTATGCCCAGGCCTTTCAATATTCGATGGGTGTTATATTTTATTAGATTAGATTCATTGTGTATTTCTGCTGCTAACAAACCTTGCTGCTTATTTGTAATTGCTCTGTGCACCAACATCACAATTGCACCCTTTTGCTCAGGCCTGCGTGGTGCCATTGCATTTGCCCTGGCTATCCGAGACACCGGCTCCAAACCCAAACAGATGATGTTCACCACCACCCTGATGATTGTGTTCTTCACCGTCTGGGTGTTTGGAGGGGGAACCACTCAAATGCTGACGTGGCTTCGCATCAGGTGAGTAACCAACTCCGCCTTTGTCAGATGGGGGGAATCGTGTATGAATGAATCAGATTAGCAGCATCCAGAATGAATCTGATTTGGGAAATCATGAATAAGTCAGCCTTGGAAAATCCTGAATGAATCAGTCCATCAGTTCTGAAAACCTGTAGGAACTAGTCAGTATAACTTTCTGAGGTTTCAGGGAGCAGACTTTATAAATGTTACTTTGCCATTAACTTTCTGCAGAATGTGGCTGTGGGTTACATTGCAACACTATCCTGATCACAAACTCGATAGTGATATGGCTGAGATGGATTCTCTTTCCTCAAAAGCATCAGACGAGGAGCTGACCATGAATTGTACTTGTGGTTTCTCCAAGTTAGCAATACACGAGAAGGCTAATGTTACACAGGCGACCAAACGGATATTTCTGCCACCCAGCCAGGGATTGGCCATATTGAACACGTGCGGTTAGAACAAGCATTTAAAGCAGGGAGAAACCCACCATCCGCGTGAGCTCCTCCGTGGGTCAACTACTCATCTTGGGAATCTGCTTAGGTCACAGACCTTACACAGGACAGCCAAGAGTAACTCTGTTGACAACTTCAAGTGGCCTGATGCTGGACAACGCCAAGCATAACAGCGCTGTCTCCATTCTCCAAACAACATGTAAATTAAGCAGGTTTGCTACTGGAAAGTGTTACATTGTCATTGAACTTCCTGATAAGACTTGCTCTAGTCTCTGATAATCACGCTGTAAGGCTGTCCAGAGGCATATTTGTAATCTGTGCCAATTTAGCAGTGCGTTATGAAAACTGAAGGAAACAAAGTATAATCGTTCCTAATAATGTTAGAATAGTATTTGGAAAAAGTGATAAATGGGAGAAATGACTATAACCAAATAATAATCTCATTACTGTATATCTTATGTGACACAATGGCCAGTGAGAACAAAACTTGAAGATATTATTTAACCTGCTGTTTGGAGGGAAATAGTTCTTTTTTTCTGTTGTCACTACCATTCACCCTGGATGCTTTGCAATAAAGGTTTATATGGGGTCGATCGATGCAGCATTGTTAGTGCAGTATTACCAAATGTCAATGCAAAGATATTGGAGAATATGAAATGTAAAGGTGTTTAGAGTGCTCATAGATCGTTACACCACAGGAATAGGCCAGTTAGATCATTATGCTAGCACTGAAACCTCTTACTCTCATACCTCTCACCTCCTTGTTTCCTTGGAATGATTGTTTTTCATTGTTGAAAGCAAATGAAGTGCTGCCTTTCAAAATAATTATTTATGACAGGCCTCTCCGAGATTTAATAATCTCCTGTGCAAATAAATTTAATCTAACTTCCACTTCAAATTCTATTTGTGATTAAAAATATGATGTTACCCCTTATTGGTTTCGCTACAAAATTCAAAGTAAATTTATTATCAAAGTACATACACATATGTCACCATATATAACCCTGAGATTAGTTTCCTGTAAGTACTGTGAGCTGCCGCCCAGTGAGAAGACAGACAAAACTAACTGTTCTGTGCTGCCAGTTGAACTCCATATAAGGGGGTGATCACTTGTTTCTGTTGTCATAGTTTTTAAAAAGAAACATCCTCTTTCTTTCAAGCTGGCTCTGGAGTCATATAGCATAGAAGGAAGCTCTTTGGCCCATCCAGTCCTTGTCAACATATTTCTCTGCCTCATCCCATCTAGCTGCACCCGGTCCATAGCACTCCATACCCCAAATTTCAACCATTAACTGCAATAATTGATTCCACTGCCTCACAAGCCAATCGATAAACAAATCATCTTGTGCTTCAAATTTCATTCCTATTACTTCCTCCTTGTGCCAACTCATTTGTTCTTTATAGAAATTGGGTCCAAACTTGATCAGACAAATCACTGTCAACAGAAGTTTCTCAGGAATATCCTTAATATATGAATCAGAATGCTGAAGCTTAAAATGCGCATAAGACCAGAGAACCATAATATATAGGAGCAGGATAAGGCCATTTGGCCTATTGAGTTTGCTCCCCCATTCATCATGGCTGATCCAATTTTCCTCTCAGCCCCAATCTCTTGCCTTCTCCCCGTATCACTTCATGTCCTGACCAATCAAGGATCTGTCACCCTCTGCCTTAAATACGCATAAAGACTTGGCCTCCACAGCTGCCTATGGTGAAGAACTCCACAGATTCACCACTCTCTGGCCAAAGAAATTCCTCATCATCTCTGTTCCAAAGGATGCCCCTCTATTCTGAGGCTGTGTCCTCTGGTCTTAGACTTTCCCACCATAGGAAACATCCTCTCCACATCCACTCTATCAAGGCCTTTCACCATTCGATTGGTTTCAATTAGGTCACCTTCATTCTTCCGAATTGTAAGCCCATAGCCATCAAACGTTCTTCATATGATAAGCCATTCCGTCCTGGAATCATTTTCGTGAACCTCCTTTGAACGCTCTCCAGTTTCAGCACATCCTTTCTAAGATAAACGGCCCAAACCTGCTCACAATACTCCAAGGGAGGCCTCACCAGTGCTTTGTGAAGTTTCAACATTACATCCTCACTCTCATGTTCTGGTCCTCTTAAAATGAATGCTAATATTGCATTTGGCTTCCTCACCACAGACTCAACCTGCAAATTAACCTTTAGGGAATCCTGCACATGGACTCCCAAGTCCCTTTATGCCTCAGTTATTTTGTATTTTCTCTCCATTTAGAAAATTGTCAACCCTTTCATCAGCTTCCCACTATTTTTTGCTCTATTACATGCCCTCCCTTTGGCTTTTATGTTGGCTTTGACTTCTCTTGTTAGCCACAGTTCCAACCTTTTGTTTAGAATACTTCTTCTTCTTTGGGATGTATATATCCTGTGCCTTCCAAATTACTTCCAGAAATTCCAGATACTGTTGCTCTGCCATCATCCCTGCCAGTGTTCTTTTCCAATCAATTCTGACCAACACCTCTCTCATGCCTCTGTAATTCCCATTACCCCACTGTAATACTGCTACATCTGACTTCAGCTTCTCCTTCTCAAATTTCTGGGTGAATTTTGTCAAATTATGATCACTTCCCCCGAAGGGTTCTTTTATCTTAAGCTCTCTAATCACTCCTGGTTCATTACACAGAACTAAATCCAGAATAGCTGATCCCCTAGTGGGTTCAACCATGAGCTGCTCTAACAAGCCATCGCTTAGGCACTCTAGAAATTCCCCCTCCTGGAATCCAGCACCAACCTGATTTTCCCAATCTACCTGCATATTGGAAGTCCCCCATGACTATTGTAACATTGCCCTATTGGCATGCATTTTCTATCTCCCATTGTAATTTGTAGGCCACATCCTTACTACTGTTTGGGTGCTGTATACAGCTCCTATCAGGTTCTTTTTACCCTTGCAGTTCCTTACCTCTATCCACAATGAATCAACACCTTCTGGCCCTGTGTCAGCTCTTTCTAATGACTGATTTCATTTTTTATCAACAGAGCAATGTTGCCCCTTCTGCCTTCCGGCTTTCAATGTGTATCCTTGGTTATTAAGGTCCCAGCCATAATCTTCTTTCAGCCATGATTCAGTGATGCCTACAACATTATACCTGCTAATCTGCAACTGTGCTGCAAGTTCATCTACCTTATTCCGTATATTGCACATTCAGCCCTGTATTCACCCTTTTCTATTTTTGTCTGCCCTTCACATTGGAACTCATCCTGTTGACTACAATTTTGCCCTATCAAAAGCTTCTCCTCTCTACACATTGCGTCTGTTTGTAAACCAACTACCTCATCTTCAGCTCTGTTAGCAGCCTTTCCTATGATACTTCTTGCATTGAAATACAGGCAGCTCAGGGGACTAGTTGCACCATGCCCAACCTATTGATTCCTGATTTTGTCTGAGGTCTTACCAATATCCGCCTCCACAACCTCTCCTCTAAGTGTTCTGGCAGTCTGGTTCCCATCCCCCTGCAGCTCCAGTTTAAACCCCACCGTGCAGCATTAACAAACCTTCCCGCTAGGATATTAGACACCCTCCAGTTCATTTGCAAGCCGTCCCTTCTGTACAGGTCCCACCTTCCCTGGAAGAGAACCCAATAATCCAAAAATCTTATGCCCTCCCTCCTACACGAACTCCTTAGCCACAGATTAAACTCTATAATCTTGCTAGTTCTGGCCTCACAGGCACATGCCATGGGTAGTAATCCTGAGATCACAACCCTGGAGGTCCTGCCCTTTAACTTAGCACCCATCTCCCTGAACTCCCCACGTAGAACCTTGTCACTCACCCTACCTATGTCATTGGTACCTACATGGACCACAACCTCTGGCAGTTCACCCTCCCACTTAGGAAAGCTGAGAACTCGCTCCGAGAGATCCTGGACCCTGGTACCTGGGAGGCAACGTACCATCTTGTTCTCGCCCACAGAAACTCCAGTCTGTTCCCCTAATTAAAGAATCTCTTATCACCACAGCGTCACTTTTCTCCCTCCTTCCCTTCTGCGTCACAGAGTCAGGCACAGCACCAGAAACCCAACCACTATGACTTTCCTCTGTTAGGTCAAACCCCCGTGCCCCTGCCCCCGCACCCCCCCCCAACAGTATCCAAAGTGATATACCAGTTGTTGAGGGGGATGGCCACAGGAGTACACTGCACTGGCTCCTTAACTACTTTCCCCTTCCTGACTGTCACCTGGTCTTCTGTGTCCTGCACCTTGGGTGTAACTACCTCTCTACATGTCCTATCTATAACCCCTCAGCCTCCCGAATGATCTGGACTCCATCCAGTTCTGGCTCCAACTCTGTAACGGGGATTGTTAGAAGCTGCAGCTGGATGCACTTCTCACAGCTGAATCTTCCGGGACACCGGAGGTCTCCCTGCCTTCCCACATCCCGCAAGCGGAGCATTTCACTATCCTGCCTGGTATCTCTACTGTCCTAGCTGAGCAGATATAAAGAAGGGAAAACAGGAAAAAAACTTAACTTAGAGCTTTTCTTTTCTTTACCTTCTCTGGATGAAGCCTCTCTTCTAGAGCTAAAGCCTCAAGATCATCACTCTGATTCTGTCCACTCAGATGATGGCTGCTCTTGCTAATCAATGGCAAACGCCGACTGACCGCTGGTCAAAACTCTTTTTCACTGTACCAACCTGGCCAGCTGGTGGCGTAGTGGCATCAGTGCCGGACTTTGGAGCGAAGGCTCCCGAGTTCGAATCCAGCCGACTTCCTTGTACGCTTTCCATCCGTGCTGGGTTGAGCGTCGAGCTAGCAACTTGGCCTCGTAAAGACAAGAAAGCCTGCTTAAAAAGACGCCGTCATGACGACGTCCGAATGACTCTACTCGGAGTTAAGGGCTTTCTATTTCTATCTATCTTCTACTGTACTGACCTGCTGCTACCTTTTGTATTCAGGCAGTGTACTTGATTGAAATCCCAAATACATTTTAATGATGTGACATTAATAATGTTGAACCTTCCAAAGTCTATGGGCATTGGTTTAATAGGCTGAGAAAAAGTAAAATTGTAGAAGGCTATGTGTTTTCATACCATTGCTGCTTTGGAAACAAGGAGGGAATTCCCAGTCAGTCTATTCCTGGCAAGCTGCAACAAACAATCTGCTTGTGGAACTCAGCATGTCGGGCAGCAACTGTGGTGAAAACGTGATATCCTGATGCAAGGTTTTAACACAAAACATCGACACTTCCTTTCCTCTCCCAGTGTTGCTCGGCTAGGCAATTGCTATTTCACTTGTAATTTAAATGTTTTTTTTAAAATACAAACTTAATGTGCCAGCATAGTACAGGAATTGTATTAATGTAACCCTAATGTAACTTCAGATGGGAACGTTTTTCATTATCTATAAATCAATTTGGGGTTTTGAAAGATTCTGTATTAAAAATGCCTTTCTTTTCCATGTTAGAAGGTAGGTGACTGCTGGTGTGCTGGCATATGAGTTCAATAAGAAGAGTCAGTAAGAATCTAATGAGAGGTATGCTTGAAGACAGTGAAATATGTCAGAAATGGAATTATGTGAAGAATTTTTTACAACAGCGGAGACAGTTATGAGATATGAAGTCGAGGGAGGAATTGACATAACTCATACTAAGACTGTTAATGCAGTGAAGTTCCTTAATCTTCCTTAGTGCCTCCACCAATGAAATTTATGTGTTGTGGATTTTGATTGTCCGTAGTTTCCTACATCAAGTAGCTACACTTCTGAGGCTATGAGCACATTGATTACATGTAGTGCCTAACTTTGTTAAAATTAATAATCATCTTTAATTTGATAAAAGCATGAACAGAATAAGAACCACAACTACAAACAGTTACTGTACAACATTTGCACAGTTCCGCCAATGCATTTGGCGTTTAGCTCTGGAGATGACTGTTATGTTAACTGCAAATTTAGCTTGTTCTTTTAAGATTGCTGTATAGCCATGCTGCACAGAACCTCTCTAAATAAGTGCAAGTAAAGATCACTTACAACCTAATAACCTTTGGAGGAAGTTTCTCCAGATTGTTGGTTCCTTACTCGGGAAGATGCCAGGTTTTTTTTCAATGTCAGAATTACAAGGCAAAAATGAATAACTTTATTTCCCTTTGTGTTTATGTTTATGAATCATGTTCAATTATAATTCATTGTTGTTTTATATAATATATTGACATTTGAAATCTAGTCATATCCTCAAGAGATTGTTTTTAATGCTGGTCTACAAAATGGTGTATTATTTATCTGAAAACAGCCAACCTTCTTATAGTAAATGAATCCCATTTTAGTGCATTAAGGTTTAGCCCCATTATATTAAACATATTCTGCCTATCAGGTGACACAGAGTTACATTGTTAAAAGTCCTGACACTCATTAGCACAATAACCAACTTTTGGATGAGTCATTATTCCCACCCACCGTCCCAGAAAGCCAAAGATATTCCACAGTACTCTATGAAGAATGGCAATGGACTTCTGCCCAGTAACCCGGCCAGTAGTTTTCTTTGGCCAGTGGTAATTATCTTGCTTGTACTTTTGTTCACACTGATAAAATTGAGGAATCTCATCAGATCTTTGAGGTTGTAGTGAGTGTAAGAGGTAAGGGGGCAACCAGTGGATGTGATGTATTTGGACTTACAGTCTTTTGAGAAAGTGCCACACAAAAGAGTGTGAAACAAATGGGATTGGGGATCATGTACTACGCTGACAGAGAATTGGGTAGATGGATCAGCCATGATGAAATGTCGAAGCTGACTTAATGTGCCAAATGGCCTAATTCTGCTTGTATATCCTATGATTTGAGTACCTTCAATACAGATATTATTTGTTTCTTGGGTGTTTGGGGTAAGAAGGATTATGGGGTTACCATAGAAAAAAAAAGAAATGAGGAGAAGGGTCTTGAATTGCAGAGCAGGCCAGAGAGGCTGAAAGGCGTACTCCTGTATCAGTTTTCTCTGTTCTTGCAAGCGAGTCTACCCTCCGCTGAAGTGTGACTTTTTTTTTCATTGATTGTAGGGTATATTCATTCCACCTATTGGCCCTCCAGTAAGGGGCCATAAAACCTGAAGCACAGAATGTCATCTGTCTGAATATTAGCAATGTGGTTAAGTAACTGGACTAACAGCCAGAGTTCTGGGCTATTGATCCAGAAACCTGAGTTCATTTTAATTTCCACCATTGAAGCTGGGGATCTTAAATTCAAGCAATTAAATAAAATTTGTAATGCCTGAGGCAAGATTGTCTTGGTAACAACGATAAGCACAAACCAGCCACTTTGCAGCAAAGACCTATTTGCTTCACTTACTTCCCTGAGGGGAAGAAATCTGTTATTCTTCTACAATCAGGTCTATTTTCTCTTCTTGTTAGTCTGTTCTCAAGATCCATTCAAGCTCTATAGATTCTGACATGCTTGATGAAGCCAGTGCAGACAGGACCAGAGGTGCTTGATAGAAGAACTTGATATATAGAAGATTCCTTCCTCTCCAACCGTTTACCTTTCCTACCCACCTGGCTTCACCTATCACCCTCCAGCGTTCACCTTCCCCTGCCCCTACCTTTTTATTCTGGCATCTTCCCCCTTCCTTTCCAGTCCTGAAGAAGAGTCTCGGCCTGAAACATCGACTGTTTGTTTATTTCTGTGGATGCTGCCTGACCTACTGAGTTCCTCCAGAATTTTGTGCATGTCAGTTGTCTTCTCCACTACGAAGATTAACAAAGCAACAGCACCAAAGTCCTGATGAAGTCTCTCAGCCCAAAACTTCGACTGTTTATTCTCTCCATAGATGCTGACTGACCTGCTGAGTTCCTCCAGCAATGTGTGTATTGCTCTGTATTTCCAGCATCTGTAGAATCCCTTCTGTTTAATAAATCTTCTCTCTGCACTGTGTTATTCTCAGCCTGTGTATTTTAATTTGTTATAGAACTGATGAGCTAAGTTGGAAATTTCCAGATATGGAGTTCCAGAGCTTATTGATGGCAATCAGCTTTAGCTGAAGGAAACTATGACAGTAAAAGTTGTCCCATTTTAATTTTAAATGGTCATTTACCACTATACAGAATTTGTGTTAGATTGCAATGGAAACAATGGATTAATGAAAAAAAAACTGAAGTGTGATGAAACAGATTTTGAATATCCAAATTATAATATTAGCTTGGAGCTAGAGGTAATATTACTATTCAAGAATGCTTCCTGATTAGAGGACGTGTGTTACAAGAAGAGACCCTTTTCTTAGACTGCTGGATGCTAAGGGGAGACAAGCTAGAAGTTTATAAGAGTATGAGAGGCATACGTAGAGTAGACAGACAGTATCTTTTTCTCAGAGTCATACTGACTGATACTAGAGGACCTTGCATTTCAGGTTGGGGTGGGGTTCTACACTGTTAGGTGCCTGAACTGCACTGACAGGGTAGTATTGGAGGCACTTAGGAGGTTCTTAGGCATATGAATGTGCAAAGATTAGAGGCATATGGGCCTTACAAAGGCAGAAGAGTTAGTTTAGCTAAGCATTCAATGACCAGTTTAATTAGTTCAGCATCATGAGCGCAAGAGCCTGTTCATGTGCTGTGCAATTCCATGTTCTATTCATAGAGATACTTTCAAGCTGAAAATACTACTGCATAAAAAAGACAAAGTGCATTTTTAATAAAACACACAGCAATCCCTTTTCCCCTTTATGCAGCATGCTCATTATTTATAGGCAGCAGTCATCGACCATTTTGTGCAGCAATCCCCTCTCCTTAATGCCAGATCCCTTTCACTCCTAAAGACTGTTCCAGCCTCTGTCTTAATTAACTTTTACTTCACTCTCATGCAGTGTTCTCTTCTACTTTTATTGCACCATTCCCTTTTGCATTCACGTAATATTTCCATATTGTGCACGCAGAATTCTCGACTCCTTTGAAGCAACATTTCTCTGTCCTACTTACACGGCATTCCATTCTCTTTTTATGAAACATTGCACTCTGTTTATGCGACATCACCCATCACATATATCTTAGGCAGCATTCCTAAATCTCCTAGTTCCTTTTTATGAAACATTCCATTCTCTCATACAACATTCCCATTGGTTTCATGTGAATTCCCTTCCCCCTTTTATGTAGTCATTGTCCTTTAATGCAGTATTTTGATTATTTTTACAGCAGTTCGTTCCCCTGTACACAGCATTCCCCACTTCCTATAAAGTAATCCCCATTCCTTTCACACTGCATTTTCCTTGATTTCTCCACACCATTACCCTCTTATCTAAATTTCCTCTCTTTTTAGGCAACACTTTTGTTCTCTTTCATATAGCATGCTCTTTCCTATCCCCCTTAAGAAGTATTCTCTTCTCCACTTATAAAGCATCCCAATCCCATTCCCTCTTGCTTTATGTACCATTCCCCTCTCTCATTATGCACCAATCCACTCCTTCTTTATGCACCATTCCCTCTCCTTCAGTCCTCTGTCTCCTTTTTGGAACATTTCCTCTGTTCCTTATGTTGTGTCCTGGACGACTACACCTGCAAGAAGTGCATCCAGCTGCAGCTTCTTTCAGACCGTGTTGAGGAATTGGAGTTGGAACTGGATGAACTCTGGGAGGCTGAGGGGTTGAATGACAGGACATGCAGGGAGATAGTTACAGTACCCCTGTGGCTATTCTCCACAATAACAGGTATACTGTTGGCGGGGGGGGGGGGGGGTTAAGGAATGAACTAGCACATTAGTCAGGTCTCTGGCACTGAGTCTGATATTGTGCCTCAGGAATGAGGAAGAAGTGTGCGGTAATGATGGGGGATTCCATAGTCACAGAAGCAGACAGGAGATTCTGTGGATGTGAAAGAGACAACCGGATGGTATGTTGCCTCCAGGTGCCCCAGTCAGGGATGTTTCGGATCGGGTGCACAGCATTATGAAGGAGGAGAGTGAACAGCTGGAATTTGTGGCACGTATTGGTAGCAATGACATAGGTAGGAAAAGGGAGAAGGCATTGAAGACAGAATATAGAGAATGAGGTAGAAAGCTGAAAAGCAGGACCTTCAGGGTAGTAATCTCTGGATTGCTGCCTGTCCCTCACTCCAGTAAAGATAAGAATAGGATGATTTGGCAGATGAATGTATGGCTGAGGAATTGGTGTAGGGGGGCATGGTTTCAGATTTCTGGATCATTGGGATCTCTTCTGGAGAAGGTATGATTAGTACAAAAAGGAAGGGTTACACCTGAACCTGAGGGGGGGGGGGTCCATTATCATTAGGGATAAGTGTGCTAGAGCTAGAGCTGTTGGGGAGGTTTTAAACTAATTTGGCAGAGGAGGAACTGGAGTGAAAGAGCTGAGGATGGGACATAGGAGATACAGTGTGTAGTGAGATTGTGAGGGAGGACAAGCAGAGGATAGGGCAAAATTGCAGTCAGTGGGATGAGTTGAAATGCAACATGGGAGAAAAATTGAAAAGGAGAAGCTAAGATCAGATGTATCAGTATTACAGTGCAGTAAAGGGAATTACAGAGGCATGAGAGATGAGCTGACCAAAGTTGATTGAAAGGGAACACTAGCAGGGATAATGGCAGAAAAGCAAAGGCTGGAGTTTCTGGGAGCCATGCAGAAGGTGCAGGATAGAAACATCACAAAGAACAAGAAGTACTCTGAATAGAGAATGATGCAACCGTGGCTGATAAGAGAAGTCAAAGCCAATGTAAAACCCAAAGAGAAGGCTCATATGTAATATAGTAAAAATTAGTGTGAAGTTAGAGTATTGAGAAGCTTTTAAAAACTAACAGAAGGCAATGAAAAAGCCATAACGAAGGAAAACATGAAATATTTTGGTATGCAAGCAAATAATATCAGAAAGGATACCAAAAATTGTTTCAGATGTATCAAGAGTGAAAGAGAGTGGAGAGTGAATATCGGGCTGCTGGAAAATGTTGCTGGAAAGGTAGTCATGGGGAACAAAGGTATGGCGGGCATCAGTCTTCACTGTTGAATACAGAATCAGAATGCCAGAAATTTGAGAGTGTCAGAAGTGAGTGGATTTGCTATTACTAAGGAGAAGGTGCTTGGGAAGCTGAAAGGCTTGAAGTTAGATAAGTCCCCTGGACCAGATGGATAACACCTCAGAGTTCTGAAAGGTAACCGAAGAGATTGTGGAGGCATTGCTAATGATCTTTCAAGAATCACTCGATTCTGGATTGCAAACATCTCTCCACTCTTTAAGAAGAGAAGGAGGCTGAAGAAAGGAAATTATAGGCCGGTTATCCTGACTTCAGTGGTTGGGAGATGATGTTGAAGTCTGTTCAAGATTTTGGGGTACTTGGAGGCACATGGTAAAATATGCCAAAGTCAGCATGGTTTTCCTTCAGGAGAAATCTTGCCTGACAAATCTGTTGGAATTCTTTGAGGAAATAACAAGCAGGAAAGACAAATGAGAGTCAGTGGTTGTTGTATTCTTGGATTTTCAGAAGGCCTTTGACAAGGTGCTCCACATAGGCTGCCTAGCAAGATAAGAGCCCATGGTATTACAGGAAAGACACCAACGTGGAGAGAAGATTAGTTGACTGGCAGGAGGCAAAGAGTCATTATAAGGGGGCCTTTCCTGGTTGGCTGCATTCTGCAGAGATCAATGTTAGGACTGCTTCTTTTCAAGATGTATGTCAATGATTTGGATGATGGAATTGATGGCTTTGTGGCCATCTTTGCAGGTGATACAAAGATAGGTGGAGGGGCAGGTAGTGTTGAATAAGCAGGAGTCTGCAGAAGGACAGACGAATTAGGAGATTGGGCAAACAAGTGGCTCATGGAATATACAGAAGTGTAGGGATGTGTACCGTCATGCACTTTGTAGAAGGAATAAAACATAGACTATTTTCCAAACGGGGAGAAAATTCAAAAAATCAGAGGTGCAAAGGAACTTGGAAGTCCTCGTGCAGGATTCTCTAAAAGTTAAATTGCTGGTTGAGTTAGTGGTAAAGAAGGCAAATACAATGTTAGCATTCATTCCGAGAGGACTAGAATATAAAAGCAAGGATGTGATGCTGAGGCTTTATTAGGCATTGGTCAGTCAGAACCTGGAGTATTGTGAACAGTTTTGGGTCCCTTATCTGAGAATGGGGGAGGGGGGAGAGATCACATTGAAACCTATCGAATATTGGGAGGTCTGGATAGAGTGTATGTGGAGAGATTGATTCTTTTATTGGGGGGGGTATAGGAGCAGAGGGCACAGCATCAAAGTGAGGGACATCCATTTAGAACCGCGATGACAGGGAATGCCTTTAAGCCAAAGGTCAGTAAATCTGTGGAATTCATTGGTAATATTTAAAATGGAGGTTGATAGGTTCCTGATTAGTCAGGGAATGAAAGGTTATGGGGAGAAGGCAGGAGAATGGAGTAAAGAGGGATAATGATGGAATGGCAGAGCAGACTTGATAGGATGAAAGGCCTAATTCTGCTCCAATGTCGTAAGGTCTTATTTTCCTCTCCTTTTGTGCACCATTCACTCTTTTCCTTATGCAGTATTCCCCTCTCCCTTCATACAGCCTTCATCTTCTTCTTTAATCAGCATTGCCCTAACTGCATCTATTGTCCTGTTATGCAGTTTTCCTTCACTCTGCGGTGCAGCATTCTCCTTTACCTTTCGCAGCAAAACCCCTCTCGTACTTATATTCTCTCCCTTTAATGTGCAGTCTCCCCTTCACATTTACTGCTGTTATCACTGTCTGTGAGCAGTTGGATTTTCTAATCCTGAATATATTGGCTCTTTTTTTTAACAATCCTCACACGTTCTGAAATATTTTCTGAGTTTATGAAGATCTTTGATTGTAATAATATTAATTGCACCTTAATGGGACATACAATGAAACTGGTGCTGATTTGTACATGATTAATTCAGCACTGACCAGATTTGGTTACATTAAACACCAGTTAAAGTGTTTCTCCAGTGCTGAGAGGCACCTTATAAGTGATGGAGAGAGTGAGTAGGTTAGTGGGGGTGGATTGGGCCTGCGGTGACCTGACATTTATTACAGTTTCTTAGTAATTTTCATAGCTCTCTGTAATGTTTCTTGTGTTAATCATGTCAGCTTCTTCCCCCTCTCTAATTCATACTCTTGTCCACTCCACACTTGATGTTTTTTTCCTCAGCTTCCCTTTCTCCATTCATTATCCTTCATTTAGTCAAGGTGTCCAAGTCCTGCTCAACTATTACCTCCCCTGCCAGTTCTTCATTGTTCCCTTTCCCCTGAATGCTTGCCTTTATACTCAACTCCATTTTTACCAATGTGCATCAAATGAAAACATTGTCACCTGTGCCCAAATTGCACTCCGACCACTGCAGCACCCACCCACCCCGGAAGGCCTGCAGAGAGCTCGTGAACTCTGTGTGTTATCTCTCCGGGGATGTGCAGGCACTTACACATCCTCTGAAGAAGAGGGGCATGTCACGAACATGAGAAATTCTGCAGATGCTGAAAATCCAATGTAATACACACAAACTGCTGGAGGAACTCAGCAGGTCAGGCAGCATATATGAAAATGAATAAAAGCAGTCGACCTATCGGGCCAAGACCCTTCTTCAGTTCTGGAAAGGAATGGGGAAGATACCTGTACCAGAATAAAAAGGTGGGGAGGGGGGAAGGGGGGTAGATGGAAGGTGACAGGTGAAGCCAGGTGGGTAGGAAATGTAAGGGGCTGGAGAGGAAGGTATCTGATTGGAGAGGAGAGTGGACCATAGGAGAAAGGGAAAGAGGAAGACTTTCATGGGAGAGGTGATAGGCAGGGTAGAGCCCAGGGTATGGAATGGAAAAAGGGGGGGGGGGCGAAAAATAATGTTGGCAGAAGGAGAAATCAATTTTCATGTCATCAGGTTTGAGGCTATCCAGACAGAACATGTGTTGCTCTTTCATCCAGAGGGTGACCTCAACGACAGGAGGCCATATACTGACATGTCTGAACGGGAATGGGTATCAGAATTTAAATACTTAGCCACTGGGCAGTTGCACTTTGGCCGATGGAGTGGAGGTGCTCAATGAAGTGGTCCCACAGTTCACAATGGGTCTCACCAATGTGGAGGAGGCTGCGTCGGGGGCACTAGAGACAACCCCAGCAGATTTGCAGGTGAAGTGTTGCCTCACCTGAAAGGACAGTTTGGGGCCTGAATGGTGCTGAGGGAGGAGGTGAAAGGGCAGGTGTAACACTTTGGCAGCTTTCAGGGATAAGTGCAGGGAGGGAGATTAGTGGGGGGGGGAAACGAATGGAGAAGGGGATCATGGGGGGATCACCCCCTGCTGGGTGGAGAGAGGAGGGGAGGTAAAGATATGTTTGGTGATAGGATCCCTTTTGAGATGGCAGAAGTTGCAGAGGATGCTGTGTTGGATTCAGGGGCTGGTGGGGTGGTAGGTGACGGCAAGAGGAACTCTATCACTGTTAAGGCAGCAGGAAGATGGGATGAACGCAGATGTGTAGGGAATGGAGATGCGGGTGAGGGCAGCATCAATGGTGGAAAAGGGGAAACCCCGTTCTTTGGAAAAGGAGGACATTTCTGATGTCTTGGAAAGGAACGCTGCATCCTGGGACCAACATGTCAGAACGGGAATGGGAATCAGAGACAAAGGAACTGAGAAAAGGGATTAGCATTTTTACAGGAGATAGGGTGGGAAGATGCATAGTCAAGATAACCATGGGATTCTGTAGGTACAGTATATAAAAGTTGTCGGTTGACAGTTTGTCTCCAAAGACGGAGACAGAGAGATCAAGAAAGGGGACAGAGGTGTCAGAAATAGACCAAATGAATTTAAGGGCAGGATGGAAATTGGAGGCAAAGGCAAAGAGAGGCATCTATTTGGTTTGGACTGAACCCTCAATGGCCTGCAACATCAACCTTGGCCAGGTCCAAGCATATCGACAAGGAGGACCCTGATCAACTGACCACTTTGCAATCACTGTCCCTTGCTGCAGCTGACTCTTGAAAGCTGATCCAGTGTAATTTCTCTCCCATATTGTTTTAGCGTAATGCCAAATCCCCACTTCCATTCAACATCAGTGATTGCAGCTTCAGTTGCTTTGCCTCTGCACATTGAAACTCTCCCCAAACCATACACCCTCCTACTATTTTGAAAAACTTCACCATACACACCTTTTTCTCCAAGCTACCTTTTAACTCTGTCCATGGAAGGAGGAATTGTTCATTAGTAGTTTCGTCATTGAAGTATCAGGCACAAACTGTGGTGCATTTGGAGTTGCATGATTGGAGCTCCAATGAGCTGGAGAGGACTATACTTTGCACCCTGCAGTGAGCTGAATTTCCCCTGAAAATATCTTCTTTTAATTTCTAAGTAATTGGTTTTGTTAGAAAATATATTCAGCAAATACAAAAGCCGTGCACGGACATCTTTGCATTTATAGTCATTAAGTCTGTGCCTTCATAGTGTTATAGGTTCTATACATTTAGAGTGTCAGAACAATCTGCTCCATTGTCACCTTTGCCACACAGCATTTCAGGGTGAACCTTGACAAACGCATTCAGGGTAATCAATAACTTGCTAATTAAAAAAAACATAGCTGAAGTCACAAACACGAGGAAATCTGCAGATGCTGGAAATTCAAGCAACACACACAAAAAATGCTGGTGGACACAGCCGGCCAGGCGGCATCTGTAGGAAGAGGTACGCTATAGCTGAAGTCTCCCGGTTAAAAAGCAACTCTGGTTCAAAATTCCACCTTGCCGTTAGTAATCTTCACTCCTTAAGCAATATTCCACACCCCTTTCCAGAAGTATCCCTTCTCTTTTTATGGAGTTTTAACTTCCCATTTATGAAAATGTTCTTTGCTCCAATGCTGCTTTAAACCTCCTTTTTAGAAGCCCTTTGCTCCCATTTTCATTCTGTATTCTTTCCTTTATCATGATCTTGTTTTATATGCAATGTCCTTTTTCTCTTGTAGCGCGAGGAGTATCATTTTCTCTAAAGATCACAGCAATATCTATGTGCTTTTGCCAAATGCCCCATTATGTCAGATTAGATCACATAAAGTATTTCACAGTTATCAAGTTTCTTTTGTTAACTTTTATCCTTTAAAAACACATTGTATTCTCAATTGACTTTCTAAATGGGCGTCAACCCAGCATACCAACAACCCAGTTCAATTGGCAATGAGAAAACATTGGCTGGTAAATAAAATTCAAAAGGAGTGCAGATGCTGAAATTCTGAAATAAAAACAAATACTGGAAGCACTCAGCAGGTCAGCCGGTATCTGTAGAAAAAGAAACAAAGTTTTACGATGAACATCGTTAATCAGAAGTGTGGAAGAGAGGAAAAAACAAGCTTGTAGTTGAGGGAAGGTTAGGAAGAGATGGATGAGACTAATTGTCCTCTGCTATGTTGATATCACAATTACTATTGAAAGCAAATTTCATGACATTTGTCAGTGATAATAAAACTTACTCTGATTCTGTTGTGGTTATCTGTTAATGGGACTGTCTTCCAATCGCCCTGAAATGTTAACTCATTTTCACTTTCCACAGGTGTTGACTGAACTGCTGAGTGCTTCTAGCGTTTTCTGTCTTTGTAACTCACATTAACTTTAAAATACTTCATAATTAATTCCACTGAAGACACAGTCTCTCCCTTTGTTGCCACTTTATGTCATTGGCTCTGTTTCTGGGAGGATTTAATTGTTTTTAAAGCCTTTAATGACATGCTGACAAGGGCTTCTATCGTTCAAGATTTGAGATCGTTTATTGTTGTTCATCAGTACACAAGTGTAAAGGAGAACAAAATGAGATACTCCAGATCCAATGCAGCATAAAATAATACATGATAAACATAAAGATCACAATAAATATACATAAGGTTAGCTGATAACATTTATTGATTGTGTGTACATAAAGTGACGCTGGGTACAGGAATATCTGGCAGCAGGCGACTCTAACAGGAAGTGGTAAAGTAATGGTGATGGGATAGCTTAATGGGTGCAGATCAGCCTGATGACTTGGGGAAAGTAACTGTTTTTTAGTCTGGTGGTCCTGGTGTAGATGCCATGTAGGTAGCCTGTTCCCTAATGGGAGTGGAATAAGCAGTTCTTCCTCTCTCCTCTCTCTGTCCCCCCCTCTCTCTCTCCCCTCTCTCTCTCTCCCTTCTCTCTCTCTCCCCCCTCTCTCTCTCTCCCCTTTCTCTCTCTGTCCCCTCTCTTTCCCCCTCTCCCCCTCTCTCTCCCCCTCCCCCTCTCTCTCCCCCTCTCCTCTCTCTCTCCCCCCTCTCTCTGCCTTCTCTCTCTCTCCCCTCCCCTCTTCCCTCCTCTCTCTTCTCTCTCTTTTTTTTTGAAATTGCTGAGCACGTCCACTGTGTCTGGTATGCACTTCATTGCACATTCTCCCATAGTGCTGCCAACCTCTCCTGTGCTGGCAGTTAAGTGGCAGACTGATACACGAAATGGTTCTCAGCATTATTGAGTTTGACTGTAGAGAACGTCATGCAGTTTCCATCCACTCTTATATTTGACCTTATCACTTTCTCCACGGTCTCCTATTCGCAAACATTAGAGAACCTTGTGGGTTCCCCAGTAGTGATAACCCTGTGCAGGGGGAATCACATGATTCACCAGTTTTATTTGTAATTCTTCGCTATGCTGACATTTGCCCTTCCAGAAATATTACTTATCAGGGTTGATAAGTTGTGTGGACAAACCTAGAGTTATGAGCAGGTCTTCAATTACCTGCTCTGCATTTATTTGAACCTTTTCCTGCTCTGTGTTTGACTGGAAGCTTTTTGTTTTCCAACTTCTATTAGTGCTAACATGTAGTATTTACATTGGTCAAAGTCAGTTATGCTGTAACAGGACAACTTTGTGGCAGGAACAAATCACAAGTCATTTAATGGTGGTCTTCAGGCACACAATTCATTATCTGAAAATAATGTTCTCATTCTTTTCCACCTTAACCTGAGAGCTGTGAGAGCTGTTGCAATTAATCTCAGTGGTCAATTATGGTGCATCGCAAAGAGGAAGACAAGCCAGGGTTATTTGTTCCAGAAGGAAGGCTTGATTCCTGGATCACTGCATAGCTTTCACAGTTTGCCGAGAGAAATGCCACATTCTGATACAGGAGACTCCAGGTGCTGAAAAGTTTACAATAGTTTAAGAGAGAAAGTGATGGAAACTCAGCAAATCCAATTGCATTAAAGATTAGGTTAGATTAGCTTTATTTGTCCACTGTACTTCAAACCATATAGTGAAATGCATTGTTTGCATCAACATCCAACACAATCCAAGATGTGCTGGGTGCAGTCCGCAAGTGTCACTATGTATGCAGGGGCCAACATAGCATGCCCCAGGATGAAGAATCATGCAGTGAAGCCTATTTCCACTCAGTTTTTTTCTAATCCAATAAGGTGGCAATATAATAGAACTGGGCAGTAGTCACATCATAAAGAAGTACTGGCTTTATGCAGAAATCTTTAGCTGCTGGTCATCTGTTCTTCATCTCAAATGAATGTCAGGCATAGAGACAAAATTTAAACAAATCTGGGAAATTTGGGGATAAATCAGACTCTGCCACTAATCAGCAAGTCATTTGTCTTAATGGTTTCGTAATGATTTTTAATCACATCTGATCATTTTTTTAATGTTCATTTGGTAAAAATTCAATTCATTCTATTGTTTAGCAATTTCCAGCTTCTCATGTAAATCCATCTTCATGCAGCTCTTTCTCCTATTGTGTTGCTCAGCAGTTATTTCTTAAGGATAGCAGTAAGTATTCATTGCATGAATGCCCCCACCATTCACAAGCAGAATATTATCCATGACTGGTTTAATGTGGCATGAAGATTGTTTCTAATTTCTTTCAACCTAGATAGAGCTTTTCATTAAAAGATCCAGTCCTGGAATGAACTACAAAAGTGCCATTACCTGCACAAATGACTGCATCTGTTTATTTGTGAAATAGTCTGGTTCTAACAGTGTGATATAAGGACAGATAGATAACTTGACATTGTCATTTTGATTCGGAAAATCCATCTCATACAGTTCAGTGCATTCAAGATGGGTTACTGAATTGCTTCTTTTGGTTTTGATGATGTGGCCACTGCCAAGATTGTTCAGTATATTGTGTCTGCTAGACATAGCAAGTCACTTTTTAAAAAATTAAGTGGCTATTATAATGAGAGATGGATAACCTGTTCTTGTTTTGTCTTTTATTAGTGTTCTTTTGACGCAGTTTGATACCGATCAGATTTATGTTGGGCTTGATTTAACCTTGATGTGACTTCCTTTCACTGTCTGCCTTTAATCTTCCCTCCTCCTTGTGACAGCTCTGGCACATTTTCCTTCATTTACATTTACTGGGCTGGGACTAGCTGACCGTTGCATGGGATTCTGTGAGCGTTTTGCTTTGTTTAGCTGGCCTGCTTAACAAGCATAGCCCCGTTATGAATAACAAGCAATTCAAAAAGCCACAACTGAACCAGAGATTTCCTCCCATTCTATGCTTGCTAACCTAAATGCTTTGAAATATGTTAACTGTTTACAGATAATAGAGTTTACATCTGTATGTACGGCAAGAATTAACACTAAACCAAACATTGGAGATTAATTTTAAGTAGCATTTTTCTTTTGCACATGGAAGTTTAAAATGACAGCACAATATTACATTTGGTTATGTATACAGCCTTGCAAAATTTTGTGAAGAACAGGTAAATTTTGCACAAATGCTTCTTTTAAATTAGCAGCAACACAAAATACTGAACACTTAAGAGTATTAATTAATTTATTTATTTTGTGCGTTGGTTGTTTGCTGTCTTTTATGTATTTAAAGTGATTAAAGTCTGTCCATCAGGCTGGTGCGTGAAGCGACTGAGAGTATGAGACTACCCCCCCCCCCCCACCCGCCGGGTAGGACACCAGTCTATCATGCAGTTAACACCCAGCATTTTTGCTGGTACCCATTCTCAGCTAGGTAGACTGGAGCGTCGTGTAGTTAAGTGCCTTGCTCAAGGACACACACACTACCCCAGCCGAGGCTCAAACCCACGACCTTCAGATCGCTAGTCCAACGCCCTAACCACTTGGCCACGCACCACACTTTGCTTATGTATAGTTTTCATAAATTCTATTGTATTTCTTTATTTTCCTGCAAATGCATGCAGTTAGCTATGTTCATTTGTTCATTTTTTTAAATCAATAACGATTGTAGGTAATTTGAATTAAGTAAGTCTGGAAGAAAAACCTAATATCAGTAATAGTCAATGTAAAATTTTGGGAAAAAATGCAGTCACGTACAATTAAGCTCAATTGGAGGGAAACCTGTCTTGTTAGTCTGTCTGGTCTTCATGTGATCCTAGATCCACCGACAAGGTTTACTCTTACCTGCTATCTGAAATGGTAGGAAGACTCTGGGTTGTAGATGCAGTTAGGGATGGCAACAAACATCCTTGCTGCTGACATTTGCATGTGAACAAATAAGCTGAGAGGAAAGAAGTAGGGGAAGTGATCATTGATATGAAACATTAACCTTATTTAACAGATACTGCTGAATATTGTTTTCACATATACAACTTTGAGAGTTTTCATTATTTTGTGGTCAACAATCGTTTTTTGTGGGACACCATGGCAGCGTAGTGGTTAGTGCGATGATATTACAGCTCGGGGCAGCAGAGTTCAATTCCGGCGTCCTCTGTAAGCAAATTTTTTGTTCTTTCCCATGCGCGTGTGTTTCCCCCAGATTCTCCGGTTTCCCTCCACAGTCCAAAGACGTACCGTTTAGTAAGTTAATTGGTCATTGTAAATCCTGTGATTAGGCTAGTGTTGGATAGGTGGTCGCTGGGCAGCACAGCTCGAAGGGCTGCAGGGCCTGTTCCACATTGTACCTCTAAATAAATAAATAATTTATGTTGATTCTTTTTTTTAAAAAAATAGTTACTTCACAGCTGTAAGATTGGGGTTTGATTCCCATTGCTGCCTGCAAGGAGTTTGTCCATCCACCCTGTCAACGCAGAGGTTTCCTCTGTATGCTTTGGTTTCTGCCCACTTTCCAAAGTAGTACAGGTTAGGGTTAGTTAGTTGGGGGCATGCTATATTGGTGCTGGAAGTGTAGCAATACTTGTGGGCTGCCCTCAGCATATCCTCGCTGATTTGATTTGATGCAAAGTGATGCATTTCACAGTATGTTTCAATGTTCTGATGTACACGTGACAAATAAAGCTAATCTTTCATATCTAACTTTAATGCAAGGGACAAACTGCGGTTGGAACTGAACAAGTCAGTTCACATCCATTGAGGGAAATGAATAATTGAAATTTTGGGTTGAGACCCTTCATTTGGACTCGGATAACACCCATCATGCGTTGTGGTGGAGGGATGAGTATTTAGGATGGTGAATGGGCCACTGATCACATCGGCCACTGTCCTGAAAGCTGTTGAGCTTCTTAACTGTTAGAGCCGCCCTTACACTGGAAGTAGAACGATTTCATCACACTCCTAACTTGTGCTTTGTAAATATTGAAAAGGGTTTGGAATGTCCAGGGTGGGTAAATCACTCATTGTAGGATGCCTCACCTTTGACTTGTTCTTATAGCCAGAGTACTTATGTAGATCATAAACTTAGGCTGTGGATAGGGTGACCCCCCCCCCCCACAGGATGTTGATGGGGTGACACAGATGTTTAGAGGTTTAAGTGGTTTGACTCTGTTCTTATTGGAGATAGTTTTCATCTGGTGCTTTTGTGGCATGCCTCAGTGTTATTTAAGTCTTGCTGACTGCAGTAACGGACATTTTCATTCACTGTGGAGTTGTAAATGGAATGCCACCTGCATATTATGTGCACAGTTCTCACATAGTTATAATATTTTTGTTACATATCGTAAAACAAACCACAAGCTCTCTTCCCTGCACTTTAGCTTTTCCTCAGACTACTGAATGTGTTGGAGGGCACTTCCCCCTACTTTGCCTCTGCCTTGTATCGTGATTCCCTTTCCAGTGGCTCCAGCTTATTTCAGGAGCCTGGAGAGCTTCTTTAGATGAAACATAATGGCTTCTCCAAGTAGTTAAGAAAGAAAGTCCTCACTTGTCAACCGAAACAGAAAGTGCTGGAAATGTTCAGCATGCCAAGCAGAATCTGTGGAGAAAGAGAAATGTCATAGCATTTTAGGTTGATGGTATTTCACGATGACTGGGAAAACTTGGGAGATAAGAAAGCGGGTCCAGATACATCAACACTCACACCCTCCTACAAATGTGCATCTTATATCATCCTAACATGCTGCATTATTGTGTGGTAGGGAAACTGCACTGCAGCGGACTGGAAGGTTCTACGATGGGTAGTTAAAACTGCCCAACACATTCCCTGCTCCGCACCAGCTTACCCACCATGAAGGAGATATGTACAGGAAAGTGCTGGAGAAAGGCCAGTAATATTTTGAAGGATCCCATCTACACTGCTTATTGACTGGGAGGAGAGGATGTGGCATCCACACCAGCAACACTAGACTCAATAACAATTACTTCTCCCAAGCCGTCAGGCTGATCAACACCTCCACCCATTAACCCAGTCCACACCACCACCACCACCACTACATACACATCACCGAGTGTCATTTTATGTATATGCAATCAGGCTAAGTGTATAACATTGTGTTTTATAGGATTTCTTTTATATTTATTGTGATCCTTTTCGTTTTGTTTTATTGTGTTCTTCAAAGTTCGAAGTAAATTTATTATCAAAGTCACCATTTAGGGCCCTGAGATTCATTTTCTTGCAAGCATACTCAATAAATCCATAGAATAATAACCAATATAAAATCAATGAAAGATTGCTCCAACTTGGCAATTCAACCAATGTGCAAAAGACAAACTGTGCAAATACAAAAATTAAAAAAAATAATAATAATAAATAGGCAATAAATGTTGAGAACATGAGTTGAAGAGTCCTTGAAGGTGGGAACATTTCAATGATTGGGCAAGTGAAGTTGGGTAAAGTTATCCCCTTAGGTTCAAGAGTCTGATGGTTGAGGGGTATTAACTGTTCCTGAACCTGGTGGTGTGAGTCCGGAGGCTCCTGTACCTTCTTCCTGATTGTAACAGCAAGAAAAGAGTGTGTCCTGGGCTATGGGCATCCCTGATGATGGATGCTGCTTTCCTGCAACAGGGTTTCATGTGGGTGCGCTCAGTGGTAGGGAGGGCTTTACCTGTGATGGACTGGACCATGATGGATGCTTATTGTGCTTTCAGTTTTATGTCTTTATATTCTGTGTTTCTGCCCATTCTTTCTTGTTGCCGTTTACGCAGTTTTTGTTTTTTTTTTGCGTGGGTGGGGTTTGGGGTATGATGTTCTTGTTGCCATTTGCGCAGTTTTTTTTGTGCATGGGGGTTGATGCTTTTCTTTGAACAACCATCATGGTGTTCTTTGTTTCATGGCTGTCTGGAGAAGACGAATCTCAGAGTTGTATACTGCATACATACTTTGATATAAATGTACCTCGAACATTTTTATGCTTCATCGGATCTGGAGTAGCGATCATCTTGACCTCCTCTACACTCATGTACTGAAGAATGACAATAAAGAATCTTGAGTCCTGAAAATATCAGAAATGTTATATGAGGAGAGGAGATGCAAAAGAAAATAATGATGTAATGGGACAAGTATAGTAGAAAATGATGTGTAGGTGGCATCAATGTGAGTAGTGGGACTATTACCTGAAACTGTTGAACTCCATGTTGATATTTCAACTTGGATGATGAGGTGTTGGGCCTCAAAGTCCACTGGAATAATGTAGGAAGGTGAAGCAGTAAGGTCAGACTCCATTAGAACAGTGTAGGAAGGTGAAGCAGTAATGTCAGAGACCATTGGAACAGTGTAGGAAGGTGAAGCAGTAAGGTCAGAGTCCATTGGAACAGTGTAGGAAGGTGAAGCAGTAAGGTCAGAGGCCACTGGAACAGTGTAGGAAGTTGAAACAAGAAGGTCCGATCTGGAGAGGGAATTAAGTCTCTCCCTCTTCGTGCCAGGGGTTAAAAAATAATTGCTCAGAGGAGAGCAATTAATGGTCATCAAAGTTGAATTACTGTATTAATTTAATGTAGTCTCACAATTTATGTTAATAGTATTCCTACTTTGCAGTAGGTGAGTGGGGCTCTTTGAGGAATGTTCGATAGGGTGGATCATGCAGGTAGCAGAATTATAATCACCACTGAACTTCATTTATAAATTTGGCTGGGTTCCACGTTCACAGTTTCAACATATATATGCCAGCTTGCACCCTGTAGCAGGCCTGAAACAAAAAGGTTCAAGACAATCATTCATTAACCATGCAGCTCTTGGTTTTCATGACCAAGCTGCCAAGCTTCAAAACAAAATGCAATTAAAATTCAGTTTCATAATGAACTCTTTGAAACATAACAGCTTAGGTCCAACTCCCTGCTAACCTTCTTTCTCACGTGGTCTTAACAGCCATAAAATTGTGGTAACACTACTGCATCTCAGATAATTGAAAAAAAGTCTTTCATTTCTTTATCAATTTTCACATCCCAAAGCTTGATTCAAGCAAGGAATATTTTTAAAGTTTTGCCTCAGTTGTAATGTTTGAGTGTTGAATGTATGAATTGACTCCTGCTCCCGATATTTTAACACCATTAAACAAGCAAACTGAACAGATTATAAGGCATACAGTAGGCACACAAAACAGTACTGACTATTGGTGTGGTCACCCAGATGAATTTCTGTCTCGGGTATTTTATGACATAGAATGATGCAGTAC
This sequence comes from Mobula hypostoma, assembly GCF_963921235.1. Classification (NCBI taxonomy): domain Eukaryota; kingdom Metazoa; phylum Chordata; class Chondrichthyes; order Myliobatiformes; family Myliobatidae; genus Mobula; species Mobula hypostoma. The sequence goes on from NC_086100.1 coordinate 24,927,155, forward strand.
AGGTATAGGTCCTCCAGTTGAAAAGGTAATTATTTTAGTGACCTTTGTTGCCAGTGGACGAAGCTCCACATCTTCGGCCCAGGCATCAGAATTCACCCTTCATTTTATTGTGTGGGATGGATTTTATGTGGTAGCGTAGCAGTCAGCAGTAGCTGTAAGATCAAGCTTTGATTCTGAAAGGAGTTCGTATGTTCTCTCCTTGGGTTTCCTCTGGGTGTTCCAGTTTTCTCCCACATTCAAAGACCTATGGTTAGGGTTAGTGAGTTCTGAGCTTGCTGTGTGGGCACTGGAAATGTGGCAACCACTGCAGGCTGTCTAGCACAACATTTGATGATTTGTTTTGATGCAGCATTTCACTGTATGTTTCTATGTACGTGTGACAAATAAAGCTAATCTTTATCTTTTGCCTTAAGGTCTCTGACACATCCATTCCCTGTCATGTGAGTGGGCTTATCTCTATCACATTCTCAGCATGCCTACATCTCAGCGTAATAACATAATGTTTATCTGCAACCCTCATCCCCTTGGGGGAACAAAGGCTGCTCGCACGGTGGAATGCCAGTTTCAAGTTCCCCTGCATCCTGCGCTTGGAAATCGTGCTGAAACTTCATTATCACTGGGTCACAATCCTGGAGGCTCTGACCCACCAGCACAGCACAGGCACCTTCTCATGGACTGCACTGGTTCAAGAGGGGGCTCGCCACCTCTTTTCTGTGGGATAAATAGATAATAGGATTAGGTACTAACATTTGACTTTGCCAGCAAGGTCTCTATCCTATCAATGAAGATAGCTTGGGTGGAATTAATTCAAATTACACTTAAGCAGGCAGTGGGGAAGGAGGAATTGAGGTGACAAGGCAGCAACAAAAGTTCACAGTGAAGGAGAAGGTGCCTCAGGAACAAGGAGACAGAACACAATGTAAAAAAGGGACACAGGCCATTCTACTTCGTGACTAGGACGAGTGTTGGAAGAGGACATGGGCTATCCATGAAGACTGCCCAGAGAATGCATGAATAGCTTAGGATCCTACCAGTAAGGTTCCTACCAATAAGGTGTGACCATAGCCATAACTAATAACTATGTTCCTGCCTTTCCTGTCCACCTTGATGCTGAGTTTCTAGGAGAGCATCAAATTTGACAGAAAAGGGAGGAATATAATTGAAGCAGGATAGTGCCAAAGCATAAAAGAAGGAAGCAGGAGCCCCATTCAGCTCACTGCACCTACCCTGTTATTTAATGTAATATTTTACCTCAGTACCATGATGCTGCAGAACCCCATAATCTTTGATTCTCTTAATATGGAAGATCTATTGATCTCTGTCCTAGATGTGCAAAGTGACTACTCTTCCCTCCACAGCATAATTGGTAGAGTTCTAAAGATTCACTACCAGTGGACTGAAGAAATTTTTTTCCTGGACTAACTGATTGCTGACTCTCTACTTTGAGGCAACTATCCTTGGTTATTGACACAACAGCAGGACAATCTTCAGGCCTGCCCTTGGCTGAGGGGAACAAATGTCACATTTTTGTTTCAAATTTAATTTTATTGTTGTCGTAGGCATAGATACACAGGGGATAAGTGTCAAGAAAACTAGCTTTTTCCAACATTTAAGATGAAGACAAACATGGGTTAACATAAATATTCATAAATTATACATCACTTAAACATATGCAAAATAAACAACAAAGTAAGCATAATGAGAGAGTGATTCAAAGTTCAAAGTAAAGTTTATTAACCGAGTATATATTGTCACTGCATACAATCGGGAGATTATTTTTTACTGCAGGCATTCTCAGCAAATTTATAGAATGGTAACTGTAAACAAGATCAATGAAAGAGCAAGAGTATAGCAGACAACAAACTATGCAAATGTAAGTAAATAGCAATAAATAATGAGAGCATGAAATAACAAGATAGAGGTCCTTAAAGTGAGATTATAGGTCATCTCTCTCAATAAATGAATGTAGTTCTCCTCTTTTGTTCAAAAGCCTGATGGTTGAGGGGTAGTAATTGTTCTTGAACCTGGTTGTGTGAGTCCTGAGGCACCTGTACATTCTACCTGATGGCAGCAGTGAGAAAAGAGCATGGCCTGGTTGGTGAGGATCTTTGAGGATGGATGCTGCTTTCCTTCAACCGCATTTCATGTAGATGTGCTCTATTGTTGGGAGGCCTTTACCCGTGATGTACTGGGCTGAATTCACTACGTTTTGTAGGATTTTCCCCTCGAAGGCATTTTGAACACCAATGCCTTTGAGCAGAAAATTCTACATAAGGCAGTGGATAATTGGGTTATTAAAGATATAGTCCAATTTGTCAGTCTTTATATATAGTGTCTCATAAATTCTATTGTATTTTTTATTTCTTTGTTAATGCCTGGAAGAAAATGAATCACAAGCTAGTATATGGTCACATATACATACTTTGATAATAAATTTTATTTTGACTTCGACTTTAATATACTTTGCTGATGATGTTAAACAATGTGGATGTATGAGTACCGAGGGGAATGTAAAGAGGCTTCAGGGAGAAGCTCAGTGAATGGGCGAGAAAGTGGCAAATGGAATGTAATGTGAAAAAATGTAAGGTCATCCTCATTGATACCCAAAACAGAAAAGCAAATCATTTAGTAAATGGTGAGAGATTCAATGATATTGATGTGCAAAAGGACCCAGGATTATAAACTAAAAACCAACTTGCCAGTGCCCAGCAATTAAGCATAATTTGAAAACAGCCGTTTTTATTATGATTACAGAAAAAGAAGAAATCATGACTGCATTTCTATAGGGTCTTGATGATAGCTCTTCATACTATGAAAATATGTACTTGTAATGGATAGAATACAGCAAAGAATCACTGGACTGGTTCAAGGTTCTGGGTTTCCCACATGATGAGGGTTTGCGTAGGCTAAGCCACTGTTTGTTAGAATTTAGAAAAATGAGAGGGTATCTCATTGAAACTCACAACATTCTCAATGGGCTGATTGCAGGGAAGACGTTTCCCTGCCTGAGAAGCCAAGGTCCAGGAGTCATAGTCTCAGGATAACAGAGAAGCCGCACATAGGACTAAGATAAAGAAAAACTTTCTTTACTCGATTGGTGACAAATATTTGAAATTCCCTACTCAGGAGGCTCAGTGATTGAAGACATTCAAAGCTGAGTTTGATATATTTCTGGATATTAAGCGGCTCGAAAGATGTGGATGTAGTCAGCTGACAGGCGCCTTCTTTGTCCGTTTCTCATATTCCCTGTCTAACTCCTCAGGCATAGTGTAATTTTTGATGGGATCACCTTTCCTTCTTCTAAACTCAGGAACCATTGTGGCCTGCTTAATCTCTCCTGCACCAACAGCCAGGAATCAATTGGAGTTCCTACAGCGTTACAACACAGAGGCAGACCCTTCGGCCCATCTAGTCCATACTGATCTTGGTGCCCACCCAGGTAGTCTCAATTTCCTACATTCAGTTCATACCCCTTCAGCTCCTCCACTCCATGTTCCTATCCAAGTACTTCTTAAAGGAGTCTGTCTCCCTCACCACTCATTCCGTATACTCACTGCTTTGCACAAGAATTGGATGAACCTTTGCTGCACTCTCTCAATTATGGATATAATTGAGTCAATGCCGCCCTGGGTTCAGATACTTCAGCACCTAGAGTCTCCTTCTGTACATACAATCAGCCTTTGTATATTAGTGAATCTTATGTATGTACAGCCGCACTCAATAGTTACTTGTTCATTGTACTCTACAGGATTCTTTTATATTCAGGTTTATTGTGTTTTTATGCTTATTGAATTTTTTATGCCGCACTGGATCCAGATTAACAATCACTTTGTTTTCCTTTACTTGTGTACTGAAGAACGACAGTAAACAATCTTAAAGTCCAAAGTGCATTTATTATCAAAGTATGTAAACTATATACAACCTTGGGATTCATCTCCTTACAGGCAGCCACAAAACAAAGAAACCTAACAGAACCAATTAAAAAAGAAGAACATGAAACACCCGGTGTGAGGAAAAAAAGGACAAATCATGTTAACAATAAGAAGTAAGCAAATAACATTCAGAACTGAAGTTCACGAAGCCAGTCATCACTGCATCCGGTCCAGGAACCTTTTAGTTGCAGGCCACAGCCTCAGTTCAGTGCAGAGACGAGTAAACCTCGCCGAGCAGCAAGCTGAATGCCACCTGCCCCTCGCCTCTGGCCCAGCCCTGAAATCGGCCAAGCCTCGGCTCGTTCCTCACACTCAGACCCGGGCCCTTCTGCTTCAATAAGCGCTTGGGCTTGGGCCCTGCCACTTTGATTCAGCACATCCCAACTTTTCCAATCTGGCCCAGCACTTAAATTGGTCAAACTACGCCTGGCTCTCAGGCCCAAGCCCCGCCACCTCGACTCTGCCTTATCTCGCATCTGCCACTTTGAATAGGCACCAAATCTACTGCAGCAATGGCCATACATTGTCTCGTTCTTCGCTCTCAGGCCGGGGCCACACCGCCTCAATTCAGCCCGAACACGCCACATCACAACCGTTCTGCACCTTTGAGACTTCAGTTCATACCAAAAAAATGATAAGTTGTGCAGGTGGTTCAAAAGCTCAGCTCCAAAACTTAAGTTACAGGGTATTCATTGCACTGATTGTTTTCCAGAAAAAAAGTGTGATTAGTAAAGTAGTTAGTAGTTTTGTTTGCTGCCAGTAAGTCATCACTGTGTTTCACAAGTGCCATCTTAAACCTACAGCAATCTTGAATATACTTTCTTTCATAGGGAGACCAGAATTGTACATGATACTTTAGGTGCATTGTCATCTCCACCCTGTGTATAAGTCATAATGACAACAACAACTTGCATTTACAATGCACATTTAACACTGGGGCTCCTCAGAGGAACATAATCAGTTAAAAATCCCCAGCCTGCAAGAAATACAGACCAGAGCCCCTCCTCCACAAACAGTGCTAAAGCTGTGGTCTGAGTTATCAGGCCTCTTTGATGCTGTCAAATGTGAAATTATATGCTGAGGTAGTGTCCTGTGTTGTCAGACTGACGTCTTTTGAAGTTCTCCCTTTGCTTTGAATTGCAGCCGCTTGTTCATCAAGACTTTGAAACTAAAAGCTGACTGACTTGAGCTGTTACTCTCAGCTGAGAACTTTTTAACATTGGTTCTTTGTAGAGAACAATAAATACTTGCTCTTTAATGAAGTTTAGTCCTGCCAGTTGGGCAGATATCAGGGAAATGTCAACTGAGAGACAGGGAGGATTTATTCTAAAGGTTCAACCTTCTGCAGGCAAATATAAAACCAGTCTTTTACTACCTGTTGAACTACTTTCTACGTTTATGCTTTCTCCAAATATAAAGCACAGTTTCAATGCAAAGAATAAGCCCCACAGTGCAAGTTGTCAGTGCTCCAGTAGAGGGAAGCGAGGAATTACAGGTCAACCTTCACTAATCCGACTACCTGTAATCCGGTTCCTTCGATGATCCGCCATTCATTATGCTTAATGTGATCCTTCTGTAATTCGGCATTTTCGCTAATCCAGCACTCCTCAGGTCCCAATGGTGCCGGATTAGTAAAGGCCAACCTGTAATTTGATGTTTTACCAAAGTGACAGCAATTTGTCTGCTAACCAGAATTTCCCATTCCAAGGACAATGGGCTTTTGTCATTACCAAGTCTATTAATACAAACTTCTTTATGATGAGGAACCTCAGCGTACAGAAACTCCCACGTTGTTTGTGAGGGAATTGAAAATACAACATGTTGATCCGTGATAATTCTGCTTTTGCCAAGCTCACTGCCACTCACGTCTTATGTCTGAGTCTGACAGCCAATAGGTTGAACTTTCCCTTTATTACTGGGAGATATCTCATTCCTTTTGGTAACTGTGACAGTTCTGTCAGGGTAAATCATACAGTGAACATTCACACATTGGTGTACTGTCTTTGTTGAAGCTCTTTAGTTCACTACACTCCAATCATAGAGTCATACAGCTGATTGGCCCACTGAGTCTGTGCTGAACATCACTCACCCATTTTTACTTTAAACCTTTTGAATCCTTTGCTCTCCTCACATTCCCATCAAGGAAGCAGCATCGATCATCAAGAGCACCCACCATCTAGGCGTTGTTATCTTCCCGCTACCACCATCAGACATGAGGCACGGGAGCCTTAGGTCCCACACCACCAGGTTCAGGAACGGATATTACCCTTCAGTCTTCAAGTTCATGAACCAGTGTGGGTAACTTCACTCACCTCAACTCTGAGCTGATTCTACAACCTACAAACTCACTTTCAAGAACACTATAACTCATGTTCTCTGTGGGGTTTTTTTGCATGGTTTGACTTCTTTAGCACATTTGTTGCTTGTCTGTCTTTGCTTATGTATAGTCTTTATCAATTCTATTGTATTTATTTTCCTGTAAATGCCTGCAAGGAAATGAATTTCCAGGTGTGTATGTACGTACTTTGATAATAAATTTAAAGCCTTCCCTCAGATTCTAACACTCACTAACAAAGAAGAATTATTGATAGCATTCAATTAACTTAGCAACCTTTTTATCTCTGCTATTTTCTCCCCTTCAAATATTTATCCATTTCTTACAAAGGTTACTGTCAGATTTGTATTCACCACATTTTCAGTCAGTGGATTCCCAGTCCTGCAAGCACTTTACACCTAATCATTTCTCCACATCCCCTCTCCTGCCCTAATGCCACTGACATTAAATCTGTGCCCTGGCACCACTTGCCAATGTAAACAGTTTCTTACTACAGGAGGTACAGGAGCCTTAGGTCCAATGCCACCAGGTTCAAGCAGCATCTCTAGGAAGAGGTGCAGTCGACGTTTCAGGCCGAGACCCTTCATCAGGACTAACTGAAGGAAGAGTTAGTAAGAGATTTGAAAGTTGGAGGGGGAGGGGGAGATCCAAAATGATAGGAGAAGACAGGAGGGGGAGGGATGGAGCCAAGAGCTGGACAGGTGATTGGCAAAAGGGATACGAGAGGATCTCTGGGTTCCCCCCCCCCCCCACCATCTTTCTTCCCGGACCTCCTGTCCCATGATCCTCTCGTATCCCTTTTGCCAATCACCTGTCCAGCTCTTGGCTCCATCCCTCCCCCTCCTGTCTTCTCCTATCATTTTGGATCTCCCCCTCCCCCTCCAACTTTCAAATCTCTTACTAACTCTTCCTTCAGTTAGTCCTGACGAAGGGTCTCGGCCTGAAACGTCAACTGTACCTCTTCCTAGAGATGCTGCCTGGCCTGCTGCGTTCACCAGCAACTTTGATGTGTGTTACTTGAATTTCCAGCATCTGCAGAATTCCTGTTGTTCACCAGGTTCAAGAACAGTTATCACCTGACAACCATCAGGCTCCTGAATCACTGTGGATAACTACACTCATCTCAACACTGAACTGATTCCACAAACTAGGGACTCACTTTAAAGGACCCTGCAACTCAATATTTTAATTTTATTTTTATTTTTATTTGGAGGGGGTTTTTGTATGGCGCAGTTTATCTTCTGCACGTTGATTGTTTGTCACTGTTTGGTTGTGTGTAGTTATCTTCATTGATTCCATTGTATTTCTGTGTATCTAATGTGAAACCCCCCAAGAAAGTGAATCTCAGGATAGCATATGGTGACGTATATGTAAAAGCAGAAAGGGTTAGGAGAGGATTAGTGTAAAAGATGATGCATGGAATTGAAGGGCCGAAGGACTAGTTTAGGAGATGGATCTTCATAAACTTATTTACTGAATCACATCCTGTCTTCACACACGTTCATGAAATATTTCCGGAGTTTAATTGTGGTTTCAAAGTGTTAAAATGATAGCTGAAATGTAATCTTACAGAAGAGGGTGAACTAGGAGGATCTGGATGCTCGGACTAGTTGCAAACTCTTTACAGGTCTGGTGTATAGTTGAAATAAACTCAAAGTAGGTTGGCATTAAGGTAGCAGCTCTTATTCTGTTCAAAGCTTATGTTCACGGTTGTTTGAGTCACCAAGTGATTTTTTGAAGCTGTTGTTGAGGTTAGTGTGTTTGTGTGTGTGATGAATAGTCAAAAAAGGGACATAATGACATGTTTAGTGAAGTGGCAATGCCAACATTCTGTAAATCTGGCACTGCAAGCCTTCCCATTTTATTCTCTATTTTTCTAACACTAATGAATATTTCAAAACATCACACTAAATTAGTTTTCCCTGCAACACATGGTGGCGTACCACATCATGATGTGGGGGCAGCAATGTGCTTTCTCAGAGGGCTGAAACTTTCCTGACAGCAAACTCATCTCTAATTGATAGCAGCTCTAAACGAGATATGGGCAATGCAAAAAGTTACGATAATTCAGCTTAAATGAAGTAAGTCTCCACATTGAAGAAACCCTCCACCACGTTGTGTGGCTCTACCACCATTCTGAATGGGATAGACTTCAATCAGATCTAGCAGCCCAAGACCGGGATCTATGAGGTGCTGTGGGCTATTAGCAGCAGCAGAATTGTACTCAACTACAATCTGTAACCTCATGGCCCACATCCTGTCCCATTCTGACATTACCGCCAGACCAAGGGATCAACCCTGGTTCAATGAAGCATGCAGGAGGGCATGCCGAGAATAACACCAGGCATACCTCAATGTGAGACGTCACCTTGGTGAAGCCACAAGAAAGGACTACTAGCATGCCAAAAACCAGAAGCAGCAAGTAACAGACAAAGCTAAGTGGTCCCACGACCAACGGATCGGATCTAAACTCTGTAGTCCTGTCACATCCAGCCATGAATTCTGATGGACATCTCGCTGGAGGAGGCGGCTCCACAAATATCTCCATCCTCACTGATAGGGGAGCCCAGCACACTTATGAAGAAGATTAGACTTAGGCATCTGCAACAACCTTCAGTCAGAAGTGCCGAGTAGGTGATCCAGCTTGGCCTCCTCCAGAAGTCCCCAGCATCTCAGATGTCAGTATGCAGCCAATCCGATCCATTCCACGTGATATCAAGAAACAGCTGAAAGCACTGGATACTGCGAAGGCTATGTGCCGAGACAAAATCCCAGCAATATTCTTGAAGGCTTATGCTCCAGAACTTGCCATGCCACTAGCCAAGCTGTTCCAGTACAGCTACAACACCAGCACCTACCCGGCAATGTGGAAAATTGCCCAGGTATGTCCTGGACACAAGAAACAGGGCAAGTCCAACCCAGCCAATTGCCTCTCTATTAGCCTATTCTCAATCATCAGCAAGTAATGGAAGGGGTCATCAACAGTGCTATCATGCAGCACCTACTCAGTAATATAACCTGCTTGTGGATACCCAGTTTGGGTTCCATCAAGGCCACTCAACATCTGACATCATCACCTCCTTGGTCCAAACATGGACCAAAGAGTTAAATACCAGAGGTGAGGTGAGAGTGATAGCCCTCGACATCAAGGCAGCATTGACTGAGTATGGCACCAAGGTACCCTAGCTAAAATGGAGTCAATGGGAATTAAGGAGAAAACCCTTCATTGGTTGGAATCATACCTGACACAAAGGAGATGGTTGTGGTGGTTGGAGGTTAATCATCTTATCCTCAGGACATCACGACAGGAGTTCTTCAAGGAAGTGTCCTAGGACCAACCATCTTCAACTGCTTCATCAATGACCTTCCTTCCATCATAAGGTCAGAAGCGGGGATGCTCGCAGATGACTACACAATGTTCTGCACCATTTGTGACTCCTCAGATAGTGAAGCAGTTCATACCTAAATGCAGGAGGACCTGGACAATATCCAGGTTTGGGCTGACATGTGGCAAGTAACATTCGAGCCACGCAAGTGCCAGGCAATGACCATCTCCAACGAGAGAGGCTCTAACCATCGTCCCTTGACATTCAGTGGCATCACCATCACTGAATCCCCTACTATCAACATCTTGGGGGTTACCATTGACAGGAAACTGAACTGGTCTAGCCGTATAAACACCGTGACTACCAGAGCAGGTCAAAAGCTAGGAATTCTGTGGTGTGTAACTCATGTCTGGACTACTCAAAGTCTGTCCACCTTCTACAAGGCTCAGTTCAGGAATGTAATGGAATACTCACCACAGCTCCATTAACAATCAAGGAGTTTGACACCATCCAGTACAAGCCAGCCCACTTGATTGGTACCCCTTTCACAAGCATCCCATCCCGCCACCATCAATGAACAGTTGCAGCAGTGTGTACTACAAGATGCACTTCAACAACACACCAAATTTCCTATGGCAGCACCTTCCAGACCCACAACCACTACTACCTAGAAAGACGAGAACAGCAGATACATGGGAACAGCACCACTTGGAAATCCTCCTCTAAGTCATAAACCATCCTGACTTGGAAACATATCGCCATTCCTTCATTGTTGTTGGGTCAAAATCATGGAATTCCCTCCCTAACAGCACTGTATGTGTACCTACACCTCAAGGACTGCAGCGTTTCAAGAATGCAGCCCATCACCACCTTCTCAAGAGCAACTAAGGATGGGCAATAAATGCTGTCTTCGCTGGTGACGCCCACATCCCGTGAATGAATAAATATTAAAAAAAAGGTTTTTTTTCCATAGGAGAAGTGGACATCATGTTCGATCGTGAATTCATTTTCCTTGTGAATGTGACAGTGTGCTCCCTTCGTAAACTGCCAGTCAATTTGGTTGTGCTCTTCCGGAGTTACATAGAAACATAGAAAATAGGTGCAGGAGTAGGCCATTCGGCCCTTCGAGCCTGTACCGCCATTTATTATGATCATGGCTGATCATCCAACTCAGAACCCCGCCCCAGCCTTCCCTCCATACCCCCTGACCCCCATAGCCACAAGGGCCATACCTAACTCCCTCTTAAATATAGCCAATGAACTGGCCTCAACTGTTTCCTGTGGCAGAGAATTCCACAAATTGACCACTCTCTGTGTGAAGAAGTTTTTCCTAATCTCGGTCCTAAAAGGTTTCCCCTCTATCCTCAAACTGTGGCCCCTCAATGGATCATGGATCTTAACTCATAAACAATGAATGAATGTTCAGTGTGACTCAGGGAGGCTTGCAAATGGTGTTCCAATGCATCAGCTGTCCTGAGAGACTCACAAGACTGCTGATGATGGAATCTGGAGCAGCAAACAAGATCAGTTAGATCTGTGAGGCTGCCTGACCTGCTGAGTTCCTCCAGTATCTGGTTTGTTGCTTTGGATTCCAGCATCTGTTGTTTTTGTGTCGCCATGTTGCTATTCTACTATGAAGTCTCTTCAAGTTATGCCCACGTTGAAGAGGATTTACTCCCACTGGTGCTTCCTGAGTTCCTTCAGCATCTAGTTTGTTGCACCAGATGTCCTTGTCCTTCATGGTCAAGGACTTCATAGCACATAGAATCAGGTTTATTTTCACTGACGTATGTTGTGAAATATGTAATGAGCAGTGTTGCAATCTCAACAAATTCACCTGAAAGAGACTGATGTTCATGAATACAGAAATGGTTAATTCAACAAAAATGAGTGACAGGCATCATATTGAGGCCCTTGCAGAGGAAGAGGCCTGTTCAACTCAAAATTACATGACATTGGTTAACCTCCAGGTTGAGTCAGTTGTGAAGAAGGCGAATGCAATGTTGGCATTCATTTCTAGAGGTATACAGTAGAATATAAGAGCAGAGATGTGATGTTGAGGCTCTATAAGGCACTTGTGAGACCACTCTTGGAGTATTGTGTGAAGTTTTGGGCTCCTTATTTTAGAGAAGAAATACTGACATTGGAGAGGGTTCAGAGAAGGTTCACGAGAATGATTCCACGAATGAAAGGGCTACCGTATGAGGAACGTTTGGCAGCCCTTGGGCTGTATTCCCTGGAGTTCAGGAGAATGAGGGGAGATCTCATAGAAATATTCCAAATGTTAAAAGGCCTGAACAGATTAGAAATGGCAAAGTTATTTCCCATGGTAGGGGATTCTAGGACAAGAGGGCATAACTTCAGGATTAAACAACATCCTTTTAGAACTGAGATGCGGAGAAATTACTTTAGTCAGAGGGTGGTAAATCTGTGGAATTTGTTGCCATGAGCGGCTGTGGATGCCAAGTCATTGGATGCATTTAAGGCAGAGATAGATAGGTTCTTGATTAGCCAGGGCATCAAAGGGTATGGAGAATGGGGATGACTGGAAGAATTGGATCAGCCCATGATTGAATGGCGGAGCAGTCTCAATGGGCTGACTGGTCTACTGCTCCTATATCTTATGGTCTTATGGACATTTTATATGCTAAAGATCAAAGGACAATTCTATATTTACAATGTATCTACAATGCTTCCTTTGAATTACATATATTGTTTACACTTCCTTCTTCGCACCCACACTCCAGACACCCAAAATGAATGTTAATCAGCATTATCTGCTTCTGTATTAGACGGTGATGCAACCAATTAGAATGGTCTCCACCGTACTTCTGTAGAAATTTGCAAGATTCTTTGGTGAGTTATCAATTCTCTTCAAACTCCTAATGAAGTAGAGTCTTCTAACTCCTGCTGAAATGAGGCATGCCTTCTTTGTGATTACATCAATATGTTGGGCCCAGAAAAGATTCTCTGAGATATTGATGCCCAGGAATTTGAAGCTGCTCAGTTTCCATCACTGACCTCTCTCAATGAAGTCCTCCAAGCTTCCGCATCCTGAAATCCACCATCAATTCCTTGGTCTGCCTAATACTGATTGTGAGGTTGTCATAGCCACACCACCCGTCCAGTCGATCTGTCTCACTTCTGTATGCCTATTTGTTGCCATCTAAGTTTATGCCAGCAACGGCAGTGTCATGGACAATTTGTAAATGCCATTTGAGCTCTGCCTAGCCATACAGTCATGAATATAGACAGAGTAGAGTAATGGGCTCAACACGCATCCTCTAGATGCATCCGTATTGATAGTCAGTGAGGTGAAGATGATATTACCAATTCGCAACTTACTGTGCTCTCATAATAAGGAAGTCAGGGAACTTGTCGCAGAGGGAGGTTTCGAGGTCTCACATCCATTGCTGTCCAGTTGTTTCTCCTGTAATTGCTGCTCTACTTCTAAAGTTTATTTTTCTGCTAATATCAGAATCATGTTTATTGTCATTGATAAAAGTTATGAAATTTGTTGTTTTGTGGCAAGTACAGTGCAGGCATAACAAATTACTGTAAGTTGGAATAATTAATTAAATAAGGTGGTGCCAAAGAGGGACAGTGAGGTAGTGTTCATGGTCTGTTCAGAAATGTGATGGCAAAGGGGAAGAAGCTGCTCCTGAAACATTGAATGTGGGTCTTCAGGCTCCTCTATCTCCTCCATGATGGTAATAAGAAGAAGAGCGCATGTTCCTGATAGTAAAGGTCCTTAATAATGGATGCCACCTTTGTGAGGCACCAGTTCTTGCCGATGTCCTTTATGGCAGGGAGGGTTGTGTCCATGACGAAGCTGGCCAAGTCTACAAGCCTCTGCTACCTCTGTGCATTGGAGGCTCCATACCAGGCGGTGAAACAACAGGTCAGAATACTCTCCACCATAAATCTATAGAAATTTGCAACAGTCTTTGGTGACATACCAAATCTCCTCAAGCTCCTAACAATGTAGAGCTGCAGGTGTGTCTTCTTAGTGATTGCATCAATATATTGGGCCCAGGACATATTCTCTGTGATGATTACCCCCAGGAATGGTAGGTTTCCTTTTCTCAAAGACATCAGTAATCATGAGGACAATTCACCATTATTCATGCCAGCTTCCGGGTGATATAATTAACTGAGTTTTAATTCTGCAACTGTTCTACTGGATTTGAGCTCATGTTACGTCCCTGGATAGTTCTTCTGATTCAGATCTGATAGAAGAGCTTTCTGCTGTGTGCCTTGCACTCCAAACCACCAGAGCTTATTGGTTCCTCAGTTCATTTTTGTAGACGAGCACTCTTACAAACCTCCCCACCCTCACCAAACAACCCAATTACCCTCTCACTTAACTATGCTTCGTACATTTTTGGCTCTTATTCCCAGCCAATTTATATCTTACATTCATCATTCAGACACTGATGAAGCTAAAGATAACTCAGAAGAGGACTTAACATCCAGTCTGACAGAAGATGGGAATATATTCATTCTATTTCATAGGAATTTCATAGTTTGTTTATAGAAAATGGTTTTGAAAAATATACACATTTCTGCATATCCACACATTTCGGACTAGCAAATTCCTTCAGCTGCGATGATGAGTGATATCATAAAAGGGCCCCAGGTGCCCTCTCGAGTAGCAGGATCTGTTGCACAATTTGAAGAAGTTCACTCGTGTCTTGGACAGTAGTCAACCAATCGTCAAAACAATAATTGTTCACTGTCATGTTCTTGTAACCAGTAAGAGGTTCCCTTGCCCACTTGAACTAAATTCTGACGGCCCAATCAGCGGCAGGAGCAGGCCACAGCAATGAGGTTTCTTGCAGGTCAGTGATGCTTGTTTAAAAGGAGAGTTTCATAGGTGTTCAGGCTCATTCCGACAGCCCAATCAGCGGCAGGAGCAGGCCACAGCAATGAGGTTTCTTGCAGGACGGCAACTTCTGTTTAAAAGTGCAGATAAATTATAGACCAGTGAGTCTTCCTTCAGTGGTTGGTAAGTTGATGGAGAAGATCCTGAGAGGCAGGATTTATGAACATTTGGAGAGGCATAATACGATTAGGAATAGTCAGCATAACTTTGTCAACGGCAGGTAGTGTCTTACAAGCCTGATTGAATTTTTTGAGGATGTGACTAAACACATTGATGAAGGTAGAGCAGTAGATGTAGTGTATATGGATTTCAGCAAGGCATTTGATAAGGTACCCCATGTAAGGCTTATTGAGAAAGGAAGGAGGCATGGGATCCAAGGGGACCTTGCTTAGTGGATCCAGAATTGGCTTGCCCACAGAAGGCAAAGTGTGGTTGTAGAAGGGTCATATTCTACATGGAAGTTGGTGACCAATGGTGTGCCTCAGGGATCTGTTCTGGGACCTCTTCTCTTTGTGATTTTTATAAATGACCTGGATGAGGAAGTGGAGGGAACTACATCTGCATGAAGTGCATCTAGCTGCAGCTCCTTGAAGACAGTGTTAGGGATCTGGAGCAGCAGCTGGATGACCTTCAGCTTGTACGGGAGAGTGAGGAGATAATCGATCAGAGTTACAGCAGCTGGGTGACTGTCAGGAGAAATGTAAATATGAATAGGCAGCCCTGTGACCATTCCCCCATTCCCCTCAATAACAGTTGTGGGGGATGACCTCCCAGGGGAATGCCACAGAGATTGGGTTACTGGCACTGAGCATTGGTCCGTGATGCAGAAGGGAAGGGGAGAGAAGAGGGGAGTGGTAGTGATAGAAGACCCAATAGTCAGGGGAACAGACTGAAGATTCTGTGGATGTGAACAGGATACCCAAATGGTATGTCGCTTCCCAGGTGCCAGGGTCAGGGACATCTCGGATCACATCCACAACATTTTGGAGAAGAAAGGAGAGCAGCCTGATGTCTTGGTACATATTGGTATCAATGACATAGGAAGGAGAAGCAAAGAGATCCTGTAAAGAGAATTTAAAGAGCTAGGTAGAAAGCTAAGAAGCAGGACCTCCAGGGTAATAATTTCTGGATTACTGCCTGTGCCACACACCAGTGAGGGTAGGAACAGGATGATTCGGCAGATTAATGCGTGGCTGGGAAGCTGGTGCAGGGGGCAGGGCTTCGGATCCTTGAATCAATGGGATCTCTTCTGAGGGAGGTATGACCTGTTCAAAAGTGTCGGGTTGCATCTGAACCCGAGGGGGACCAATATTCTCGTGGGCAGGTTTGTTAGAGCTGTTGGGAAGGGTTTTAATTAATTTGGAGAGGGATGGGAACTGGTGTAAAGAGACTCAGGATAGGATAGATGGTAAAAAAGCAAGGATAGATGGTAAAAAAGCAGAGATAGCATGCAGTCACACTGTCAGGAACGGCAGGCAGATGATAGGACATAATTGCAGCCAGTAATAATTGAGTATCAGTGCATTAGGGATGCACAATCAAAAAGGATAGCAAATACAGTACTCAAGGTGTTATACCCCAATGCACAGAGTATAAGAAATAAGGTGGATGATCTTGTTGCACGATTACAGATTGCCAGGTATGATGTTGTGGCCATCACTGAATCATGGCTGAAGGATGGTTGTAGTTGGGAGCTAAATGTCAAAGGTTACACGTTGTATCGGAGGGATAGGAAGGTAGCAGAGAGGGTGGTGTGGCTCTGCTGGTAAAGAATGGCATCAAATCAGTAAAAAGATGTGACATTGGATCGGAAGATGTTATATCCTTGTTGGTTGAGGTAAGAAACTGCAAGGGTAAAAGGACCCTGTTGATAGTTTCAATGGAATAAAGGAAATCACAGTGATATAAGAGAGGAGTTGGCCAAGGTAAATTGGAAGGAGATACTGGCAGGGATGATGGCAGAGCAGCAATGGTGTGAGTTTCTGGAAAAAATAAGTAAGGTGCAGGATAGCTAGATTCCAAAACTGAACAAATACTCAAGTGGCAAAATAATACAACCTTGGCTGTCAGGGAAATCAAAGCTAATGTAAAAGCAAAAGAGACCACATACAACAAAGCAAAAGTTAGCAGGAAGACAGAGGATTGGGACCTTTTAAGATCCTACAGAGAGCAACTAAAAGAATCATTAGGAGGGAAGAAGTGAAATATGAAAGCAAATTAGCAAACAATATCAAAGTGGATAGTAAAAGCATTTTTAAGTATGTAAAAAATAAAAGAGAGATGAGAGTGAATATAGGACCGCTAGAAAATGAGGCTGGAGAAACAATAACAGGGAGACAAGGAAATGGAGAACTGGAAAATTGCAAATGTCACTTCACTCTTTAAGAAAGGAGGAAGACAACAGAAAGGAAATTATAGACCAATTAGCCTGACCTCAGTGGTTAGGAAGATGTTGGAATCAATTGTTAAGGATGAGGATATGGAGTACTTGGTGACACAGGACAAGATAGTACAAAAGCAGCATGGTTTCCTTCAGGGAAAATCTTGCCTGACGAACCTGTTGGAATTCTTTAAGGAGATTATAAGTAGGGTAGATAAAGGGGATGCAGTAGATGTTGTACATTTGGACTTTCAGAAGGCCTTTGACAAGGTGACACACATGAGGCTGCTTACCAAGTTAAGAGGCCATGGTATTACAAGAAAATTACTGGCATGGTTATAGCATTGGCTGATTGGTAGGAGGCAGCGAGTGGGAATAAAAGGATACTTTTCTGGTTAACTGCCAGTGACTAGTGGTGTTCCGCAGGGTTTTTTATGCTGTGCATCAGTGTTTTTAATGATGGAATAGATGGCTTTGTTGCCAAGTTTGCAGATGATACAAAGATTGGTGGAGGGGCAGGTGGTTTTGAGGAAACAGGTAGGCTGCAGAAGGATTTAGACAGATTAGGAGAATGAGCAAGAGAGTAGCAAATGAAATACAATGTTGTAAAATGCATGGTCATGCACTTTGGTAGCAGAAATAAATGTGCAGACTATTTTCTAAACGGGGAGAACATTGAAAAATCTGAGAAGCAAAGGGACTTGGGAGTCCTTGTGCAGAATTCCCAAAACTTGTAGGTAGAGTCAGAGGTGAGGAAGGCAAATGCAGTGTTAGCATTCATTTCAAGCGGTCTGGAATACAAGAGCAGGGATGTGATGCTGAGGCTTTATAAGGCACTGGTGAGGCCTCACCTTGAGTATTGTGAACAGTTTTGAACTCCTCATCTAGGAAAAGATGTGCTGGCATTGGAGAGGGTTCAGAGGAGGTTCGCAAGAATGATTCTGGGAATTAAAGGTTTATCATACAAGGAATATTTGATAACGCTGCATCTGTACTCACTGGAATTTAGACGGATGAGGGGGGATCTCATTGAAACCTTTCAAATGTTGAAAGGCCTGGACAGAGTAGATGTTGAAAGGATGTTTCCCATGGTGGAGAGTCTAGAACAAGAGGGCACAGACTCAGGGTAGAGGGGCATTCATTTAAAACAAAGATGCGGAGAAATTAGCCAGAGGATGGCGAATTTGTGGAATTTTTTTACCACAAGCAGCTGTGGAGGCCAGGTCATGCGCTGTATTTAAGGCAGAGATTGATTCAACACGGCATCAAAGGCTGTGGGGAGAATGCCAGGGGCTTGGGGCTTATGAAACAGAGAAAATGGTCACCCATGATTGAATGGCGGAGCAGACTCGATGGACCAAATGGTCTAATTCTGCTCCTATGTCTTACAGTTTTATGGTTTTAATGAACTTAATGAATTTTGGTGTTAATATTAAAAGCTCCGGAATCAGTCTGTGCGAGTGTCATGTTGTGTTTTTATTATCCTTTGATTTAATGATTTTATTTAACTCACTGGGTAGGGTGTATCAGAAGTTATTTAATACTCAGCCACATTGCTGAAAGACTGAAGTTAGATATGAACTTGCAGTTCACTAATAGACATGCTTGCTCCACTGTGACAGTAACTACATACATTTTGAAAGGCCTTTTGTTGATTGTACAGTGCTTTGCGATGTCCTGAGGTTCTGCAAGTTCCTTGGTATTTGTAATGTGAAATTCTCTGATTTTTGAATCCTTCTGAAACACTTGAATCAGAGTTTATGCTGCAGATTCCGGCACACAACTGGATACCATGGGTTTGAATGTGTTAATAAGACCATAAGACTATAAGATATAGGAGCAGAAATCAGCCATTCGGCCCATTGAGTCTGCTCCGCCATTCACTCATGGACAGATCCAATTCTTCCAGTCATCCCCACTCCCCTGCCTTCTCCCCATGTCCTTTGATGCCCTGGCTAATCAAGAACCTATCTATCTCTGCCTTAAATACACCCAATGTCTTGGCCTCCACAGCCACTCGTGGCAAAAAATTCCACAGATTTACCACCCTCTGACTAAATTAATTTCTCCACACTCTGTTCTAAATTGACGTACTTCAATCCAGAAGTCGTGCCCTCTTGTACTAGACTCCCCTACCATGGGAAATAACTTTGTCATATCTAATCTGTTCAGGCCTTTTAACATTATGAGATCACCCCTCATTCTCCTAACCTCCAGGGAATACAGCCCAAGAGTTGCCAGACATTCCTCATATGGTAACCCTTTCATTCCTGAAATCATTCTCGTGAATCTCTTCTGAACCCTCTCTAATGTCAGTATATCCTTTCTGAAATAAGGAGCCTAAAACTGCAAACAATACTCCAAGTGTGGTCTCATGAGTGCCTTATAGAGCCTTAACATCACATCCCTGCTCTTATATTTGATTCTTCTAGAAATGAATGCCAACATTGCATTTGCCTTCTTCACCACTGACTCAGCCTGGAGGTTAACCTTTAGGGTTTCCTGCACAAGGACTCCCAAGTCCCTTTGCATCTCTGCATTTTGAATTCTCTCCCCATCTAAATAATAGTCTGCCCATTTATTTCTTCCACCAAAGTGCATGACCATACACTGTCCAACATTGTATTTCATTTGCCACTTCTTTGCCCATTCCCCTAAACTATCTGAATCTTTCTGTTTCGTCAACACTACCCGCTCCTCCACCTAACTTTGTATCATTGGCAAATTTAGCCACAAATCTATTAATCCCAAAGTCCAAATCACTGACATACATCATAAAAAACACCAGTCCCAGCACCAACCCCTGTGGAACTCCACTAGTAACTGGCAGCCAGCCGGAATAGGATCCCTTCATTCTCATTCCCTGTTTTTTGCTGATCAGCCAATGCTCCACCCATGCTAGTAACTCCCCTGTAATTCCATGGGCTTTTATCTTGCTAAGCAGCCTCATGTGTAGCACTTTGTCAAAGGCCTTCTAAAAATCCAAGTACGCCACATCTACTACATCTCCTTTGTCTACCCTGCTTGTAATTTTCTCAAAAAATTGCAGTAGGTCAGTCAGGCAGGATTTTCCTCTCAGGAAACCATGCTGGCTTTGGCCTACCTTGTCATGTGCCTCCAGGTATTCTGTAATCTCATCCCTAACAATTGATTCCAACAACTTCCCAACCACTGATGTCAGGCTAACAGAGCTATAGTTTCCTTTCTGCAGAGTAAAGTTTGCAATTTTCCATTCATCTGGTAGAATGCCAGAACCCCCTATCGACTCTTGAAAGATCATCATTAATCCCTCCGCAATCTCTCCAGCTACTTCCTTCAGAACCCGAGGGTGCATTCCATCAGGACCAGCCTCCGACCATTAAGCTTCCTGAGCACCTGCTCAGTCATAATTTTCACTGCACATACTTCACTTCCCTGACACTCTTGGATGCCCAGTATACTGCAGATGTCTTCCACTGTGAAGACTGAATGCAAAATACACATTCAGCTCCTCTGCCATCTCTGCATCTCTCATTACAATATCTCCAGCATCATTTTTTATTAGTCCTATATCTACCCTCGACTCTCTTTTACCCTCTTTTAATAAGACGAATGTAAGAGCACTAAAAGTGAAGATTAGATAACCAAAATTAGTTTTAAACAATGCATTGTGTAAGTATATAGGTTCACCAGACAAGAAAACTGAAGTAAGACAAGTAAAAAGATAGCTCTGATATGTCTGCTAATTTTGATTAACACTGCTTCATCTCGACAGTGTGTTCCCTGCAGCTCCATTTAAAAGAAGTAGTTTTTTTACCATACCCAACTGACAACTTTTGATTGCTTTGCTTAACCTTAGCTAAGCAAAAATATATATACTTTGAATTCAATGTGATTTTTTTTTTAAAAGCCTTCTAACTTCTTTATTGTAATCAGTGCAGTACATTTCAATTGTATTCACTTTGGTAATGCAGCCAATTTGTTACAGTGCGGTTAATTGAGGGTATGACAGAATAATGATTAAGTTACTAATATCCAGTTTTCTGGACTGTGCATCCACAGTGGGAGTTCATATCCCACTGTGGTGAAAAGGAATTTCAATTCAAATAATTAAATAAGATCTAGATTTTAAAATGAGAGCTTGTCAGATAAATGGCAAGATAGTAAAGTGCTGGCTGCTTGTAAAAGTCGGCTTGGTTCACTCATCTCCTTGCCTGGTCAGGCCCATTGTAAGTCCGGACACAGCATTGTGATTTCCGGTGACATTCACGTTGCACGAATACTGTTTTCAATTATGATCAAGCTGTACTGGTCTCTCTTCATGGGCATTCACTTGAAGTGGTCGCCAGGAAGTCAGGAGACAGTAAGTTTATCAGGTGTGCAGCAGTCCAGCTGTGTACTGGAATGTCAGCCCAAACTTACTTTCAGAATCAGAATCAGGTTTCATATCACTGGCAAATGTGGTGAAATTTGTTAACTTTGCAGCAGCAATACATAATACCACTTATCTAATTTAAATATTTAATATATATGTAATATACATAGTTAAATTAAATAAATAGTGCAAAAAATAGAAATTAGGGAAAAGTAGTGAGATATTGTTCGTGGGTTCAATATCCATTCAGAAATCTGAATGCAGATAGCAAGAAGCTATTCTTTTTCCTGAATCGTTGAGTTTAAACTTCCAACATCCTGCCTTTGCAGTGAGAACTTGAGTCTTGTATGTTAAATTTAAAAAAAAACAAATCAGGGAACAGCTGCAGGAGATTAAGGCAGAAGAGTGCAGATGTTGAAATAAAAACAGAAAATTCTGGAATGTGTCAGATATTGGATGATTATCCCGAAACATTAACATCATGATCATCATCGTGTGCCATGTTGTATGATGTGTGCGATCATGGTGACCATGATTGTTCTTGGCAAATTTTTCTGCAGAAGTGCTTTGCCATTGCCTTCTTCTGTGCAGTGTCCATACAAGACCAGTCACCGCAGCCATTAATACTCTTCAGAGATTGTCTGCCTGGTATTTGTGGTCGCATAACCAGGATTTGTGATATGCATCAGCTGCTCAGACAACCATTCACCGCCTGCTCCCATGGCTCCCGTGACCCCGATCAGGGTGCTAAGCAGGTGCTACCCCTTGCTCGAGGGTGACCTGCAGGCTAGCGGAGGGAAGCAGTGCCTTATACCTCCTTTGGTAGAGACCGTATCTCTACCCCACCACCCTTGAAACATTAACACAACTTGTTTTAATCTCACCACAGATGTTGAAAATTTCTGTCATTTTCTGGCTTAATTACTGGACAAAAACAACTCAGGGAGGCTTTAAGAACACAGTAGATTTCCAATGAGAGGTTTTGTTTTTGTGAATGAGATTGCTGATCTTTCTGGGTATAACAGTACCCTGGATAGCAGAGGGATGAGCAAAAGTTTTGGATCTGATGGGAGATTCATGTGCAAATCCTTAAATGAATAGTAATGATCTAGAAGTCCTGTGAAAGGAAGAAAGAGCAGATATAATAGTAGCTTTCGAAAAGGATTAACACATAAAATTAAAACAAAAGAATCAAGGTTGTGGGATCACTAACCTGCTCCAAGTGGCTTGTTAACAAGTTTCACGACAATGCCAGTGATGTTAAACCTGATTTTGATTCTGATTTTGTTGCTATCAGAACTCAGCATGAATATCCTCCTCTTGTACTAGAACAGTCCTTAGGTTCAGTTTTGTGATTCCATTTCCCCTTCAGAGTGGTAAATGAAGCTCTGTTTACAGACTCAGAAAACGCAGCTGGGTAGTGTTTATAAACCACGTTATAGAGCCACAGAGTCAGAAGAAATCCATGGCCAAAAATTAAAAGAGAAAGTCAAAGCTGATAAAAATTCTTCGTTTTCATTTATGTGTGAATTTTTAAGAATAGGAACATTTTTAGAACCACTAAAGGGGGATGATCAATTGAGTGTAAGCCAGCAAAAAATATAATGACCAGTACAGTGAAATCCAGTTAATTAGGGCAGCCACTTATTTGGGACAATTCTTAAAAATAATCAAGAGAATTGCCAGGATTCTCTTTGTTTATTTGGGTCACAATGCCACTTAATACGGCGAAGAAACTGTTGCCAAATAGTTTCTTGCTTGTGTCAGTCATGCCCATTTGTTTTGCCATTGACGCTGAAGCGTACTTAGAGACAGCAGTTTTTAAGTAGCGTCAGTTGCATGTGGTTGTGTTCAAAAAACAGCAATTTTTGTCACCGATATTTGGCAAAAAAATAAGCAGTAAGACAATTCAGAACCAGTTTGTTCACTGAGGTTTCAAGCATTCAGGCTTGGAAATACCAGAAATGGCTGGGAGTGAAAATTAAGAAATGATTTCACTACTTCAACAAGTTAGGAACTGCAAAGAACTTGAAGGCATATTCAATCATCTTGAATGTCACAATGAAAATGAAGATTTTTGAAGATTTGTTAGCATTGTATGAAGGTAGTCCATTTTGATTTTGTTTCTTGCATATTCAGGATGATCCATCGATAAGTATTATGAACGAATACACAGTTTTATAGTACTGTAGTGCTATTGGTAATGTTCTAATTTGTTCTGTATTTCACTTAAGTACATAATTTGTTACAAATTTTATCTTTTTCATATATTTTAAACGATCTCCAGGAAACTTTGGCTTATTCAGACAGCCACTTAATTGGGTCAAAATACACCAGTACTGATGTGTCCCAATTAACCAGAATCCACCATATATAAAAGGGAAGAAAATGTCTAAATTAAACAGTACTCCCTTAGGAAATGTATTAATAATGAGAGATTAGAAAATGGCAAAAGCATTCAACAAAAATGTTACATCTGCCTTCAGGTGGGAGACAA
This sequence comes from Mobula hypostoma, assembly GCF_963921235.1. Taxonomy (NCBI): domain Eukaryota; kingdom Metazoa; phylum Chordata; class Chondrichthyes; order Myliobatiformes; family Myliobatidae; genus Mobula; species Mobula hypostoma. The sequence goes on from NC_086100.1 coordinate 24,950,864, forward strand.
TGAGAGCAGCCTGATATAATTGATGATCAGAGCAAAAAGAATACAGTATACGTAAAGCAATCATTATCACCCAAAAACAAATACTGAGCAACTAAACAGGACTAAAGGCTTAAAGCTACCCTGGACCAAGTTGCCTCATCCTTGATTCTTAAAAGAGCTGGAGGTTTCACTAAGGAAATTTGGCCTGTCCCCTAAAACCCTCACTAATTTTTATAGATGCACCGTAGAAAGCATTCTTCTAGGGTGCATCACAACCTGGTATGGAAGTTGTCCTGTCCAAGACCAGAAGAAGCTGCAGAAGATTGTGAACATGGCGCAGCATGTCACACAAACCAATCTTTCAACCTTGGACTCACTTTACACTGCACACTGTCGGAGCAGTGCTGCCAGGATAATCAAGGACACGTCCCACCCAGCCAACACACTTTTCGTCCCTCTTCCCTCCGGGAGAAGGCTCAGGAGCTTGAAGACTCGTACGGCCAGATTTGGGAACAGCTTCTTTCCAACTGTGATAAGACTGCTGAAGGGATTCTGACCTGGATCTGGGCCGTACCCTCCAAATATCCAGACCTGCCTCTCAGTTTTTTTTTGCACTACCTTACTTTCCCTTTTCTATTTTCTATTTATGATTTATAATTTAAGTTTTTAATATTTACTATCAATTTGTACTCCAGGGAGCATGAAGAGCAGAATCAAATATCGCTGTGGTGACTGTACGCTCTAGTATCAATTATTTGGCGACAATAAAGTATAAAGTATAATGATCCTCCTAGATTTTGGAAAGGTTCCAGCAAATTGGAAAACAGCAGATCTAAAGCCTGTTTTCAAGAAAGAATGGAGAAAGAAAGCAGAAGACCAATAGCCAGTTGGATAACTATCTGACTTCAGGAAAACACTGAAATCCACTGCAAAAGAACAAGTAACAGGATACGTAGAAGTCAAACCACAGACGAGAAAATCTGCAGATGCTGGAACCCCAAGAAACACACACAAAATGCTGGAGGAACTCAGCAGCCCAGACAGCATCTATGGAAATAAGTACAGTCGACGTTTCGGGCCAAAACCCTGCGGCAAAACTTTTGGATTATGTACAAGATTCTGATATGCTTAAGCAGAGTCAACACAGCTTTGTACCTGTGTGTGTTCCTTGAAGGTGTAAAAAGCAGGGTGCATAAAAGGGAAACCTGTACATGTACATGAATTTCTGGGATGAAAATGTCTTATGAGAGAAGGTTGAGTTACCTGGTAAACTGTCTTCAGTTTTTTGTCAAAAGCAAAGAAGTAGCAGATGCAGCTTAATTGGGACAGATGTTGTATTTTGGGAGGTCAAGTGTAAGACGTAAGTACAGTGCCTATTAAAAAGTATTCCCCCGCACCCCCCCCCCGGGAAGTTTTCATGTTTTACTATTTTACAAAATTGAATCACAGTGGATTTAATCAGCAAGGAATTGATAGGGTAGATAGTCTATTTTCCTGGTGGAAATGGCAAATACAAGAGGTTTAGGATGGGAGGGGGAAGTTGAAAGAGGAGGAAAGGCAAATATTTTGTGCAGGGGAGGTGGTGTTGATGTGTTGATGAGTGTCAGGAGGAATGGTGGAAGCAGATATGTCAGCAGCATTGAAGAGACATCTAGACAGGCTGTGAAGCAGGTAGGAAATAGAGGTACATGGTTTGTGCATGCAGTTCAGTTTACTGTGGAGTTACATCATGGTTAATGCAGACATGGTGGGTCTTCCTAGCACTTACACTGTTTTATGCTCTGTATTTATTTTCAGCCCATATGCCATTTGCTTTCTTAATTACCTGCTGCATTTACACACTTATATTTTATGTTCAATGCACTAGAATGCCTTGGTCCATCTGCTACGACATCCACCCATTTGCAGTCTCTCTAGAAAAGAGGCCCAAGTTTATTCCAGCTAATGAATCGGAAAACTGCAAATGCCGTAAATCTGAAGTGAAAGCAGATTCAGCAGATCAGGCATCTTCATAGAGATAACATTTCATGTCTGAGACCCTGTTTCAGCACCGGGGAAATGGGAAAACAAGTTCATCTTGAGTTGAAGAGAAGGTGACAGAAGGGATGGCCATTAAAAAGGAATAGCTGTGATAAGGTGTGACCAGGGTCTAGACCTAAATTATTGACCATCCCTTTGCCCCCACAGATGCTGCCTGCCCCACAGAGTTCTGCCAGCAGTTTATTTTTGGCTCAGTTTACATAATCTGTATATTTGCTGAATAATTCATCATAGGCCCCTTGCTCAGCCTTTTCTTGCAATCATGTGTGTCCTGCCTGCAGTGATAATAACTTGTTGTTGAGCCCACACTTCACAGTGGCTTGGTATTGACTGGAAGCACTGCATTCCCACTAACGTGTTTTTCCTAACATTCACGGTAGGTTTTCCTACCTTTTCAGAGCTGTAATGTCACTATCCTGCCTGCCAGATGTCCCAGACTTGTGTCCAAACGTCCTTACCCTGGTGAATCTTTGGTTTTGAGGAAATTAGGCATGAGCTGCAAATGCAGTACATCTTTAAGACATCAGAATGGGTGAACTCAGCAGGTCGGGCAGCATCCGTGGAAACGATGAGTCGACGTTTCAGGCCAGAACCCTTCATCAGGACTGGAGAGGGAAGGGGCAGAGGCCCTATAAAGAAGGTGGGGGGAGGGTGGGATAGGGCCTCTGCCCCTTCCCTCTGCAGTCCTGACGAAGGGTTCCGGCCCAAAACGTCGACTCATCGTTTCCACGGATGCTGCCCGACCTGCTGAGTTCCTCCAGCATGTTCTGAGTGTTGCTTTGACCCCAGCATCTGCAGATTATTTTGAAATCAGAATGGGTGAGTAGCAACCATTAGGACTCTATCTCCTCATTTAAAATTGGAGAAGGTTCGCTGGGTTGATTTCCGGGGTGAAAAGTTTCCCTTACAGGAGAAGATTGAGCACCTGGAAATCTGTGTGTAGTTTTGTATCTAACTAAGGTTTTGCCTCTATTTATTTGAAATGATCTTATTGAGAAAGAAATTTGTAAGGAGGCTTGATAATGTGGATGTGGGGAAATCTCAGGGCATAGTTTCCGAACATAGAAGCTGGCGATCAGAGAAAAAAAAATCTTGTTTCAGAGGATTTGGAATTCTCTCTCTGAGAGAGTCATTGAATATTTTCAAGGCTGAGGGGGACAGATTTAGGTGATGGGGAAGTTTAGATTTATAGGAATAGACAGGGAAGTGGTGCTAAGCGAGGATCTGGAGTGTCAGAGTCGGCTATGAGAGCTTAACACCCACTCCTGCTCCTAATAAATTCTTATGTTCCTTATTTGATGCCAGCACTAGATTAAAAGTTGATGGAAAACAAAGGGTTTTCTATTGTGGTTTATTCAGTGATATCAAGGGATTACTTAAAAACAAATGCAGGTATTAATGCATTTGTTTGCCTTGCATTACAGAGCAGGGATAGGGGTAGGATTGTATTGGATCTTATGTTCTCTGGAGAGCCATTTATTATAGACACAGAGATTCTGTACTCCTGAAATATATTGCTTTTCTGTTGCCTCATTAGTAGACCAAACACATTTTTAGTTAAAAGCATGCAGAGTCCTTTCCTCGCTGTCTAAAATCTATCTTCCCTGGAGTTTAATTCCCTGAGTGCAACTTTAGCAAGATGACAGAGGGACATATTTATACTGCTTTCAGTAAGTGTCGAGACAATCAATTCTCTGTCACCTTTTGCAGGCACATGCACACAAAGAAGATGGAGCAGTGAAGACACTGCGTTATGGTGCCCACTCTTGAGTATACAGCAAATGAAAAGGAGCAATACATTGCTGTCTATAGCAGCGTGACTCATGTGTCTCTCCGTTATCACCTCCTGCACACATACAGTATTCTCCAAGGAAAATGATATCATTCATTTCCATCTGGTACCGTGTGACTTGTGTCTCTCTCAATTCACCTCCATCTGGTACTCTGTCTCAGTTACCCTCCTATATGAGACTGTCAAAGTCTGCTTAAAAATCAGTGTGTTATGTTGTAAAAGAATTATTTGCTTCAACAAATATGTGGAGTTAAAAATGTTGCTGTGACATTCATGCATGTTACAACATTTTTCTATCCCTTATCGCACTAACACATAGGAGAGTACCAGATTAGATTCTGCTGCTTTCTGTGACCTTGCCAGTAGACTGTGATGTGTAAATAGCAGCACAGTGTATATTGTAATTACCCCTGACTTTGATCCCCTGTAAACTGGCATCTGGAGTACACATGCTAACAATGCTTTTAAGATTGCTGTACCAGTTCCCTTTGAGAAAAAGGCCTCAAAATTTATACCATGAAGTTAGAGGCTGGATACTCAGGGAAGATTCTTCAGAACTGCTCAGGGACCAAAAATCATAGAAAAACAGAAAAAAAAATTGCTCTTATTTTGCCGCAAACAACAGGAATTCTGCAGATGCTGGAAATTCAAGCAACACACATCAAAGTTGCTGGTGAACGCAGCAGGCCAAGCAGCATCTATAGGAAGAGGTGCAGTCGACGTTACAGGCCGAGACCCTTCGTCAAGACTAACTGAAGGAAGAGTGAGTAAGGGATTTGAAAGTTGGAGGGGGAGGGGGAGATCCAAAATGATAGGAGAAGACAGGAGGGGGAGGGATAGAGCCGAGAGCTGGACAGGTGATTGGCAAAAGGGGATACGAGAGGATCATGGGACAAGAGGTCCGGGAAGAAAGACAAGGTGGGGGGTGACCCAGAGGATGGGCAACGGGTATATTCAGAGGGACAGAGGGAGAAAAAGGAGAGAGAGAGAAAGAATGTGTGCATAAAAATGAGTAACAGATGGGGTACGAGGGGGAGGTGGGGCCTTAGCGGAAGTTAGAGAAGTCGATGTTCATGCCATCAGGTTGGAGGCTACCCAGACGGAATATAAGGTGTTGTTCCTCCAACCTGAGTGTGGCTTCATCTTTACAGTAGAGGAGGCCGTGGATAGACATGTCAGAATGGGAATGGGATGTGGAATTAAAATGTGTGGCCACTGGGAGATCCTGCTTTCTCTGGCGGACAGAGCGTAGATGCTCAGCAAAGCGGTCTCCCAGTCTGCGTTGGGTCTCACCAATATATAAAAGGCCACATCGGGAGCACCGGACGCAGTATATCACCCCAGTCGACTCACAGGTGAAGTGATGCCTCACCTGGAAGGACTGTTTGGGGCCCTGAATGGTGGTAAGGGAGGAAGTGTAAGGGCATGTGTAGCACTTGTTCCGCTTACACGGATAAGTGCCAGGAGGGAGATCAGTGGGGAGGGATGGGGGGGACGAATGGACAAGGGAGTTGTGTAGGGAGCGATCCCTGCGGAATGCAGAGAGACGGGGGGAGGGAAAGATGTGCTTAGTGGTGGGATCCCTTTGGAGGTGGCGGAAGTTACGGAGAATAATATGTTGGACCCGGAGGCTGGTGGGGTGGTAGGTGAGGACCAGGGGAACCCTATTCCTAGTGGGGTGCTGGGAGGATGGAGTGAGAGCAGATGTACGTGAAATGGGGGAGATGCGTTTAAGAGCAGAGTTGATAGTGGAGGAAGGGAAGCCCCTTTCTTTAAAAAAGGAAGACATCTCCCTCATCCTAGAATGAAAAGCCTCATCCTGAGAGCAGATGCGGCGGAGACGGAGGAATTGCGAGAAGGGGATGGCGTTTTTGCAAGAGACAGGGTGAGAAGGGGAATAGTCCAGATAGCTGTGAGAGTCAGTAGGCTTATAGTAGACATCAGTGGATAAGCTGTCTCCAGAGACAGAGACAGAAAGATCTAGAAAGGGGAGGGAGGTGTCGGAAATGGACCAGGTAAACTTGAGGGCAGGGTGAAAGTTGGAGGCAAAGTTAATAAAGTCAACGAGTTCTGCATGCGTGCAGGAAGCAGCGCCAATGCAGTCGTCGATGTAGCGAAGGAAAAGTGGGGGACAGATACCAGAATAGGCACGGAACATAGATTGTTCCACAAACCCAACAAAAAGGCAGGCATAGCTAGGACCCATATGGGTGCCCATAGCTACACCTTTAGTTTGGAGGAAATGGGAGGAGCCAAAGGAGAAATTATTAAGAGTAAGGACTAATTCCGCTAGACGGAGCAGAGTGGTGGTAGAGGGGAACTGATTAGGTCTGGAATCCAAAAAGAAGCGTAGAGCTTTGAGACCTTCCTGATGGGGGATGGAAGTATATAAGGACTGGACATACTCCCGTCTCCCCTTCCCCCACCACCACTCCGCAGCCCCGTCTTCCTCAGATCCCACCGTCAACTCCTGGGCCCTCAGAGGCTCCATCTTCCTCTCACCCCAACCCTCCCCTCTCCACTGACACCACCAGCCTCCCCCCTCCCCCCTCTGATCCTAGCTCTCATCCGTGCCGGGTCTTTACCATCCCCTCCGACCTTCAACTGTCGGAGGCAGAACGCTCTGTTCTCAGTAAGGGCCTCACGTTTGTCCCCCTTTGCCCACACCTCAGCGAGTTCCGTGTTCGCCACGATGCGGAACTTTTCTTCCGCCATCTCTGTCTCCAAGCCTACTTCTTCGGCAAGGACTCTTCCACCCCCACCGATGACCCCTTCTCCTGTCTTCAACCCTCCTCTTCTTCATGGAAACCCCGCTCTGGTCTTCTGCCTGCTCTGGATCTCTTTATTGCTAACTGCCGACGGGACATCAACCGTCTTGACTTCACTGCACCTTGTCCCCATTCCAACCTCACTCCTTCGGAACGCTCTGCTCTCCACTCCCTCCGCACTAATCCTAACCTTATTATTAAACCCGCTGATAAGGGGGGTGCTGTTGTAGTCTGGCGTACTGACCTCTACCTTGCCGAGGCGCAGCGACAACTCGCGGATACCTCCTCTTATTTACCCCTCGATCGTGACCCCACTAAGGAGCACCAGGCCATTGTCTCCCACACCATCATCGACTTTATCCGCTCAGGGGATCTCCCATCCACTGCTACCAACCTTATAGTTCCCACACCCCGCACTTCCCGTTTCTACCTCCTACCCAAGATCCACAAACCTGCCTGTCCTGGCCGACCTATTGTCTCAGCTTGCTCCTGCCCCACCGAACTCATTTCTGCATACCTCGACACTGTTTTATCACCCCTTGTTCAATCCCTTCCGACCTATGTTCGTGACACTTCTCACGCTCTTAAACTTTTCGATGATTTTAAGTTCCCTGGCCCCCACCGCTTTATTTTCACCATGGATGTCCAGCTGGGATCAGAGGGGGGAGAGGGGAGGCTGGGGGTGCCAGTGGAGAGAGGAGGGTTGGGGTGAGAGGAAGATGGAGCCTCTGAGGGCCCAGGAGTTGACGGTGGGATCTGAGGAAGACGGGGCTGCGGAGTGGTGGTGGGGGAAGGGGAGACGGGAGTATGTCCAGTCCTTATATACTTCCATCCCCCATCAGGAAGGTCTCAAAGCTCTACGCTTCTTTTTGGATTCCAGACCTAATCAGTTCCCCTCTACCACCACTCTGCTCCGTCTAGCGGAATTAGTCCTTACTCTTAATAATTTCTCCTTTGGCTCCTCCCATTTCCTCCAAACTAAAGGTGTAGCTATGGGCACCCATATGGGTCCTAGCTATGCCTGCCTTTTTGTTGGGTTTGTGGAACAATCTATGTTCCGTGCCTATTCTGGTATCTGTCCCCCACTTTTCCTTCGCTACATCAACGACTGCATTGGCGCTGCTTCCTGCACGCATGCAGAACTCGTTGACTTTATTAACTTTGCCTCCAACTTTCACCCTGCCCTCAAGTTTACCTGGTCCATTTCCGACACCTCCCTCCCCTTTCTAGATCTTTCTGTCTCTGTCTCTGGAGACAGCTTATCCACTGATGTCTACTATAAGCCTACTGACTCTCACAGCTATCTGGACTATTCCTCTTCTCACCCTGTCTCTTGCAAAAACGCCATCCCCTTCTCGCAATTCCTCCGTCTCCGCCGCATCTGCTCTCAGGATGAGGCTTTTCATTCTAGGACGAGGGAGATGTCTTCCTTTTTTAAAGAAAGGGGCTTCCCTTCCTCCACTATCAACTCTGCTCTTAAACGCATCTCCCCCATTTCATGTACATCTGCTCTCACTCCATCCTCCCAGCACCCCACTAGGAATAGGGTTCCCCTGGTCCTCACCTACCACCCCACCAGCCTCCGGGTCCAACATATTATTCTCCGTAACTTCCGCCACCTCCAAAGGGATCCCACCACTAAGCACATCTTTCCCTCCCCCCCTCTCTCTGCATTCCGCAGGGATCGCTCCCTACACAACTCCCTTGTCCATTCGTCCCCCCCATCCCTCCCCACTGATCTCCCTCCTGGCACTTATCCGTGTAAGCGGAACAAGTGCTACACATGCCCTTACACTTCCTCCCTTACCACCATTCAGGGCCCCAAACAGTCCTTCCAGGTGAGGCATCACTTCACCTGTGAGTCGACTGGGGTGATATACTGCGTCCGGTGCTCCCGATGTGGCCTTTTCTATATTGGTGAGACCCGACGCAGACTGGGAGACCACTTTGCTGAGCATCTACGCTCTGTCCGCCAGAGAAAGCAGGATCTCCCAGTGGCCACACATTTTAATTCCACATCCCATTCCCATTCTGACATGTCTATCCACGGCCTCCTCTACTGTAAAGATGAAGCCACACTCAGGTTGGAGGAACAACACCTTATATTCCGCCTGGGTAGCCTCCAACCTGATGGCATGAACATCGACTTCTCTAACTTCCGCTAAGGCCCCACCTCCCCCTCGTACCCCATCTGTTACTCATTTTTATGCACACATTCTTTCTCTCACTCTCCTTTTTCTCCCTCTGTCCCTCTGAATATACCTCTTGCCCATCCTCTGGGTCCCCCCCCTTGTATTTCTTCCCGGACCTCCTGTCCCATGATCCTCTCGTATCCCCTTTTGCCTATCACCTGTCCAGCTCTCGGCTCTATCCCTCCCCCTCCTGTCTTCTCCTATCATTTTGCATCTCCCCCTCCCCCTCCAGCTTTCAAATCCCTTACTCACTCTTCCTTCAGTTAGTCCTGACGAAGGGTCTCGGCCTGAAACGTCGACTGCACCTCTTCCTATAGATGCTGCTTGGCCTGCTGCGTTCACCAGCAACTTTGATGTGTGTTGCTCTTATTTTGTATTTTTTTAGTCAGTGGTAAGGAAGGTAAATGCAATATCAGGATTTATTTTGTGCAGGCTAGAATATCAAAGGTTCATTTATTATCAAAGTATGTATGCAGTATACCACTCTGAGATTCTTCTTCTCCAGATAGCCATGGAAGTCAGTTCAGAGAGAAACAGCAAACCCATACCCCCACCGCTCAAAAAAAGGGGAATGGCAACACGATCATCAACCTCTCCAAACCCTCCTCCCCTGCGTGAAATGCAACAGGGTTGTCAGCCCCAAAATCCCCTTCTCACCACACCAAAAACTAACAAAAACGCCACAAGAACATCGATTTCCAATCCCACTCCACCACACAGAACAAGTGAGAATGGACAAAAACACACAGTATAGAAACTATAAGACTGAAAAGGTCCAAATCCATAATGGAGAAAATCTCTGTGATATCCTGAACAGCATTGAAAGAACTCGAACAGAAATGCTTACCCTCCAGCCAGAGCAATAGGCCACATGGACTCCTTCTCTGACAGCAGAGTGATCCCATCAGCCATCAGAAGGGAGGTAGCTCGCATTTGCCTCTTGTATCGCCTCAATGTTTTAATCTTACTTATTGCTTTAGTCGACAAATAATGGAAGCTTTAATTGTTGAAATGGAGTCGAACATCAGCAAGGATGTAATGCTAAGACTTTATAAGACATTGGTCAGACTGCATTTAGAGTATTGTAAGCAGTTTTGGGCCCTTACATAAAAGGATGTGCTGGCATTGGAGAGGGTCTAGAGGAGGTTCACGAGAATTATTCTGGGAATGAAACCGTTAATACATGAGGAAAATTCGATGGCACTGAGCCTGTACACACTGGAGTTTAGAACAATGAGGTAGAATCTCATTGAAACCTATCAAATGCTGAATGGCCTAAATACAGTGGATGTGGACAGCATGTTTCATATAGTGGGGGAGTCTAGGACCAGAGGCCACAGCCTCAGAGTAGAAAGACATCCCTTTGTAATAGAGATGAGAAGGAATTTCTTTAGCCAAAGGGGTTGAATCTGTGGAATTCATTGCCACAGAAGGCTGTAGAGCCCAAATCATTGGGTATATTTAAAGCGGAAGTTGATAGATTCTTACTGAGTAAGGGCATCGAAGGTTATGGGAAGAAGGCAAGAGAATTGGGTTTAGAGGGATAATAAATCAGCCATGCTGGAATGGTGGAGTTGACTCAATGGGCCAAATGGCCTAATTCTGCTCCCATGTCTTATGGCAGGGGTCCCCAACCTTTTTTGCATCGCGGACCAGTTTAATATTAACAATATTCTTGCGGTCCGGCCGACCCAGAGGGGGAGGGGGCAGGGCGGGGTGGGTGTTAATCACGACTGGAATATAGGTGATAAGTCACTTATAAGTGTCTAATATACTCAATTTCGTTTCTAAAGGGGTTTATCCAACGAATTTAATATTAAACACACAGCGCATATTTTCCTCGCATGAATATAGTGATAAGTCAATTATAACAGTGGTTCCCAACCTCCAGGCCGCGGACTGATACATTGCCATGAAGAATGCAGTGGTGCAGCGGTAATCCAAACACACCTAGCACATCTTTAAGAAAAAAGCCGAAATAAACAAGCTAATTGATTAGGTTCCGCCTGGCACCTAATCAATTAGCTTGTTTATTTAGGCTTTTTTCTTAAAGATGTGCTGGGTGCGTTCCAGCCACCGCTGTACCGCTGCATTCTTCGCGGCCCAGAGGTTTGGGACCACTGAATTATAAGTCACTTATAAGTCAATAGCATCATAACGTTACAAGTAACGTTTGGATATTAAACACACAGTGCATATTTTCCCTGTATGAACATATAAAATCATTGCAACCACCAATATCGCTGAATCAGTGCGAGCCCTGGGCTTGTCTTCCTGCAACAAGACGGTGCCATCGAGGGGTGATGGGAGACAGCGATACTCGAAGGGGGTTCCTTATGTCCAGTCTACTCAGCAATTTAGTTTTCATTGCATTCATCGCAGAAAACTCCGCTTCGCAGCGATATGATGTTGGAAATGGAAGCAACGTTTTCAGTGCTTTTGTGGCTATCTCAGGATATTTAGCCTTGACTTTGATCCAGAATGCCAGCAGAGATGTTATGTCAAACATACTTTTCAGCCCACCATCATTTTCAAGCTCGAGGAGTTGATCTTCTTCCCGCGCTGACATGGAAGATTCACCAGAAACATTCACAAATGGGTCACGAACCCATTCCCTTGCATGTATTGGGTCACTGATGACCTCACATGCATTAAAGTCCAACAGTGGGTGTGACAGGGAATGAGGAAAGGTGCAGCTGACTCATATCGTTTCATATCGCCAAATCATATCGTTTCCTCACGGCCCGGTAGCACATGCTTTGTGGCCTGGTGGTTGGGGACCATTATCTTATGGTCTTTTACAATACCTGGCACTTTGAAGTGTTAAATCTAAATTTAAATCCACAGTTGCATCGTTGTTAGCACAACACTATTACAGCTCAGCACGTTGGAGTTCAGAGTTCAATTCCAATGTCATCCGTAAGGAGTCTGTATGACTTCCCCATGGAATGCTTGGGTTTTCCCCAGCTGCTCCAAGAGATACCAGTTAGTAGTTTAACTGGCCATTGTACATTGTCCCGTGTTTAGTCTAGGGTTAAAACAGGAGTTGCTGGACAGCACAGCTTGAAGGGACGGAAGTGCCTATTCCACACTGTATCTTAATAAATAAATAACAATAAATACATAAATGTGTTAAAAAAATGAAGACCATTTTGCTTATCATGCACAACAGAAGTGATTTCTATCATGACATTGCTTGCAATAATTCAAGGGATATGATATTGATGCAGTTATTGGGGAGGAAGATGTCTGATATTTATTATAAAGGTAGAATGATATCTGTTGTTTTCACGACACTGCAGAAGAATTATGAGGCTTTGCAGCCTTGTGGGGCAACATCCTGGCGAAAGAGTTTAAGGGGTTCAACAGCACCCATGATTAGTAATTCAGATCTGTAAATGATGGGATCTGATGGTGTGAATTAGGCTTCAGCTGACTCTAAACTTAGCAGTTTTGATTGGGCCTTTCAAGGAAACATTAAGTATTCTCTTGAACTCAGCAGATGCAGCAGCATCTGTGGAGGTTACAGTAGACATTTCAAGTCAAGGCTCTGCATCAGGACTGAGAAGGAATAGGAAAAATAAATATATTGGGTTATTAGCTACCTTGGTTATATGAGGAATATCGATTCTATGAGAAGCAGTCTCTTTTGTATTCACTCTGAATTCTATGCCTCTTATGATTTTATAGATCTCTATCAGATCACCCCCACCCTCCAGCCTTCTTTACTTCAGTGAAATAACCCCAATTTACATCATCTCTCTCCATAATTAAAATTCTCCGAATAAGCCAACATCCTGGTGAATATTTTCTGCACTTTCTGCATCATAACCACGTCCTGACAACCAGAATGGCACATGATGCTCTTAGTGCATCCAAACCAATGCTTTGTAAGGTTGCTATATATTAATGTGTTCAACAAGTTCATGGGTAAAGTACTCTCACAAAATTTAAGAGGTAATTTGGAAAATAACTCAGTGAGGAAACTGTTTGGAGCTTGCTGTTGTATTTGTTATTACCATGTTTACTCGTGAACAAGGAATTTCATTGCATCCTGATGTATGCGGTAAATTAAGCTAATCTAATCAATAAAAATAAACCACAGGATGAAGTATTTGAATGACCTTTCAGTTCATTCACCCAGAGACAGGTGGGCACATTGAAGGTTGTTGAAGAAGCCTTGGCTACCTTCCTTGTCCTCACCAGCCATCATTCCTCCAGTATGTTAGAAAAGAGTGCAATGATTAAAAGCATTTATTTCATACTGATACCTAGAAGTATGAAATATATTTTTTAATCTTTAACTTCCTTCGGTAACATTAGCACATTATTCTCATAGTTGACACATTTACGCAGTCAATTGCTTCATGGAAGAGCAAACTATTTTATTTACAAAAAATACCTTTTGGAGTTCAATTCCTCTTTACCCTAGAAAATATGACAGAGCTGTGGAAAGCTGTGGAAAGTCATTCAATGTTCAAAGTAAATTTGTTATCAAAGTTCATATATGTCACTGTATACAACCCTGAGATTTGTTCATTTGTGGGCCATAGACAGTAAATCCAAGAAACAATAGACTCAATGAAAAACTACAGACAACAGGATGGACAAACAACCAATTTGCAAATATCAAGAGGAATAATTAAATAAATAAGCAATAAATATTGAGAACGTGAGATGAAGAGTTGTTGAAAATGACTCCATAGGTTGTAGGAACAGTTCAGCGGTGGGGTGAATGAAGTTGAGTCAACTTATCCCCCCGGTTCAAGAACCTGATGGTTGAGGGGTAGTAACTGTTCCTGAACCTGGAGGTATGGGTCCTGAGAGTCCTGTACCTTCTACCTGATGGCAGCAGCAAGAAGAGAGCATGCCCTGGGTGGTGGGGGTCTTCCATGATGGATGCTGCTTTCCTGCAACTGCGCTTCATGTAGATTTGTGAGTCCCTCAATGTAAACGTTAAATCGGATAACTGGGCATTTCAGATATGTGTACATTAATGCAATAGAATTTCACCGGCAGGACAGAGGAGAATTGTCAATAATGATTTTTATTTATTTAGAGATAAAGCACTGAATAGACTCTTTGTAGTCCTTCAGCCACATCGCCCAACAACCCCCCATTTAACCCCAGCCTAATCACAGGGCAATTTTACAATGACCAATTAACCTACTAATCAGTACGGTTTTGGTCTGTGGGAGGAAACCGGAGAACCTGGTGAAAACCCACGCATTCCACGAAGAGGATGTGCAGATGATGTCAGAATTGAACTCTGACCTCCGAGGCCCCGAGCTGTGATAGCATCACACTAACTGCGTTGCTACCATGGCACCCAAGTTACTGCTGAAATAACGCTCCTTGAACATCACTCACACAGCCAGTGACAGAAGCCTCCTTAATGCAGTCTCGGAGTATATAAATGTGGAGGAAATTGCCTTGTGAAAATCAATGAAGCCCAAATTTTCTAACCATTGCCACATTTCCATAATGTGTAAATATTCATAGCTGCCTTTCAATCAAGAATATAATTCTGGTCAATATTAAAGGAATGCAGTATGTGGAATTACTTGATCTGAACTGTGTCTGAGGTTACCAGAGTAAATAAAATCATGTAATTAAATAAAGGTCTGAAACATGTCTGGTGACTTCTTCCAAAATCCTTTTAGCTTATTTCAATCCTCCTAGGATGCAAATTTGCATCCTAAATCTGTCTGGCCAATCCTCTTAAGCAGCACGTCAGGGTCAAGGATAACTTAGAACATAGAACAGTATATGCCCTTCGTCCCATGACATTACACCAACCTAATTAAGCTAATGGCACTTAATTCCTTCTGCCTGTTCATCTTCCAAATCCCTCCATTCCCCACATAGTCATGTGCGTATCCAAGAGCCTCTTAAATGTCACTAACATATCTGCCTCCCCCGCCGGCCCTGGCAGTGCATTCCAGGAACTCATCACTCTCTCTATAAAATAACTTGCCTTGTTCATCTCCTTCGAACTTGCTCCCTCACAGCTTAAACGCATGCCCTCTGGTATTAGACGTTTCGACTATGGGGAAAAGATGCAGTGGCCTACTCTGTCTATACCTCTCATAATTCTGTAAACTTGTATCAAGTCTCCTCTCAGCCTATGCTGCTCCAGAGGAAACAAACAAAGAAGGACTTCCCAAGAAGCAGTGCGATTCTGTAGACGAGGCCAATGTGGGACTTGAGGTTGCTTGATGGCTTGAGCTGGAACTGCCTGTTGGGGGTCTGGTCTCAGTTTGGGAGGTGCTGAGCTCCTCCTGTAGTTTCACTTGGCTTCCTGAGGAAGAAGCTCAAGGTTCTCAATGCTTCTTCCCTGCTGAATGCATTTTGATCAGTGATTTGCTGGGGATTCTCATGAGCCAACAAGAAAGCTACAATGTTATGAAGGCACATATGAGGAGCGTTTGTCAGCTCTTGGACTGTATTCATTAGAGTATAGAAGAATGAGAGGGGATCTCATAGAAACATTTCGAATGTTGAAAGGGTTGGACAGAGTAGATGTGGAAAGGTTGTTTCCCTTGGTGGGTGAGTCCAGGACAAGAGGCCATAGTCTTAGAATTAGAGGGTACCCAGTTAAAACAGAGATGAAGAGAAATTTTTTTAGCCAGAGGGTCGTGGATTTGTGGAATTCGTTGCCACATACAGCTGTGGAGGCCCGATCATTGAGGGTGTTTAAGGAGGAGATTGACAGGTATCTAATTAGTCAGGGTATCAAGGGATATGGGGAAAAAGCCGGAAATTGGAACTAGATGGGTGAATAGTTTAGTTCATGGGGAGCTGCAGAGCAGACTCGATGGGCCGAATGGCCTACTTCTGCTCCTTTGTCTTGTCTTATGATTTAAGAGGAGCCTGAGGGGGAACTTTTTCAGTCAGAGGGTGGTGAGGGTGTGGAATGAGCTGACAGCGGAAGTGGTGGATGCAGGTTTGATTGCGACATTTAAGCAAAGTTTGGATAAGTATATGAATGGGAGGGGTATGGAGGGCTACGGTCCAGTTATGGATCGAAGGGACCAGGATGAACTAGATGGACTGAAAGGCCTGCTTCTGTCTTCTGTGTCGTAGTGTTCCATGACTCTATGACTTCTTCTATCCACGCACAAATCTCTTGTGTTGTCGGATCAGACTTTTGGATGTAGGGATCATGCTTTTATCAATGAGCACGTCAGCAAGGACCCGTGGCCTATGAATGTACACGTACTGAAGCTTGATGACTGAGGCTCACATCAGGAAGCAACAGACCATGAAATAGAATATCTCCAGGAAGGTTGTGGGAGCCAAGACACAGAAACACATCGCGGTTCGACTAATAGAGTCGTGACAACCCAGCTTGATAATCTGTGTTCAATTCCAACCAGAGGTGCTCTGCACGTGGAGTTTGTACGCTCCACCTCGGACTGCACAGCTTTCCTCCAGGTTCTTCAGTTTTCTCCCACAGCAGAAAATGAGTTCTGCCGCTAGATTGATTCGAGTCACAAGACACTGAAGGTGCTGTAATCTGGAGCCATAAAAATCTGCTGGCGAAGCAGTAGGTCAGGCATCAAGAGTGGAGGCTGACATTTGGACAGGTTCATTATACTTCAGCAGTTCACTTAACACCTTCCTTCCCACTCCTTTGCACCTCATGCCTGAGGCAGGGTCTTGATGCAAAATCCCTCTGCCTCCATGGCTGCTGCTTGAACCGCTGAGTTCCTCCAGCGGTTTGCATTTTGCGAATACATTACTTGGCCAGTGTAAATTGCCCCTAGTATGGAGATGGAGCTGGAGACTGATGATGGGAATGTGGAGAGAGTAAAATGGGATCGGTGAAGGATTAGTGTAAATGGGTGATGGATGGCGAGTACAAACCCGGGGGGCTGAGAGGCTTGTCACTGTGTTGCATGAATATTGCAATGAGAAAGATTGAGAATTCTGTTGAAATGATGACTGAGCTCTGTTTGATTCCAGTCTGCACTAGGATTGGATTTGGGCTGGACCAAGTACAATTGCTATTGTGCAGTTATTAGAATATTAAATAGTTCCCTGGTGTGATAAGTTGGAATGCTGACCTCGCAAACTACCTTTTTATGATCTTGCACCTTATTGTTTACTGCACTTTCTCTGTAGCTATTACACGTTATTTTGCATGGATATTGTTTTACCTGTTCTGCTTCAATGCACTGTATAATAATCTGATCTCTGTGAACAATATGCAAGACAAGCTTTTTCAGTGTATTTCAGTACATGTGACAATAATAAACCAATTCCAATTCCACTGAATAGAATCATAATTTACATCCCTTCATGCCGGGAAAATAGGAAGGAGAGACATTCCAGAAGAATTCATTACACCCTCTCCCCGATGGCAGATTCAAGGGCTTTTGTTAGGACAAGAACTCCTGATACTGCTCCCAGCATTCCTCTAAATGGGTTGCATTTCCATTGGATTTCTTGATGAATGAAATCCTCATTGTAATTCCGATAACATGCGCTCAGTCATTAGGAGGAGGAGAAGGAGGACCTTGGTGATGATTTTCCATATGGTAGATCTCTGCATTCTCCACTGGTGATGGTGCTCCCACATTTGCAACGTTGTGCATTTGCAAGTCAGAACGGTGTTTGACTAGGAGGGGAGATCTGCATGAGTTGGTGTTCCAATGGGCTTGCTGCTCTTGTCCTTCCTAGTGGTGTAGCTGGTGGGTTTTGGAGATGCTATCAGAGCAGTCTGGGTAGGTCATTGAAGTGTATTTTATCGGGGGTGCACATTGCAGCCAAGATGCTCTGTTACACGGGTGGCGTTGTTGGCAGACCCAAATGCAAGACGCAGACACCAAAGTACTAGGAACAGGACTAGGTTTATCGAGATATCAAGGTGAGTAAGGAAGAAACAACGCTGGACATTGACATAGGCCCTGGACGATACTAGGATTCAGGGCCTGGGCTAGGACTTGGACTAGAGACACGGGACCCAGATGGGGAACTAGGAACGAGGAGCCTGGACTAGGAACACAGAACTCTGGAACCAGAGCCTGGACAAGGACCCGGAACCTGGGTCTTGATTGGGACTCGGAACCGGAACCCAGGAATCTAGGCTAGGTCTCGGGACTAGGATCTTGGCAAAGACAGGACGTGGCTACAGGACAGGACGAGGTACCCCAGCACAGGACGAGGGATCTCCAGCACCGGGCTGGGTGAGGAACTCCTGGGATGGGCGAGGCACCGGAACGAGATGAGGACACAAATCTCAGATTTGGCCAGGGATGGAATAAGGTGCCTGGACTTGGTCTTGGAACACAGGAACACAGAGCCTTGGACGTGGACTGGATGCTCAGAGCCTTGAACGTGGACTGGATGAGGTATTCCAGGGCAGGACGTGGCTCTTGGACTAGGTTTGGCTCGACTTTTGGACACGGCTTGGTTAGGCTCTTGGGTACGGAGTGGGGACTCCTTCTTGGAGCACAGGGCCAGGACCCTTTCTAGGATGCAGGGCCGGGACCCTTTCTAGGACACAGGGCCGGGATGACTGCCGAGGTAAACTACCGAGGGACTCCTGGACTGGACGAGAACACAAAGCCTTGACTTGGACAGGTCTGGAACACGGCACCTGGAACTTGGAACACAGGAACACAGAACACAGAGCCAGGATCCCTCCTCGGGAACAGGACCTAGAGCCGGGACTCTTGTTTGACACGGACACTAAATGCGGGGACACAAAGAGATAGTTCCAAACTCAACAATAGATAGTTCCTTATCTTGGCGTGGCAAGGCTCTGGTCTGACTCCAACGTTGAACTTGATGGGGATGCAGGCACAGCTTCAGAAGGAAGGGGAAGGGAACAGTCCAGCAGGGAATCCTTGGTTTGAGAGGTAGTTATGTGCCAGTCTAAATGAGAATCAGGTGCCTCAATTAAGGCACACAATGGAACAAGGGAAAACAGGAAAACCCACAATAAGGGATCGACGGACCGGTCCGTGAACCGGAATGCGTAGTTCACGGACCGGACCACGACATGCGTCCGTGAAAAATGGAGTGAATAGTTCAGGTGCTGGATTGGTGCCAATCAAGAGGGCTAATTTGTTCTGAATGGTCGTTGGAGCTGCATTGGTCCAAGTAAGTGCAGAGTATTTCATCACACTCCTGACTTGCACCATGTAACAGTGCAAAGGCTCTGGGGTGTCAAAAGATGAGTCACTTGGTGCAGATTTATGTCAAAGCCCTGATTAAGGGTGTTTGACTTAAGATGTTTCTCTTTCCTGATCTACTGATAATTCCAGCATTTACTTTGATTGTTATTACGATATCTTAAGTGGCCGGTCCCATTGAGTTTCTGTCAGTGGTGATGCCCAGGATGAAGACGAGAGGGACTCAGTGATGGTAGTGTCATTGAATATCTAGAACAGGTACTTACATTCTCTCCTGTTCAAGATGGTCATTGTCTGGCAGAATTGCGGTACAAGTAATGCATCCCAGTTATCAGCCGTAAGTAAACATTGCCTTGATCTTTCTACTTTTCTACAATGAGCAGCTTCATTTGCTGAGACATTGTGAATTATATTGAACATTGTGTAACTGTCAGTGAAGATCCATTCTTCTGACTTTCTCATTGAAGGAGCATCATTGATGAAGCAGGTGAGGACACTGCCCTGAGGAATTCCTGTGCTGATATTCTAGGGCTGATGTTCAGAACTAGTCATCTTGCATCTTGAGATGTATTGCACTGTTCTTCTTTCTGATGTTCATTGACTTCATTTCTGCTATGGATCTTCTATGCCAGACTTGGTCAAATATTGTGTCTCAGCTCTGGATTTCAGTTCTTCAGTAAATCTTTGGCCCTTAGCGTGGAGAATCTCTCGAATTCTCTAACCCAGAAGGTTATAGGTGCTAGATCATGGAAAGCACTGAAAATGGAGGTCAATAATTTTCTTGCCCCAATGAAGAGTCTCAGCCCAAAATGTCGGCTGTCTACTTTTTTCCATAGATGCTGCCTGGCCCACTGAGTTCCTCCAGCATTCTGTGTGTGTTACAATAATTTTCTCAATGAGTGGAGACTGGAAGGCTGTGGAGAACTGGCACAGAAGAGCAATTGAGGCAGATCAGTCTTATTCATATTGAATGACAGGGCAAGCTTGTGAGGCCAGATCATACTTTAGAGTAAATTTATCATCAAAATATGTAAGTATCACCACATACAACCCTGAGGTTTGTTTTTTTGTGGGTATTCAAAGTAAATAGAGAGAAACACAATAGAACCAGTGAAAACTGCACACAACAAAATGGACAAACAACCAATGTGCAACAAACTGACAAGACAACAAACTGTGAAAATACAAAAAGAGTAGAAAATAAGAATAGAAATAAATAAATAAGCAATAAATAAAGAGAACATAAGATGAAGAGCCCTTGAAAGTGAGTCTATGGGTTATGGGAGCAGTTCGCTGTTGGGGTGAGTGAAGCTATCCCCTCTTGTTCAAGAGCAAGGTTGAGGGGTAATAACTGTTCTTGAACCAGATGGTGTGGGTTCTGAGGCTCCGGTACCTCCTTCTTTATGGTAGAAACAAGAAGAGAGCATGGCCTGAGTGGTGGGCTGTGATGATGGAAGCTGCTTTCCTGCAAAAGCGCTCCTCATAGGAATGCTCAATGGAGGGGAGGGCTTTACCTGTGATGTAGTGGGTTGTATCCACTAACTTTTCTAAGCTTTTCTGTTCAAGGGCATTATCAAATCAAATCAAATCAAATTCAAAACTTTATTGTCATTCTAACCCTACATCAACTCTGCAGGGCAGAATGAGACAGCGTTTCCCAGGAGCAGTGCAATCATAACATAACAAACGCAACATTAAATAATAAACATAACAATAAATAGTAAAACACAACAGCCACATGTCAGTTAAAATCAAGTTATAAGTGTCCAGTGCAAGTTAAAAATGTCCAAAGCAGAGTCAGGTAGAGCAGCTATTTAGCAGTCTGATTGCCTGTGGGAGGAAGCTGTTTAGTAGCCTTGTGGTTTTAGTTTTGATGCTCCTGTAACATTTGCCTGATGGCAGAAGAACAAACAGTTCATGGAGAGGGTGTGAGGGGTCTTTAATGATCTACCGTGTCTTCTGGAGGCATCGACTCTGAAGGAGGTCTTGGACAGAAGGTAGGGAGACCCCAATAACCTTCTCTGCTCCCCTAACCACCCTCTGCAAGGCTTTTTTGTCGACAGCACTGCAGCTGGAGTACCAGATTGTGATGCAAAAGGTCAGCACACTCTCAACCACGCCTCTGTAGAATGTTTCCATATCAGGCCATAATGCAACCGGTCAGTGTACTCTCCACCACATATCGACAGAAGTTTGTCAAAGTTTTAGATGTCATGCTGAATCTTCAGAAACTTATTAGAAAGTAGAGACACTCTCATTCTTTCTTGTAATGACACTTAAGTGCTGGACCCAGGACAGATCCCCTGATGTGATAATGTCAAGGAATTTAAATTTGCTGACACTCTACACTTCTGATTCCCCAATGAGGACTGGCTCGTGGATCTCCAGTTGTCTCCTCCAATAGTCAATAAACAGCTTCTTGGTCATGCTGACATTGAGTGGGAGATTGTTGTTGTTGCACCATTCAGCTGGATTTTCAATCTCCCTCCTTTATTCGTCACCACTTTTGACTGAGCCAACGACAGCGATGTTGTCAGCAAACTTAAAATATGGCGTTGGAGCTGTCCTTAACCTGACAGTCATAAGTGCAAAGGAAGCAGATAAGAGGGCTAAGCATACAGCCTTGTGGAACACCTGTGCTGACGGTGATGGCGGAGATGTTGTTGCCAATCCAAACTGAGTAGGGTCTGCAAGTGAGGAAATCGTTGCACAAGTAGGTGTTGAGGCCTGGGTCTTGGAGCTTATTGATTAGTATTGAGGGGGATGATTTCATCGAATGCTGAGCTGTAGTCAATGAAGAGCATCCTGATGTATGCATCTTCACTGTGCAGATGTTCCAGAGTTGAGTGAAGAGTCACAGAAATGGCATCTGCTGTTGACCTGTTGTGAGAGTAGGCAAACTGGAGAGGATCCAAGTTGCTTCTCAGGCAGGAGTAGATATGTTTCATCACCAGCCACTTCATCACAGTGGATGTACGTGCCACAGGATGATAGCATTGAGGCAGGTTACAAGTTTCTTCTAGGGCACCAGTATAATTGAAGGCTGTTTGAAGCGGGTGGGATACCTCAGACTGTTGAAGCGAGAAGTTAAGGGTATCAGTTGATCA
Source organism: Mobula hypostoma (assembly GCF_963921235.1). Classification (NCBI taxonomy): domain Eukaryota; kingdom Metazoa; phylum Chordata; class Chondrichthyes; order Myliobatiformes; family Myliobatidae; genus Mobula; species Mobula hypostoma. Next base: position 24,972,884 of record NC_086100.1, read on the forward strand.
GCCAGGTACCCCATCTGGGCCAGGTGCTTTCCATGGGCTCACCCTCCTGTAGGATGCTCTCCTGCCAGCCTCACAGGCTGCAAGGATTCACGAGGGCTGTGGGAGTTCACGAAGGTAGCTCCATTTTTGTCCGTCAAAGTGAGCATTAAAGGCGTTGAGTTCACCTGGGAGCGAAACCTTGTTGTCACATATGTCGCTTGGTTATACTTTGTAGGAGGTGATAGCATTCAAGCCCTGCTACAGCTGTCGAGCATCCTTCTGTGATTCAAGTTTGGTCTGGAATTGCCACTTTGCACGTGAGTTGGCTTTCCGGATGTCATACCTGGACCTTTTGTATTTTAATTGGTTGCCAGACTTGAATGCCACTGATTCAGCCCTCAGCTGATTACATATCTCTTGGTTCATGGAGGGCTTTTGGTTGGGGAAGACTCATTGATTTTGTAGGGAAACACTCTTCTACAACTAACTTTATAAAGTCTGTGACAGCCGTGGGACGTATTCGTTCAGATCCTCTGATGAATCCTTGAACATGGTCCAGTCCCTGACTCGAATCAATCCCATAACTGCTTCTCTGCCTCCTGCGACACCTCTTTGTTGTCCTTACTTCTGGAGCCTTGCTCTTTAGTCTCTGCCTATATGCAGGTAGGAGGAAGATAGCCAGATAATCAGATTTCCCAAAATGTGGTCTAGCGATAGAACAGTAGGTATTCCTAATGATTGCATAGCAGTGGTTGGATATGTTGGGAAACTTGCTGCTGCAGATGATATGTTGATGAAAATTAGGCAAAGATTTCTTCAAGCAAGCTTGATTGGAGTCCTCGGCAATGACTTGAAAGATGTGGGGATTTACTGTTCATTGTTTGCTAATTGTGGTACTCAATACATCAAGTGCTTGCTTAATGTCAGCCTTTGGCAATATGTAAACTGCAGCCAGCATCATGGAGGAGTACTCTTGATAAGTAGAACTTAATCATTACATGTTCCAGGTTAGGAGAACAAGACTGTAACAAGGCTGCTACATCTGAGCACAACAACGCGTTTTTCGTGAAACAAAGACGCTCCCTTTTGCCATCTTTGAATCAGCAGTCTGGTCCATCCAGTGGTTCAAGAATTTTTTGAGTCTGACCACTGTGTCCAGAGTGAACCTTGACCGTGAAACAGAGTATCCCTCATTTTCCCTCCAATACAGTAATCTTGCCCTTAGGTCCTCAGTCTTGTTCTCTAGAGACTGTACATTTACTAACAAGATACTGAGTAGTGGGAGTTTTACACCCTGCCATTTCAATCTGGCTTGGAGTCCTCCCCTCCTGCCTCTCTTCCAGCCATGGCAATGTACCATCATCTGCTTAAAGGTGCTGTAACTACATTCCTGAGATTATGTCCACCAAGTCCTTCAGAAGATTGTAAAATAACTAGTTTGTTTAGACATTTCTAAGGTATATTACTTAAAGGGAAATTACAGACTGCAGATTACAGTGAGAGTAGTTCAGAAGATTTATATTTATAAGTTTTATAAGCTGCCTGTAAAATGCCACCATGTTTCACCAGCGCTATCTTGGTCTACTTCTGCCGCTTGTGTGTATTTATCACCATGCTATACAAACATCTGCTTGTATTTATGAATGTCTTTAAACATAGTAATACAGTAATAATATTCACTAGTTATGTAAACATGTCTTGGCCCAAAACATCGACTGTTTATTTCCCTCATAGATGCTGACTGGCCTGCCGAGTTGTTCCAGCATTTTGTGTGCATTGTTGTTGGTAGACAGTGGAGAGGGAGAATATACTAGAGGTGAAAAATGGATATTACAGTTTGCAGCTTTATACTCATTCATTCTAGAAGTACTTATTTGGCTGTGTAAGATTCTGACTACTTACCTAACTATCTTTTGACTGCAAGTAGATGTGGGAAAGAATACCCATTATGTTTAAATAATGTGCCAGGTACTGTCTTGGCACTGTGAGAATGATGACCCAATTTTTTAACTCTGTTTAAATCCTTCCATATGTCTCAATGTACCCTCTGCCTTTTTGTTTTTTTTAATGTTTCCCCCATGGCGTTTTGAATCTGTCTTCTTTTCATTAGTATTATAATTAGATCAGTCTGAATGCTTATCCTGTAAAACTTCAAAGGAGCCTGAAATTTCATTCTGTTTTTCTTTTGTCCATCGTGAATCTACTGTGAACTTGAATCATTTGTAATGACAGACTCCGAGAAACTGTGTATGTTTTGAACACCAACCATTTTTAAAACCCAGAGGATCATGTAGGCGCTTGTTCCTGATATATCTTCCTGGAAGCATGAAGCATAGGAAGAAGATACTAAGCCCACTTTGCGTGTGGTAATAAAAGCAAACAAAAATAGTTAGAATAACACACACAAAGTGCTGGAGGAACTCAGCAAGTCAGGCAACATCTGTGTAGGGGAATGAACAGTAGACGTTTCACGCTGTGTACTGGAAGAGGACAGAAATCAGAACAGGGAGGCTGGGGGGTAGGTGGGTAAGGAATACAAGCTGGCAGGTAATAGGTGATACCAGGTGAGGTGGAAAATAGGTGGGTGGAGGAGGGGTGGATGGAGTAAGAAGCTGGGAGGAGATAGAAGGCTGTAGAAGAAGGAATCTAATAGGAGAGGAGAGTGGACCATGGAAGAAAGGGAAGGAGGAGGGGAAGCAGAGGGAACATGGGATCAGTGAAGGGATGACCGGAATGAGGTTTGGAAAATTTGAGAGAAGGAAGAAATGGGAAGTAATTACCAGAAATTAGAGAAATAGTTGTTCATGCTATTAGGTTGGAAGCTACCCAGACAGATTATGAGATGTTGCTCCTCTGACATGAGCTTGGTTTCATTGTTCCCCCCACTCTTCCCCATCCACCCACCTTTCCACTCGCCTGGTCTCACCTATTGCCAGTTTCCTCTCCCCCAACCTTCTGGCTTCTGCACCCTTCCTTTCCAGTCCTGATGAAGGGCCTCGGCCCAAAATGTTGACTGGTTAGTTCCCTCTATTGGTGCTGATGACTTGCTGAGTTTGAACTTTTAATTGTGACCCAACTCCATCGCTGTTGTAGACAGTTAGAAAGATATTTTATTGATCCCAAAGGAAATTACAGTGTCACAGTAACATTACAAGTGAACAGATATACAAATATATAAATATGAGAAGAAAAGTAAGAAAGAATTAAAAAATAAGTTACCTCAAACAGTCTAACAGGAGGGGGGTCACCACTTCCCTGACTATAGGTTGACTCAGTATAGAGCCTAATGGCTGGGGGTAAGAATGACCTCATATGGTGCTCTTCGGAGCAGTGCAGTTGTCTTAGTCTGTTACTAAAAGTGCTTCTCCATTCAGCCAAGGTGACAGGCAGAGGGTGAAATACAATGTCTGGAATTGCCAGGATTTTCTGTAGGGTCCTTTGTTCTACCAAAGCCTCCTATAGCAGAGCTAGCCTTTCTAATCAGTTTATTGAGCCCGTTGGCATCGCACCACCATACCGCCCCATAGAAGATTATATTGGTGACAACAAACTGGTAGAACATGTGAAGGAGAGTCCTGCATACTCCAAAGACCTCAGGAAGTAGAGGCGACTCTGGCCCTTCTTGTACACAGCCTCCGTGTTGGTGCTCCACTCAAGTCTGTCATTCAGGTGCACCCCCAGGTACTTGAAGGTCCTCACCACATTCATGTCCTCGCCATAAATAGCAACACGGAGCAGTGCAGTCTTAGTCTTAGATTCAGCTTGCACCATTTAGCAAAGTCCTTTAACTGGGCCCTGTATTCATCCTCCCGTCCTCCCTTTATACACCCAACTACTGCTGAGTCATCAGAGGATTTCTGCAGATGACATGACTCAGTGTTGTATCTAAAGTCCAAGGTACACTGTACAGGGTAAACAGGAAGGAACCCAATACAGTCCCTTGACGGGCCCCAGTGCTGCTTGTAGCCATGTCTGACACACAGCTCTGAAGACTCACAAAATATGGTCTGCCAGTCAGGTAGTCCATTATCCAGGATTGAGTGGAAGTGCCAATCTACATTGAATGGAGCTTTTCCCCCAGCAATGAGGGCTGTATGGTAGTAAAGGCATTTGAGGAATCAAAAAACATGATCCTCACAGTGCTGCCTGGCTTATCCAAATGGAAATAAGCTCTGTTCAGCAGGTACATGACAGCATCATCGACTCCAATGTGCTCCTGGTAGGCAAACTGCAGGGGATCAAGGGCTGATCTGACCAGCAGTCAGAGGTGAGCCAGGACCAGCCTCTCTAGGGTCTTCATGATGTGTGAGATCAGGGCCAATGGACGGTAGTCATTCAAGACCTCCGGTTGACCGTTCTTGGGTACTGGGAACACAGATTACCTTTTAGAGACTGAGACTCAGATTAGTTCTATACCCTGTTAATGAACATATGATTTTATCCCTCCCGCCTTTTCAATTGCTTTTAATCTATGTCTCCCTTTTATTCTATTCTCTGCTAAAAGAAACAGCGCCTTCAAGCTGATGCTAAGTTGTTGAGTGTCAGTCTTCAGGCTCTGTACCTCCTCTCTGATGGTAGCAATGAGAAGGCAGCATGTCCCAGAGGGTGAGAGTCATTAAGAATGGGTGCTGCCTTGCTGAGGCACCGCCCCTTGAATAGAACTCAATAAAGGGTGTGGTTGTGCCCGCGATGGAGCTGGCTGAATCTATCACCCTCTGCCTCTCATGATCCTGTGCACTGGAGCCTCCATACCAGGCGCTGTTGCAACCTGTCATTATGTTCTCCATTCAATTCAATTCACTTTATTTTCCCTGAGGAATTTCATTTGTGCAGTGGTAAGGACAACATCACCGAGCTTAAGATGCACAACACCACACTACATATAGTTAAACACAGTATAAAATTCTCACAATAGATAATAAATACTAAGGATTAATGCATGTGATTTAAAATACAAATTCACAGAATAGAGCTGATTGTTTTTACTGTCAAAGGTGCAATGCATACTATATATTCAAAATCGGAGTTGGTAGTGCCAATGATGACGGTGTCATTTAAGTACTTGATGTACTGCATACCCGGGCGTGAGCTTCTGCAGCTGTCTGTGTATGGTGTGAACAAGACTGGTGAGATAACCGAGCCCTGTGGTGCTCCAGTTGATATTTGCCTGTTGGTGCTCATATAACTATTATATCTCACTTATTGATGTCCGTCTATTAGGAAGGAGAGGATGAGGAGTATGAGGTGGGGGATTACATTCATTTGCTGGAGTTTGTGTCCTATGAGATGGGGTTGCATGGTGTTAAATGCACTGGAGAAGTCCCCAAACAACATTCTAACAAATGATGTGGGCCTCTCCATCATATATCTACAGAATTTTGTAAGAGGCTTTAGTGACATATCAAATCTCCTCAGGCTCCTAACAAAGTGGAACTGCTCAAATTCCTTCTTTGTGATTGTATCAATGTGTTGGGCCCCGGAGAGATTACCCGAGAAGTTGATGTACAAGAGCTTGAAGGAGCTCACCCTTTCCACTGGTGTGTATACTCCTGACTTCCCCTCCTGAACGAGCAAAATAAAACCTGCAGATGCTGGAACTCCAAGCAACACATACAAAATGCTGGAGGAATTCAGCAGACCAGGCAGCATCTATGGAAAAGAGTACAGTTGACTTTTCGGGCCAAGACCCTTCATCAGGACTGGAGAAGAGAAAAGTTGAGAAGTCAGAGTTAGAAGGTAGGGGGAGGGGAGGAAAGAACACAAGGTGCTAGATGAAACTGGGATGGAGGAGGTGTGAAGTAAAGAGCTGGGAAGTTGAATGGCGAAAGAGATATGGGAAGTGTCGCCACCCTTTTTAATTCCACTTTGCATTCCCATTCCAACATGTCAGTCCACGGCCTTCTCTACTGTCGCAATGAGGCCACACTCAGGTTGGAGGAACGACACCTTATATTCCGTCTAGATAGCTTCCAATCTGAACTGCCGGTAGTGCCCCGCCCCCTTCACCATTCCTTTTACTCTCTCTCACCTTATCCCCTTACTTGCCCATCACCTCCTTCTGGTGTTCCTCCCCCTTTTCTTTCTTCCATGGCCTTCTGTCCTCTGTTATCAGATTCCCCCTTCTCCAGCTCTGTATTTCCTTCACCAATCAACTTCACAGCTCTCTACTTCACCCCCCCCCCGTTTCACCTATCACCTTGTGTATCTTCCTCCCCTCCCCCCCACCTTACAACTCTGACTCCTCGTCATTTTTTCCCCGGTCCTGATGAATGGTCTCAGCCCAAAACTCTTTTCCATCGATGCTGCCTGGCCTACTGAGTTCCTCCAGCATTTTGAGTGTGTTCCCCTTCCTGAAGTCCACAATCAATGCTTTGGTCTTGCTGACATTGAGTGTGAGGTTGTTGTGACAACTTCTCCCCCAGTGTCCGCTTGACCAAAGAGTTGATTTTGGCCTTCAGGAAGGGGAAGTCAGCAGAACAACCTCACACTTAATCTCAGCAAGACCAACCAGCCAACCTATCTCACTCCTGTGACTTCATCATTGCGGTCTGATATTCTGAAGACAACAGTGTGTCATTGGCTAATTTATAGATGGCATTTGAGCTGTGCTTTGCCACACAGTCATTGAGTGTAAAGAAAGTAGAGCAGTAGCTAAGGATGTATCCTTGAGGTGCATCTGTTTATAATGTTATCACATCCATCTTGTAATATTGTGTCTTGACATATACACAATAGAGTAACTCATCTAACCTAATTCATGCCTTTGTTGTTATGCTGTCACATAAACCTGTCCTGTTAGCTCCTGTGAAAGGTTCTGTCTTTGATAAATCTATGAGGCCTCAGTTTATCACTCTGTACTGTCCTTCAGAGGCTGTGAACGAATTCTGAGTGTTACACAATTCAAGGCTCTTGCTTGTTAGGCTTTCATGCCTGCACTTCTCTGTACTTTGAAAGTTTTATGTCTCCATTTAACTACTTTTATCCAGGAGGTTAATTTACAGTTCCTCCTCAAATCCTTTTGATAATATTTTGAAACATTTCAAGCTTAGTCTCAAGGACAGGGGTTCAGTTAACGGTAGGCACAAGAATGGATGGGAACCCCTGCTCTACGAAATCTACTGCGCACAGCCTCTCTCGGCTTCAACTAGATTAATCAATAATTAAAGGTTACAGCAGAGTACCTTTGCTGATCACAAACAGTAATCATTTTTCATCAGAGTTATAAGTTCAGGAGTTCCTACACCTCCAGAGGATTTATATCTTAAACAGAGAGGGGAATGACTTCTGCAGATTCTCGCATGATAATGATCACCCTCAAAGCTGTGGTTTTGTGGGCCGGCATAGCAAGTGATGTGAGGGTTCCTAGTATGTTCATTTTAATATAACCATATAATAACCATATAACAATTACAGCACAGAAATAGGCCATCTCAGCCCTTCTAGTCCGTGCCGAACTCTTACTAATACCCTAAGGCAGGAAATGATATTATAGTAGTGATACCCCTTGTTACATTATTGAGCATTAGTAGAAACAGAGTACAGTAAAACTCAAATTTAGCACCATCAAGACTTTGGTTGTTCCCAACTAGCAGATATGACAAGGACATTACTGCTTACAGCCAGGAGGTACAGGAGCCTCAACATTTTAACAACAACTTCCACCCTTCTGCCATCGGATTTCTGAATGGTTCATTCCGCTTTTGCATTATTAATTAATTTATTTTTAAAATTGTGACGTATTGTAAATCTTTTTATATCTTGGACTGTACAGCTGCTGCAAAACAACATCAGGATAATCAGAATCAGGTTTATTATCACTAATTTAAGTTGTGAAATTGTTTTTTTTTGGCAGCAGTACAGTGCAAAACATAATAAAAATACTAAAAGTTACAAAACATAAATAAACGAATAGTGCGAAAGAGAAGTAGTGAGGGTCATGGATTCATGGACCGTTCAGAAGTCTGATGGCGAAGGGGACCTAAAAAATTGGGTGTGGTTCTTCAGTCTCCTGTACCTCAGTTGGTTGAGCAGTGTTGCAGCTTGCACTCAACATCAGTAAGACCAAGGAATTAATTGTGAGCTTCAGGAAGGGGAGATCAGGAGAACACACAGTTGTTATCAATTAACCTCTCACTGCAAGGGCAGAAGTTCCCACTTGTTTCAAAAAGGCAACAATTATACCAGTGCCTAAGAAGAATAATGTGAGTTGCATTAATGACTATCACCGGGTAGCCCTCACATCTACAGTGATAAAATGCTTTGAGAGGTTGGTCACGACAAGACTGAACTCCTGCCTCAGCAAGAACCTGGACCACTGCAAATTGCCTATCGCCACAATAGATCAATGGCTCTCCACACGGCTTTAGACCACCTGGACAACACAAACACCTAAGTTATGATGTTGTTCATAGACTATAGTTCAGTATTTATTACCATCATTCCCACAATCCTGATTGAGAAGTTGCAGGACCTGGGCCTCTGTACCTCCCTCTGCAATTGGATCCTCAACTTCCTAACCGGAAGACCACAATCTGTGCGGATTGGTGATAATATCTCCTCCTCGCTGACGATCAACACTGGTGCACCTCAGGAGTGTGTGCTTAGCCCACTGTTCTACTCTCTATATACCCATGATTGTGTGGCTAGGTATAGCTCAAATACCATCTATAAGTTTGCTGATGATACAACCATTCTTAGGTGGTAGAATCTTAGGTGGTGACAAGAGGGCGTACAGGAGTGAGTTATGCCAACTAATAGAGTAGTGTCACAGCAACAACCTGGCACTCAATGTCAGTAAGATGAAAGAGCTGATTGTGGATATCAGGAAGGGTAAAATGAAGGAACACATACCAATCCTCATGGAGGGATCAGAAGTGGAGAGAGTGAGCAGCTTCAAGTTCCTGGGTGTCAAAATTTCTGAGGATCTAACTTGGTCCCAACATATCAATGCAGTTATAAAGAAGGCAAGAAAGCGGCTATACTTCATTAGAAGAGATTTGGTATGTCAACAAATACACTCCCAAAACTTCTATAGATGTACCATGGAGAGCATTCTGACAGGCTGCATCACTGTCTGGTTTCAGGGGGTGGGGGTGGCTACTGCACAGGACCAAAAGAAGCTGCAGAGGGTTGTAAATTTTGTCAGTTCCATCTCGGTTACTCGCCTACAAATTATCCAGGACATCTTCAGGGAACAATGTCTGAGAAAGGCAGCATCCATTATTAAGGACCTCCAGCACCCAGGGCATGCCCTTTTCTCACTGTTACCATCAGGCAGGAGGTATGGAAGCCTAAAGGCACACACTCAGCGATTCAGAAACAGCTTCTTCCCCTCTGCTATCTGATCCCTTAATGGACATTGAACCCTTGGACACTGCCTCACTGTTTTTTAATGTATGGTATTTCTGTTTTTTTGCATGATTTTAATCTATTCAATATATGTATACTGTATAAAGTATACGGAATAAAATTTACTTATTATATTTTTCTTCTATATTATGTATTGCATTAAACTGCTGCTGCTAAGTTAACAAATTTCACGTCACATGCCGGTGATAATAAACCTGATTCTGATTCTGATTCTGATTCATCAATGGGGTCAGCAGCAGAATGAGAGAGCAGTTTCAAACTCCCAGGTGTCAAGATCTTTCCTGGGCCCAAGATATTGATGCAATTACAAAACAGAGACACCCAACGGTGCACTTACTAGGAGTTTGAGGACATTTAGTACGTCACCAAAGACTACAGATGTACCGTGGAGAACGTTCCAATGGTTGCATCACAGCCTGTTATGAATCATAAGAGGCTGCAAAGGGATATAGACTGAACCTGTTCCATCATGGACAGTAGCCTTTACGCTTTTGGGGATCTCTTCAAAAGGTGACCCTCAAGAAACTGGCATCTGTCATCAAGGACACCCACCACTCAGAAAACACCCTCTTCCCATTACAACCATCGAGGAGGCACTAAGGCACACACTCAACATGTTAGGACCACCTCCTTCCCCTCCACCAGCCGATTTCTGAATGGTCCATGAACACTACTTGACTATTCTGCTCTCCTTTTGCTCTATTTATTTATTCGTATACTTCTTATTGTAATTTAGCGATTTTTATGCATTTACACTGTACTGCTGCCACAAAACCTCAAATTTCATGACCTGTGTCTGTGATAATAAACTTGATTCTGGTTCGTAATCCCATTGGGATAGTAATGAAGGTATGTTGTTGTTCAGTTGCTAAGTCAAGTCCAACTCTTCGTGACCGTAGGGTCCCGAGTGTTTTCATGGCAGGATACAGAGGGAGATTGCCAGGCCTTTCTTCCACACGGGTACTTTGCTGCCCAGGTTGGGACCCGGCTGGGTTTGAACTCAGGACCATCTGCCTTGAAGACCAGTGCTGATGCCACTACACCACCAGCTGGTCCAATGAAGGTATACCTTTCCCATTGTTGGAGCAGCAGTCAGTGGTTTGGATGAGGAGGGAAGGTGAAGCTTCATATTCAGTGCAGATATCCTTATACCGTAACCCTTGAAGTTAGATTTTACCTTAAAGACAGCTCATATTTTCTTGGGGTATAGGTGAAGTACCTATATTGTTACATCATTACTACCCTTGCAATTCGATTCTGTTTTATTGGGGATGGTAACCCATGTTGGCTGCCCTGTTTTGTTACAGTCTGCTAACCACCTTGCTATCATTCAACAAGGATGGGATTCAATTCTTCTCTCCTTAATTAAAGCAACTATCTGTCTGCTCAAGCCCTACAGTAAAACTCCAATAAATGGCATATATAGTAGCTTTAGGTATCTCCCTTCTATTTAATGACATTAAGCATTACTCCCTCTTTCTGTTTGAATAGCTGTGCTTTATCCCTGACAGTGTGAAGGTTTGTTTGTAATTCTTGAATTGTGTCTATCCCAGCAATGTAAAATCCGGATAATATCTCCTTTAACAGATTTCTTTTCAACTCCTTGCATTCCCACATACTGAATGGATACTTGCCACATCCATTCACTTCCTAGTATCTGTGCCCATCTAAACTCCATCTCCACTTTTACTCACAGTTCTGACTGAACTCAACAATACGCATTTGCTTTGAATCTAACTTGATTTATTTTAAATCATTTTCTAACTGGACTATTTGTTAATGCCCTGATGATTTAATCAGTCTGTGTTTCTCTTGGGAACCACATGGTTGTGAAGTAACTGTGCATGTCTGGGATTTGTTCTTTATTACAAATATCACTGTGGTTTGCAGCCTCATTGGCAACCAATCACGGGAATATCCCAGTATCCGTTACCTATACAGGCCAACCATCCTTTTAGTTTCAGTTGACCCTATGTACGGTGAGCGACTGGCTTGATCCTTCCTGTCTCAGGTAGCTGATCTCGTAAATGTTCCAAATTAAAGTTATGGACTTCTCAAGAGAAGTTGCATCTTTCTTGGCTTAAACTTAATTTGCAACTGATCATTCAGATTCATTCATTTTCTTACATGTACATAGAGTCAAAAGACAGAGTGAATTGTGTCATTGGCATTAACAACCAACACAGCCTAATGGGCTGCAGGGAGAGCTAGCAAATGTTGCCATACATTCCTGCACCAACACAGCATGCCCACAATGCTTGGTAGAACAACACCGAACAAAACAAGCAACAAAACAACTAGAGATAAACAAGCCCCGTTCCTCTCTGCACCTCCTAAAACACATGCAATCCTCTTACACCAGGACAGCCCATCTCTGGATTCTGCCCCAGTGGACTTGTAGATTCACAAAGATTGGGTTTCAGCTTCCCCTTTGGACTCAGGATTCCAGCCATCAGGCCTTGACTTCAGATCGAACTTCAGGTTCGACCTTTGGTAGTGACCCCAGGACTTACCGAAGATTGACAAATAAGGATCCCAAACACTTGGCCTCGGACGCCGGACTCTCTGGTGACCTGGACCCTAAACATTAGGCCTCGAGTGCTTGGAAGAGGTAACTAAGAAGTGGATGGCAGGGTGGAGATGCGTCTCTACCAAAGGAGGTGTAAGATGCTCCTTCGTTACTTGGGCAAGGTGTAGCACCTGCTTAGCCTCCCCCTCCCCACAGCGATCATGGTCACATGAAGCCATGGGAGCAGGTTGCGGATGGTTGTACGAGCAGCTGGTGCATATCACAAGTCCTGGTTATGCAACCACTGTCGCCAGGCAGACAATCTCTGAAGAGTACTGATAATGGCTGGGGTCATCTGTCTTGTAAAGACACTGCGGAGAAGAAGGCAATTCTGTCGAAACATTTCCCAAGAACAATCATGGTCATGGAAAGACCATAATCGTCTACGCCATACGACACAGCACATAAGGAAGGAATGAACTAAGAAGTTTGATGAAGGCAGCACAGTAAATAGGGTCTGCATGGACTTTAGGGAGACATTTGACAAGGTCTCACATGATAGACTGGTCTTGGAGGCTAAGACACATGGGATCCAGTATGAGCTGGTTAATTAGATATAAAACTGACTTAGTGATAGGACGCAGACGGTAACGGTGGAAGGATTAGAAGTCTGTGATGAGTGGGATCAGCGCTGGGACCCTTGTGGTATATCTTAATCACTTGAATGAGAATATATGAGATAGGATTAGTAATTTGCGGATAACAGGAAGACTGGTAATGTGTATAATGAGAGTGGTCAAAGGCTACAGCAGGATATTGATCAGATGAAAGTTGAACAGTTGAAACTTAATTCTGACAAGCACAAAGTGATGCCTTTTGGGAAATAGGAACAAAGCATAGACAGCAAAAAGTAAGGTGCTAAAGAATGTTGTAACACAAGGCAACCTGTTACAGTTCACTGAAAGTGATAAACAGCAAGGGCAGTGAAGAATGCATCTGCCATGATTTCCTTCAGAGGTCAGGGCATAGATATAGAAGTTGGGATGTTATGTTGCAAATTTACAAAACTATGGTTAGATAGTACTTGGAATCTTGTGTGCATTATAGGAAGCATGTGATTGCTATGGAGAGATTGCAAAGGAGATCTGGCAGGAAGTTGCTTTATTTGAGGTACTTCAGTTTCAGAGAGAGATGGGATAAGCTGAACTTGGCTTCCAATAGCCAATGGGTGCCTGATTGAGGCATATACAATTATAGGAGACATAGAGAGATGAATAGTCAGAACCTTTTTCTCATCGGATGAGGTCTCAGAAACAAGGGAGCATTGGTTTAAGGGGAGAGGAAAGAGTTTTAAAGGGGATTTGATATATGTAGCTGGGGTTCCTTAGGCTTTTACACAATACTGTAGTAATTTTATGTATTGCCACAATAAAAAAAAACAAATTTCATGATATATGTAAGTGAAGATAATCCTGATTTTGATATGGGTCTCTATTGTGGACTGAGAGTGGGAAGGGGGCAGGGAGAGGGGAATCATGTTTGGGAAAAGAGGAAGGGAGAGTGGAGGGAATGGAAAGCATCAGAGGGACATTCTGGAATGATCAATAAACCAATTGTTTAGAATCAAATCACTTTGTCACTTTGTCAGAGCTGGGTGTGGCTGCACCCACATCACACCCTGCCTCTGGCACTCCTTCTGTGCCACTGGCCCCACACCCTCCTGTGGTGCTCCACCCTTGTGACTCCCAGCATCTTTGCTGCCGTCAGATTTACAAACTCGCTCTCCGCTCCATGTTGAGTTTTGCACAGTACCGTACATGTGGAAAATAAATGAATCTGAATCAATAGATGGATGACAAAAAGATGTGAAATCTTGCACTGCTATGAAAGAGTGGAAACCTTTTACAGTGAGTTACCTTAAAATATAAAAGCAATTCTTTAGCTATTTTATTTGAATAGTAGCAGAACCTCTTCCTTTCTATTTTTGAATCTGTCACATCAGTTAGTATATTTTTCCTTCCAATGAAGATTATTGTTTCTTCGCAATTGATAAAGCTGCTATGTGTGGGTGTGGATGGAGTTGGTCCTCAAAATAAACTCTTAGATCTACAGCATACTAATTAAATTAATTAATGCTACTTGCATGCCGTATGGCCTGTTCCTGTGCTGTACTGTTCTATGTTCTTCAGTCCGTCACCACAGGCAGCTGTGGAGGCCAAGTCTTTATGTATATTTAAGGCAGAGGTTGAAAGATTCTTGAGTAGTCAAAGCATGAAGGGATACGGGGTGAAGGCAGGAGAGTGGGGCTGAGAGGAAAACTGGCTCAGCCATGATGAAATGGTGGAGTCGACTCAATGGCCCAAAATGGCCTAATTTTGCTCCAATATCTTATGGTCTTGTGTTCTGTTGGACATTGTGTAGGTAGGAGGGATAAGTGTTTGGGTGTTTCTTATTTGCTTTTTAGCTGGTTTGGCACAACATTATGGGCCGACCAGCCGGTTCCTGTGCTGTACCGTTCTATGTTCTACAATCAATTGAAAGGAACAAAAGTTACTGTAACCAAATTAAAGCACATTAAGTCTAATTTATATTCAGACACTTCACTGTCTTCACTATCCTCTCTAAAATTCTTTCCATGACTGGGTACAAACATTAAAAAAAATCTTAAAAGCAACACATCTTCATGCAACGTAGAAGTATTAATTTGAGTGATAAGTTGGTAGGCTAAGTGTTTGGAAAACGTTAAAGAAATTTTGAGATCATGAGTTTAGAGAACAGGCAGTACTAAATGAAAAATTCAAGAGTTTCTGCTGATGCCAACAACCCAGAGCTCCACACGAAATGCTGGAGGAATGCAGCAGGTCAGGCACCTCCATCAGGGTCTCGGCCTGAAACGTCGACTGTTTATTCCTTTCCATAGATGCTGCCTGACCTGCTGAGTTCCTCCAGCATTGTGTGTGTTACACTTAAATGAAATTGGAAAGAAAAAGCAGGAACTAGTTTTTAAAAAATAAATGTACGTAAAGAGAAATAAACACATCTAACAACAAAGAATAGTGATCAAGGGCAAACACAAACCTGCATGCACCTTCTAAAGACATACACTGAAACAAACAAAAACAGCCAGTCAAAGATTCAGTCACTTCCACATAAACTGCTTCCCTTTTACCCCCTCATTTTCAGATTAAATCTTCCATTGTAATAATAGTTCCAGTGCTGGTCAGGATTTGTTCCTAACCCCGTTTCCAATAGGAGAAACTGAGAAATTAGGGTTCTAAGCCATTAGTATCAGGGCATCGCCTGCAAGCTACTTGTCATCATTTCTCCTCTCAATGCTTGATTTCTCTATATACTAACATTTTTGGATCTTTTAAACCTTTAAGGCAGTTTTTATGTTCGTCTTTGATTTTCTATCTTACTCTCTCCTATTGCTATCAACCCACAGTGAGTAGTGGTTTAACCCTTTTTTGTCTCTGTTCACTTCAGAATAAAATACCGGAGCAAAATTAGGCCCATCGACCCATCAAATCTGATCCATCGTTCAATCACAGAAGATTTTTTTAACCCATTCTCCTGCCTTCTCCCCCTAACCCTTGACCCCTTAGAAATCAAGAGCCTATCAGTCTCGGCCTTAACTATGCCCAATGATTTGACCTTTACAGAACTCCACATGGAATTGATACAATGCTAACGAGATGGCTTTTTAGAGCAGCTTGTGGTTGAGCCCACTAGAGAAAAGGCGGTGATCATAATATGTTAGAATTCACTTTGCAATTTGGAGGGAGAAGATAAAGTCAGATGTAAGAATATGACAGTCTAATAAAAGGAATTGCAAATGCATGACAGAGCAAATGGCCAAAGTTGATTGGAAGGGGAGTAGTAGGGATGACAGCAGACAACAATGGCTGGAATTTCTGGGAGCAATTTGAAAGGTGCAGGATAAAGATGAATAAATATTCTAAAGGGAGGATGAGGCAACTGTGACTGACACGGGAAGTCAAAGACAGCATAAAAGCAAAAGAGTGGCCATATAATGCAACAACTAGTGGAAAGTAACATGTTTGCAAACTTTTAAAAACCAACAGAATGCAACTAAAAAAACATAAGGAGAGAAAAGATAAAATATGAAGGTAAGCTAGCTAATAAAATAAAAGGATACCAAATGTTGTTTTCAGCTATATAAAGAGTAAAAGAGAGGCGAGAATGGATAACAGACCACTGGAAAATGATGCTGGAGAGTTAGTAATGAGGGGCAAACAAATGGTGGACAAACTTAATAAGTATTTTGCATCAGTCTTCACTGTGGAAGACACAAGTAGTATGCAAGAAATTTAAGAGTGTTGGGCAGAAGTGAGTGTAGTTGTTAGTACTAAGGAGAAACTGCTTGAGAAATCAGCAGGACCAGATGGACTACGCCCCAGGGTTCTGAAAGAGGGAGCTGAAGATGTTTGTGGAGAAATTAGTAATGATCTTTCAAGAATCCATAGACTCTGGAATGGTTCCGGAGGACTGGAAATTTACAAAATGTCATTCCACTCTTTAAGAAGGAAAGGAGACAGAAGAAAGGAAATTATAGGTCAGTTACCCCGACTTCAGTGGTTGATATGATGCTGGAGTCTTAAGGATTAAGGATGATGTTTCAGGGTACTTGGAGGCACATGATAAAGTAGTCTAAAGTCGGCATTGTTTCACGGAACATAGAACATAGAAATTTATAGCACTATGTTGTGCTGACCATGTAGGCTACTCCAGAGAATGCTTAGAATTTCCCTGGTGCATAGTTCTTTTTTTAAAGCTCCATGTACTATTCTAAGAGATTCTTAAAAAACCCTATTGTATCTGCTTCCACCACCACCGCCAGCAGTGCATTCCACACACCCACCACTCTCTGTGAGAAAAACTTAACCCTGACATCCCCTTGGTACCTGCTTCCAAACACCTTAAAACTATGCCCCCTTGTGTTAGCCATTTCAGCTTTGGGAAAAAGCCCCTGACTATCCACACAATCAATGCTTCTCATCAGCTTATACACCTCTATCAGGTCACTTCTCATCCTCTGTCACTCCAAGATGAAAAGGCCAAGTTCACTATTCTCATAAGGTATGTTCTCCAATTCAGGCAACATCCTTGTAAGTCTCCTCTGCACTCTCTCTATAGTATCTACATCCTTCCTGTAGTGAGGTGACTAGAACTGAACACAGTACTCCAAGTCAGGTCTGACCAAGGTCTTTTATAGCTGTAACATTACCTCACGGCTCTTGAACTCAATCCCATGGTTGATGAATGCCAACACACCATAGTCCTTCTTAACAATGCTGTCAACCTACGCAGCAGCTTTGGGTGTCCTATCGACACGGACCCCAAGATCTTTTAGATCCCCCTCACTGCCAAGACTCTTACCGTTTATATTATATTCTGTCTTCAAATTGGACCTACCAAAATGAACCACTTCATACTATCTGGGTTGAAGTCCATCTGCCACTTCTCAGCACAGTTCTGCATCATATCAATGTCCTGCTGTGACCTCTGACAACCCTCCAGACTATCCACAACACCCCCAACCTTTGTGTCATCAGCAAACTTACTAACCCACCCTTCTACTTCTTCATCCAGGTCATTTATAAAAATCACAAAGAGGAGGGGTCCCAGAACAGATCCCTGCGGAACACCACTGGTCACCGACCTCCAAGCAGAATACGAACCATCGACAACCACCCTTTGCCTTCTGTGGGCAAGCCAATTCTGAATCCACAAATCAAGGTCCCCTTGGATCCCATGCCTCCTTACTTTCTGAATGAGCCTTGCATGGGGAACCTTATCCAATGCCTTACTGAGATCCATATGCACTACGTCAACTGCTCTACCTTCAGAGGAAGTCTTGCCAGACAAATCTGTTGGAATTCTTTGAGGAAATAAGTTCAAGTTTAATTATCATTCAACTATACATGAATACCCATGAATCAGCCAAATGAAACAGCTTTACTCCAGGAGCAAGGTGCAAAACCAACAATCATAGACAGCTCAAGGCATATATAGCACTTATAAGATAGTAGTAAGCATACAGTAACACAAAAATATATATCGCTAAGTCCCTGAGTAACATATCCTGTAAATTGATAGTACATAGGTGTTGTCAGCAAGAACAGGCCCACAGCAGTCCACAACTGAATGCACACAAACAATCCAGTTTATCTTCCACCAAGTGAACACTGGAAGGCAGCATCAAAGGAAGAGCCCAGCCCCCAATCCAGCATGGACTTCCATGCCACACCGCCTCTGATGTCTCCCCTCCTGGATAGCTGCAACGGAAAATACTGCCGCACAAGGTCTAGTCCCCACAGTGACAGTGGCCGAGGCCATGCAGCTCCCCCACCATCAGTCTCACCAATAAACCAGTGAAATAGACTTGCAGTATTGTACAGGCAAGATAGAAAAAGGAGTGCCAGTGGATGTTGTTTTGGATTTTCAGAAGACCTTTGACAAGATGCCATACATGAGGCTGTTTAACAAGATAAGAGCCCATGGTATTACAGGAAAGACACTAGCATGGATAAAGCAGTGGCTGATTGGTAGGAGGCAAACACTGGGAATAAAGGGAGCCTTTTTGGTTGGCTGCCAGTGACTAGTAGTGTTCCATAGGTGTCTGTGTTGGGACTGATTCTTTTTACATTTTATGTCAATGACAGAATTGAGAGGTTTGTTGCAAAGTCTGCGGACAATACGTGGAGGGGCCGGTAGTTTTGAGGAAGTAGAAAGACTACAGAGGACTTAAACAGATTGGGGATTGGGCAAAGAAGTGGCAGATAGAATATACTGTGGGAAAGTGTATGATTATGCACGTTGGTAGATGGAAGATAAGTGTAGACTATTTTCTAAATGGGGAAAAATTCAAATATCAGAGATGTACAGGGACTTGGAAGTCCTTGAGCAGGATTCCCTAAAAGTTAATTTGCAGGTTGAGTCGGCGACAAGGAAGGCAAATATAATGTTAGTATCCATTCAAGAGAACTACAACATAAGAGCAAGGATGTGATGCTGAGGCTTTATAAGGCTTTGATCAGATCAAACCTGGAGTATTTTCAGCAGTTTTGGGTCCCTTATCTAAGAAAAAATATGCTGGCTTTGGAGAGGATCCAGAGGAGGTTCGTGAGAAAGGTCCTGGGAATGAAAGCGTTACCGTATGAGGGGCATTTGATGGCTCTGGGCTTGTACTCACTGGAAGTTAGAAGAATGAGGTTCTCATTGAACCTTTTGAATATTGAAAGGCCATGATAGAATGTTGGAGCAGATTCAGTGGGCCAAATGGCCTAATTCAGCTCCTATATTTTTGATGGTCTTATTATCTCTTTTATTATTATCACTTTCTATTCATTATTTGCTGCATACTTTTCCTCTTCCTCTCCTCACACACTTTAATCCATTTCTCATGAACTTCTGATTTTTAATGCAATTTCAAAGGCAAGTTCCCATACACAATCCTCTGTCCATCCTGCTTCCATATCCCTTATGGCCATTTTAAGCTTCTGTTCCATAAGATCTAAGCTTTTCCCTACTCTCTTTTTTGTAAAAGGAATCTGAGTTTGAAGTGTATAACAAGACAGCCAACCAGGATGCCTTAACAAAAGACAATTTTATTACAGTTGTATGTTACCGCTTCTACACATACTGTCAATATTCTCACCATAGCTTCAGTGTTTTGTAACAATTTTAATATCACAAATCCATGTGTTACTTTCAGATCACTGAAACTCTTATTCATTCACTGATATCCATGTTAACTGCTAGTTGCCCTGTGACCATTCCTCATATAGTCAGTTGGGGTTGAATATATACTTCCCTCAGTTGACTGACTAGACTGCTTCCTCCCCTCAAATGCTGCCTCCTTCCTCCAATTGTTATTGTCCACAGAAGTCCCAATCTTCAACCCTCCTGCTTTTTATCCTAACCGCCCACTGCGCATATGTGTGAACGGCTACCTTTTGGTCACTGTTACTTAAGTTACAAGAAACGCTACGCATTTCTGGCGTCTCCATTTTTTATCACTATGCTCTGTCCTCCAACAGAGGGGAGATGATTCTTGACATAATACAGAGTTATACAATTCTATTTTGTTAAATTTTCACAGCTGTAGTTTTTCTCATTTCTATCCAAAAGGATAATTTTACAAAACATAGATTTTCTTATGGGTGCAAAATCAGAATCATGTTTATAATCACTGATATATGCCATGAAATTTATTGTTTTGTGGCAGCAGTAAAATGCAAAGACTTAAAGTTATTATAAATTAGAGAAATAAATAATAGTACAAAAATAGAATAACAACGTGGACCATTCAGAAATCTGATGGCAGGAGGGTAGAAGCAGTTCTTAAAACTTTGAGCATATATCTTCAGGCTTCTGCACTTTCTCCCCAGTGATCACAACAAGAAGAGGGCATGTCCTGGATAGTGAGGGTCTTTAATGATGGATGCCACCTTCTTGAGGCACTGCCTTTTGAAAATGTCCTTGATGGTGGGGAAGCTTGCACCCGTGATGGAATTGGTTGAGTCTACAGTCTCTGCAGCCTCTTGTGATCCCCTGGATTAGAACCTCCTCCATACCAAGCGGTGATGCAACCAGTCACCTGTAGAGATTAGCAAGAGTACTTGGTGACATAACAAATCTCTGCAAGCTCACAATGAGGAAGCACTGCTGGAGTGCTGCCTTCTTGACCACCTCAATGTGCTGGGCCCAGGAAATTGAAACTGCAGCATATTATGTGATCTAATTTCATCAAAGATTGACTTCTGCAGGGAGTAGATTTGGGGAAACTAACAGGCTGAATAATAATTTCCTCAAGATGAACCTTGCACTTCCCTTCCCTGAGTGAATTGGAACCCTGAATCGAGTTTCCCCACTCTTCAAGTTTTCAGCTGGGACTGAGAGCCTTACATACACCAATTCTGCATAGTCTAAAAGCATAGAGCTTTTGATATTAGCCAATAGTTAGGTACTAAATAGATAGTCAGTTATAAACACAAGAGATTCTGCACAAAATGTTGGAGGAACTCAGCAGGTCAGGCAGCATCTATGGAGAGGAATAAAGAGTCAGTGTTTCAGGCCAAGCTCCTTCATCAGGAGCAAGATAGTCAGTGTGTGTTTTTAAGCTCTCCATAGCAACAAAATACAAGTTTCAGCAAACCTGTATGATGGAATGGAAATATTCCACAAAACTGTCACCAAAAGTGCATACAGCCTTCACTTCAGCCCATGTGTACCTTTCCTGGTGAAGTATTTGAAGACAGCACTGGTATCTGCTGTGCAGGGGAATTTGAAGGAGCTCTTTGACAATTAAATAGTTGATAGTTGTAGTAAAGAGCCAACAGGAACAAAGGAATGTGCTGCTCTATCTTAATCAACTGCTGGCAGGGGTCAGAAATACAAAGTGGGTATGTATGAGTGGTAACACCTGACAGGTCAGACAGCATCCATAAAGTAACAGATCAAATTCCTGCCTAAAGTTAGAACTTAACATGCAGGGAAAGAATGTTGAAAGGCGAGAGAGGGAGAGGGAGAGGGAGAGGGAGATGGGACGGTGGGGATAGAGAATGGAAAGGAGATATTCTCATGGTGACACATCTGTCCATGGTCCTGTCTACTGCTACAATGAGGCCAAACTCAGGTTTGAAATGCAACACCTCATTGCAAACAACAGGAATTCTGCAGATGCTGGAAATTCAAGCAACACACATCAAAGTTGCTGGTGAACGCAGCAGGCCAGGCAGCATCTCTAGGAAGAGGTGCAGTCGACGTTTCAGGCCGAGACCCTTCGTCAGGACTCTCATTGCATATGGGCAGCCTCCAAACTGATGGCATGAACATTGATTTCAATAACTTCTGGTGATTTCTCACCCCCCCCCCCCCCGTTTTCCTCTCCCCACTTCCCTTTTTCTATTCCCCATTCTAGTTACCCTGTCACCCCTTCTTTACTCCACCCCACCCCCATGAACTGCCCATCACCTCTTTCTGGTTCCCCTCCTTTCCTTTATTCCTTGGTCCGCTGTTCTCTCCTATTAGATTCCTTTGGCTTCAGCCATTTACCTCTTCCACCCATCATCTCCCAGCTCTTATATCATTCCCCCACCAACCCACCTTCTCCTCCACCTTGTGCCATCTATCACCAGACAGCTTGTACTCCCTCCGTCTCTTCATTTTCTCGTTAGGGCTTCTGCCCCATTCCTTTCCAGTCCTGACGAAGGGTCTTGGCCTGAAACATTGACTGTTCATTCCCCTCTGCGGATGCTGCCCGACCTGCTTCGTTCCTCGAATATTTTGTATGTGTTGCTCAGGTTTTCCAGTGACTGTGCAGTCTCTTGTGCCTACAGAATCCCCTGTGTCTGTGGAAAGGAGATTGATGCTTATGGACAACCATGGGACTCAAAACTATCTCCGGAGTGCATTTTGTCTTCTTGATTTAGAGAAGTGCACACCGTGAACAGAGAATATACCTCACTATACTGAAAACATTGTGATTAGGACATTGGGGAGAATACCGAGGGCAGAAGATAAAAATGACAGGTATTATGACTTCTGCCCGTGCACTGGGAGGCCGTGAAAGTGTCAGTTTGTCAGGGGTTTCACGGAGAAGTGAACCAAGATGCCACAATCCTACTTGGTCAATGAAAGACTGATGCCTTTATTGTTTGATTCAGTTTTAAGGCACTAGTCAGTAATTGGTTTATTATTGTCACATCTACCAACATACAGTAGAGAAACTGTTCTGCATGGCATCCATAGAAATTATTTCAAAACCTAAGAAGATCAAAGGTAGTACAAGGAAAAAGCAATAACAGAATGCAGACTCTAGTGTTGTAGTTGTAGAGAAAGTGCTATGCAGACAAACAAAAATATGCTATGGGCATGACGAGGTAGACTGTGAGGTCGAGAGTTTACCTGCCCTTGATGGTGATGTGGCCTTAGTCAATGATGTTTGGGGTCCTAGTGAAACAGAAGACATGCTGATGGTATTTTGGTAGCACACTGTTGATATTGGCCTGGTTGAAGTCACTGCTTACGATGACCCTAGTTTCAATTCCTATATAAAATTCTAGCACAATAGGAGCACTGTTCACCAGATAACCTTCTGTTACCAGATCGTCAGTTTGTGCAGCTTCGGAGCTGTGTGTCACACGTGGCAATAAGCAGCACTTGGGCCCCACAGGGGACTGTATTGGCTCCCTTCCTGTTTACCCTGTATATTGTACCTCGGACTTCAGGTACAACACTGAATCATGTCACGTGCAGAAATTGGCGGGTGTATAAAGGGAGGATGAGAGGATGAATGCAGGGCCCTGGTGGAGGACTTTGTCAAATGGTGCGAGCTGAATCATCTGCAGCTCAACATAAGTAAGACAAAGGAGATGGTGATGGACTCTAGGAAGACTAGGCCTGCACTGCTCCCCGTTACTATTGATGGTGAGGACTTGGATGTGGTGAGGACCTTCAAGTACCTGGAGGTGCACCTGGATGCCAGACTTGAGTGGAGCACCAACACAGAGGCTGTGTACAAGAAGGGCCGGAGTCGCCTCTACTTCCCGAGAAGACTGAGGTAATTTGGAGAATGTAGGCCTCTCCTTCACATGTTCTATCAGACTGCTGTCACCAGTACAATCTTCTATGCAGTGGTGTGCTGGGACAACAGTGTCAACATGGGTGATGCCAGCAGGCTCGATAAACTGATTAGAAAGTCTGGCTCTGTTATAGGAGTCAAACTGGACATACTGGAGGCAGTAGTAGAACAAAGGACCTTCCTGAAAATCCTGGCAATTCTGGACAGTATTTCTCACCCTATGCATGCCACCTTGGCTGAACAGAGGAGTATTCTTAGTAATAAACTAAGACAATTCCGCTGCTCCAAAGAGCGCTACATGAGGTCATTCTTACCCTTGGCCATTAAGCACTATAATGAGTCAACCTATAGCCAGGGAAATGATGACCCTCTCCTGTTCGACTGTTTGAGGTAACTTTTTTTTAATTCATTCTTACTTCTCTGCTAATATTTGTATATCTGTGCACTTGTAATGCTACTATGACACTGTAATTTCCTTTGGGATCAATAAAAATCCTATCTATCTATCTATCAATAACCTTCCTCATTATGCAATTCTAGTTCTAAAATGCTGTGTATCCTCAATATAGTGATCCAAAATAAATCATCTGTGTACACTTTGTGAATTCATCTTCCACATTATTACTGCTAATTTGATTTACCCACAGTATAGACTATGAAGATTGAAGTCCTTAGTGATTTTTGTATTAGATTTGCTACATGCATCTCTAATTTCCTGAATGATGATATACTTTGCTTTACAACTGCTATATACATACAATTCCTAACAATGTTTACTGCCCCTGCTGTTTCAGCTCGACCCACTAATTGATTTTCCAAACAGAAATCCTTTCTCTTTATCATAGCAATCTCATTCCCTGCCTCTTAATTTTTCCCCATGTTGGTTGTCTCTTCTAAAAGTTAGATATTGTGGAATATTTACTTCCTGACCTTGGTCACTTTGCAACTACTATTCTGTAATGCCAGTTAGACCTCTAATTTACTTATCAAGTATCATGAATGCTGCCTGTATTCAGCCAAAGAGCCTTCTGTTTTTGTACTGTTTTCCTGTGCTCTGACAGTAATTAGAGGTTTGTATGCACCATTTCCTAACAGACTGGCTGCAATTTCTCATTTTGCTACCCTCCCCTATTGTTCACTTTCCTCTTAAAAACTTTATAAATTTCCTCTCAGCAGAACCTCAGCCCCATTCCCTGAGGAGCTCTCTGACCTTTATACAAAATGGCCAGCAGTAGAGGTCAGGGTGCTTTCTACTGCATCCATCAAGTAAGCCTGTAATACAGCGGGACAAAAGGAACAGCAGATTTGTGATATTACTTTAAGCTCTAGTTTCACGTAACATAAATTTCCTTCTGAATATTAAGTTCCAGTGCTGAAGGGAGAGAAATTTCCTCTGAAGAATTGAAAATTTAATTGAGCATTAAGAAACAATTGTGCAGCTCAATGAGTAATGTAGAACCGTGTTAGACAAAGTGTCTTCATTCAGTTAATCATGAGATATTCAATAAAAATATCCACCTTGCTAATGTTTTAGTGTTTCGTAATGACCCACACTGTCCAAATCCAATTAATCAATTTACAAAAGCAAAACACAATACATTGAATCAAGATTAAAATTCAGCAAAACGCTGCAAGCATTAATCATTTTGAGCCAGTAACCACATAGCAACTTGAAATTCATTGTGAAATTAGAATATATATTTGTGTTTGTGCTTCAGAATGCAGATACATATGCTAGGAGACAATTTCTCAATTATTACTGTTTATATTTGCATCCCTCCCATTGTGAGGGCCTCAGTTGTGAGAGTGAGCGCACGTGTGTGTGTGTGTGTGTGTGTGTGTGTGTGCTTTATTTGAAGAATACTGGAGACGTTTAATAAATTAGGTGAGACACCAGCTGATTACTACATTTCTTCCCGCTTTGATACTGCTATAAAGGCCGGCAGTATGTACTATCGTACATACCACAGCAGTTGTCTGGGAATATGACATGACTAGAACTAGAGGGCATGGGTTAAAGGTGAAAGGTGAAATATTTAAGGGGACCTTAAGGGAGAGCTTCTTTGCTCGGAGGGTGGTGAGAGTGTGGAATGAGCTGCCAACAGATGTGGTGGATGCAGGTTTGATTTCAACTTTTAAGAGAAATTTGGATAGGTCCATGGATGGGAGGGGTATGGAGGGCGATTGCTCATGTGCAGGTTGATGGGACTAGGCAGATTAATAATTCAGTACAGACAAGGTCTTTTCTGTGCTGTAGTACTCTGTAACAAGATTATATTAGTTAACAGCATACACAGTCTTTGAATAGTTTTTACTTGATTTTATATAAATAAACTATTTAAATATATTAAAAATCATCAGCATCTGCTTCATTCTCTACAGAATTTTATTCTTTCAAATTTACTTCTATTGCTGTGAAATTATTGAAACAAACAATAGTATTTTGAAAAAAAATATTATTTCACCACAAGAGATACTATCTGCTAAAAAGGCTTCGTTTTGATACCCTTAACAGACAAGTAGTTCATCTGTTATGTGGACACACATTTACCAAAAGTTACAGTGGTAAGTGCATATTAGATCACGCTTGCTGGAAGCATGCAAATTAGATGGATGGGGACATCAGTCAGTATCAAATTCTAACTTGATAATGGCACAGCCATCTTCAAGAACAAATCTGTAAATCTCACAATCTCACATGTTCAGAAACAATGAACAAATTGTAAAGGGATACAGGAAGTACCAGGAAGAATTGTATCACATAGAAGATCTTAGTCATGGTGATCTCAACAGCCACCAACACTGTAATCTACACTCTGATCTTGAATTACAGTACTGGTTGGGTGATAGATTTCAGGAGTAATGCTCTTACTTAAGCAAGATGTCACACACCCTGAGATTCCAGTTGGAAAATTGTTCAATGGACAATCCACTAGTCATCGCTTACCTTGCAGCAATCCAAGCAGCATCTCAGCATTGTTGTGCAGTCTCTACACCAGCACATATGCAGTTACTTACGTTCAAATTGCAATATGGTAACTGCGAAATTTGGTACATTTAGAATATATTTCAACAGCTTGTAAGCGTAAAAGATTGGCGTAATAAAAATCTTCCAAGGTTCACTAATACCCTTCAGGAAAGGAAATCCATCAACCTTAATTATATGTGACTCCAAGCCTACCAATGGAGTGAATTAGAGTCACAGCACTGAAACAGGCCCTTTGGCCCATCTAGTCCATGCCAAAAACCTTTTAAACTGCCTATTTACAATTTACATCGGTGGTGCGCAAGTGGAACAGGTCAAAAGGTTTAAGTTCCTCGGGGTCAATATCACAAGTGACCTGACTTGGACCAACCAAGCAGAGCCCACTGCCAAGAAGGCCCACCAGCGCCTTTACTTCCTGAGAAAACTAAAGAAATTTGGCCTGTCCCCTAAAACCCTCACTAATTTTTATAGATGCACCGTAGAAAACATTCTTCTAGGGTGCATCACAACCTGGTATGGAAGTTGTCCTGTCCAAGACCGGAAGAAACTGCAGAAGATCGTGAACACGGCGCAGCACATCACACAAACCAATCTTCCGTCCGTGGACTCACTTTACACCGCACACTGTTGGAGCAGTGCTGCCAGGATAATCAGGGACACGACCCACCCAGCCAACACATTTTTCGTCCCTCTTCCCTCCGGGAGAAGGCTCAGGAGCTTGAAGACTCGTATGGCCAGATTTGAGAACAGCTTCTTTCCAACTGTGATAGGACTGCTGAACGGATCCTGACCCGGATCTGAGCCGTACCCTCCAAATATCCAGACCTGCCTCTCGGTTTTTTTGCACTACCTTACTTTCCATTTTCTATTTTCTATTTATGATTTATAATTTAAATTTTTAATATTTACTATCGATTTGTACTCCAGGGAGCGGGAAGCACAGAATCAAATATCGCTGTGATGATTGTACGTTCTAGTATCAATTGTTTGGCGACAATAAAGTATGAAGTATCAAGTATTCCCAAAGACCTGCATTGGAACCATAGTCACCCCTATCACTACTATCTATGTAGTATCCAAACGTCTCTTAAATGTTGAAATTGAGCTTGCATGGACTACTTGTGCTGGCAGCTTATTCCACACTCTCACAACCCTCTGAGTGAAGAAGTCTCCCCTCATGTTCCCCTTAAAATTTTCAGCTTTCACCCTTAACCCATGATCTCTGGTTGTAGTATCACCCAGCCTCAGTGGAAAATTCCTATTACCCTAATAATTTTGTATATCACTATATAATCTCCTCTCAGCCTTCTACGTTCTAAAGTACACAGTCCTAACCTATTCAATCTTTCTTTATAACTCAGGTCCTCCAGACCCGGCAACATCCTTGAAAATTTTCTTTGCAACCTTGCAATGTTGCTTACATCTTTCCTGTAGACAGATGGCCAAAACTGCACACAGTGCTCCAAATTAAGCCTCACCAATGTCGTACATCTTGAACATAACATCCCATCTTCTGTACATTGATTTATAAGGCCAATGTGCCGAAAGCATTCTTTATTCAACCTGTGATGCCACTTCTAATGAATTATGGACCTGCATTTCCAGATCCGTTTGTTCTACCACACTCCTCAGTGCCCTGCTGTTCACTGTGTAAGACCTATCCTGGTTGGTCCTAAACCTCGTACTTATCTGCATTAAATCCCAAACACAGATTTGGTCACTGGTCACAATTCTATTGTTGACTATTTTCTTTAACAGTTCAGGGGCATTGTGGAATACAGTTATAAACCAGCAGTGCTGGTGCTCCCACAACCTCTGAATGGATAAATAAAGTTTTGTTATCTTAAAAGAATATTACTTTTCCAAATATAATGGAGATGTTCTTCGTCATTAGGTCACATCTGGAATTTCCAGTTGGCAGACGATTTCCCTACACGCCACTCTGTCCCGACACTTGTCTGCAATATCCATAGTCTTGTCCAGCTTGGTCCAATCCTTGATGTTATCCAGCCACGTAGTTCTTTGCCTTCCTCTTCCTTTCTTTCCCTCCACCTTTCCATGTAGCAAGTCCGACAAGATGTTATCTGTCCGCATAACGTGTCCACAGTAAGCAACTTTTAACTTCATAATCTTCTCCAGCAGTATCCGTGGTCTATCAGCTTTGGACAAAACCCTCTCATTTGAAACTTTCTCTACCCAGCTGATCTTTAACATTCGTCAATAGCACCACCTTTCAAAAGCATTAATTCATTTCATGTCATCCTTCTTCAGGGTCCATGTTTCTGATCCATACCTCAGTACTGACCATACATAACACTCGAGGAAGCGGATTCTACTTTGGATGTCTACCTTCCGATTGCATAGTAGATCTTTTAGCTTCATGAACTGGCTCTTAGCCATACCTATTCTCCTTCTGATCTCAACTTCACATCTCCCGTCATCTGTCAGACAACTGCCAAGATATTCAAACTTTTGCACCTGTTCAATGTCTTGTCCATTCACTTGTAACGATACCATCATGAATGAGTCTTTAGTGTTTGTTTCGCTTACCACCATTGCTTTTGTTTTCTTAGGGTTGATTTTTAGTCCGTAGTCAAGGCTTTTCTCATTCACTTTATCCAGCATTATTTGCAGTTCGCATTCGTTGTCAGCTAACAACGTGGTGTCGTCCGCATACCTGATATTATCCACCTTCCGGCCTCCAATTCAAATACCTGTCTCCTGAAGGTCACATTCCCGAGAAATCCATTCTCTGTAGAGGTTGAACAAATCCGGCAAGCCAACACAGCCTTGCCTTATGCTTCGTTTAATACATGCCCATGGTGATAGCTCATTTTCTACCCTGATGGCCGCTTTCTGTTTCCAATACAAGTTCCTTATTACAGTATCTGTATATTCTCCATCCCAGATCATACTTGTTCAGCACCTCTATTACTTTCCCGTGTCTTACTTTATCAAACACCTTTTCATAGTCAATAAAACATAAGTAGATGGTCTTTTGTGCCTCAATGCAACTCTCCATGATGTTTGTCATCGCAAATATTCCTCCCTTGTTCCTGAGCCTTTACGAAAACCAAACTGTGTTTCATCGCTGATTGTAACTTTCATTCTGCCGAACACTATTTTCAACAGTAGTTTGATGCAGTGAGACATTATGCTTATCGTCCTGTGTTCGTTACATTTTATCGTCCTTGGCTTTTTTGGTAAGTTGATAAATACCGATTTGAGAAAGTCCTCCGGAAGATTTCCTGTCATATAACCATTGTTTAATATCGCTAAAAGGTTCATCTTTCCCTTCAGATCAAATGGTTTCAGAATTTCAGTAGAAATATTATCTTCACCGGCCACCTTTCTGAATTTTAGACTCCGAATCGCACTTTCCATCTCTGACATCAATATTTTAGGTTGCTTAGTCATTGATTTAATTCTGGTAAATCCTCAATTCTGCTATCTTCAAATAATTCCAAGATGTACTCAACCCATCTCTCCATGATCTCTTCTTTTTCATAGCATGGATTACTACTACCGTCTTTGATACACACAGTCCTCTTTAATTTCGTCATAACCTTTACCTTTTGGTGAAGGCCTCTATAATCATGACTTCATTCATACTGCTCAATTTCATCGCACTGTTCATTCATCCAATTCTCTTTCGCTTCCTTGCATTTTCTTTGAATCAAGCGGTGTAGGGCTTTGTAGCATTCATTATCCTGATGTTTTACCTTTCTTCTTTCTTCAGTTAACTTTCTCAACTCATCGGTGAACTAAAGGTTATGTCTTTTGCTCTTTTTACAATAACCCAAAGTCTTTTCCACAACTTCTGTCACTGTTGTTTTAAACTCCTCCCAGATGTTCTCCACTGCCATGTTGCTACCCTCATCATCTAAGACTGAAAATCTATTCTCCATTTCGACCAAATATTCGATCTTTTTTGCTTCATCCGTAATGAGTAAATCAAAGTCTATCTTATTTGATGGTTTGGCCTTTCTCATCTTCTTCAAACGCAGTCATGTCCAATACCACTGGGTTGTGATCTGTATAACCATCAGCACCAGGGTACGTTTTCACCTGCTTCACTCCATTCCTGAACTGATTGGGTACTAAAATACAGTCAATTTGGTTTTTAACTGAACCATCAGGACTGGTCCACGTGTACAGTCTCTGTTTTGGCAGACTGTACCAGGTGTTCGCTTTTGCAAATTCAACCAGTCTTTCTCTGCGGTCGTTTCTTTCCCCAAGCCCGAAGGGTCCTACAGTCAAAACTTGCCTTGCGCTGCCAACTTTGGCATTAAAATCACCAAGAATCACTTCATTGTTTTTAGTCTTTTTCATTAACTTCTTAACTTCTCCGTAGACCATATCAACTTCGTCATCGTCATAGTCCGTGGTTGGTATATAGACGTGTATGATGTTAATGTCAAATGGTTTAGCTGAGATTTTAATCATCATCACTCTTTTTTTGATGGATACACTGCCTTTGATAGTTCTTGCTGTTTCCTTGTCTATCAAAACTCCAACTCCGTGCTTACGTTCACTTCCTCCTGAATAGATCAGTTGGTATTCGTCCTCCCTCTGTCCATCTCATTTCACATAGTCTGAGTACGTTTATCTTCAGATGTTAGTTGCTAAATTTGGACTCTTAATGGCACCTTTTGGCATCTACAGCAGAAAAATAGAACATCTGTTAGGTGGACACGTTGTTTGTGGGACAATTTATGCTAAAAGTCATAGTGGTCAGTGAATGTGTGTCTGTCGCCAACCACTTGATCAGCTTTCTGTGTTCTCTCTCCTAGTCCTGCTCTTTTCATGTGTGGCTGCCTACTAAAGCAAGGCTCCCCAAGCTTTTTTGCACCGCAGACCGGTTTAATACTGACAATATTCTTGCGGCCCGGCTGACCAGGTGGGTGGGGGGTGTTCAAAATGGGTGAAACTCACCTCAACATGTCTTTTACAGTTAGGGTTGCCAACTTTCTCACTCCCAAATAAGGGACAAAAGTAGCAGTCAAATCCCGGGACACTTGTGTTTACCCCAGGGAAGACTACATGACCATGAAGCCTTGCGTGGGCACCTGTGTGCGCATGCGCTCACATGCCGATTTTTTTTCCACAAATCGGTTTTGGCTTAATCTTCCCAACTATACTGTACATACATTATTTCTTCTTTATATAGGCTGTGTATTTATCATATCATTCCTGCTTTTACTATATGTTAGTGTTATTTTAGGTTTTATGTATTATTTGGTATGATTTGGTAGGTTATTTTTTGTGTCTGGGAACACACAAAAATTTTTCGCATATAAATTAATGGTAATTGCTTCTTCACTTTACACCATTTCGGCACGAACGGTTTCATAGGAATGCTCTACTTTAGCGGGGGAAATACAGGACAAGGGCGGTCCTGTATGAGACAAACTAATTTAGCCCAATATATGGAATGTCCCGGCAAATACGGGACAGTTGGCAACCCTAAGTTCAAGTTCAACAGTGCGTGACAAGGAATGAGGAAAAGTGCAGCTGACTCGTATCATTTCCTCGCAGCCCGGTAGCACATGCCTTGCAGCCCGGTACTGGTCCACGGCCCGGTGGTTGGGGACCACTGTACTAAAGTACTTTACAAAGGACAGTTGGTTTGGAGGTAAACAACACTTAAATTTCAAAGAGAGCTGGCCTCCTTCCATACTGCCTTGCTGGATAGAAGCAGGTGGAACACACATGAAGAATGGCAGTTGTGCCTGAGGTTCAGGAGTTCAGTAATTACAATGCACATTACTTTGTGGTTGATGCCTCCCGTACTTAACTGAAAGAGGTTGCACTCCTTGCCACGCCCATAATACGTCATGGAGATCCATACCTGCTACCTGAATAGAGTATGTCTACTGTATACATTCCAACTACTAGAAGAACGCAAAGTACAGTTAGTCGGCAACCTGTTGATAGTGTCAGTGTGTCACCCATTCGCACAATGTGTATGTGAGGTATGCAGACTCCCACGCAAATTATAATATTGTCGCGATGTTGATCTATCATTATGTTGATCATGTGCTTCTCTGCACTGCGTCTCTGTGGCTATGGATTCCCTGAGGAATTCTGCTGCAGTTCAGGAGAGCAGGTTGTAGTTTGGTTTAGTAGACTGGCCTTGGAGTTCTGGTTTCAGACCGCATCTTCTCAGCGGGAGTGGCAGCAATCTGGGGCAAGGTGCAGTCAGAGTGGTTACCTGGAATGATTTTCCCCTCTCCTGATGTTTCAGCCCAGAGATTAGAGTGATCTTTTGGTGGACCCTTTGCTATAGTGATGGGAATCTCTCAATGCCCTTTGAAAATGGACATACAAAGCCACAATGGCAGGAGTCTCAGCTTATTTTGGACCACATGGACCATCTCTCAGTATCGGTAGTTCCTGCTTGAGGTGCAAGGGAAGCTAAGACAGAGGCTGGCAGATGCTGCTTGGTGCTTGGTTCTAAGGTTACATTGATGGATTTGGGCTCCACTTCCTTGCTGGAAAGGTTGGTACCCAAGCTCTGCAAAGTCCAGAGCAAGGTTCGTGTTCTACAGCTCCATGCTGCTTGGCCTTTCCCAATCACCAGTCACGTCATGAGTTCAGCCTGTTCCTTTGAATTCCTGCCTGAGTCTTCTGTGGCAGAATTCACGTCCTTTTCTTCTTTGCCAATGCAACCAAGTTTTGTGTTATCCACAAAATTTAGAAATTCAGATCAGGTTTATTGTCACTGACATGAATCGGGGAATTTGTTATTTTGTGGAAGCAGTTACAGTGCAAGCATTGCAAATTATTATACCTTACAGTGATGGATTGATAGATTTAGTTCATGGGCCATTCAGTTATTTGATGGCGAAGGGCCAGAAGCCATTCCTAAGACATTGACAGTGGGTCTTCAGGCTCCTGTCCCTTCTCCCTGACGGTATTAATGAGAAGAGGGCATGCCCCAGATGGTGATGGTCCTTAATGATGGATGCACCCCCCACATCAATTACGCAATTATGAGTTGCACCCCATGAATAGGAAATTAATTAAAATGCAACAAAGTAGTGGCCTCAACTCCACTACATTACTCCAGTGCAGGAAGCAACCATTCTCCACAACTCTGTTGTCCGCGATAAAGGCATCTTTGTTTCCGTGAGCCTGTGTCCCTTTTATGCCTTGATACATGTTCCACATTCCAAGATTGTACATAGATTCTCAAACAGAGGAAAAAAAATATTTCAGGTTGGGAAATGATGCCAAATTCCTATGATGATTTATAGGCAATTGAGTTTTTGCTTAGAATTTATGTGAAACTATAGTCTCTTGGCTGATACCTTTATTGACATAGCAAGTGCACAGATATACAATTAAATTGTCAAAAATGTCATTGTATGGTGCCTGATCACATTGTGGTATTCAAGCCTGAATCTGAACTCGGTGTAGAGAACTAAATCAATTTATTGTAATAGTTTATGATGCTGAGAATTATTTCATTCTGAAAGTGGCAAACTTTCTGTGAAATGCTTGAATCAAGCTGCAGCGAGGTGTGAAGCATCTAAGGCTGAAATAAAATAACTCCCTGTGGGTATTTTACCTTTTCAAAGTATAAAGTAAGTTTATAAAGTATGTATATGTCAACATACCATACTCAACCCTGAGATTCATTTTCTTGCAGGCATTTACAGTAAAACAATGATATACAGTAGAATCAATGAAAAACAGCACGAAACAAAGACCAACAAATGACCATGTGCAAAAGAAGGCAAATTGTGAAAATACAAAGAAAAAATCTAACAAAAATAAATGCTCAGAACATAAGTTGTAACAACAGAGAAAATCAGTTCATAGGTTCAGCGTTGAGGTGAGTGAAGTTATTCACACAATACAAGAGCCTTGTGGTTGTAGAGCAGCACTGTTCCTGAACCTGGCGACGTGGGATTCCCTGCTCAATGACATAGCAAGAAGAGAGCATAGCCTGAATGATGGGAGTCTTTAACAATAGACACAGTTCTCTTGAGCCAGCACTGCATGCAACTGTGCTCAGTGATGTGGAAGGCTTTGCCTGTGATAGACTGGGCTGTATCACCACTTTCTGTAGACCTTCCTGAACCTGAGCGTTGCTGCTTCCAGACCAGGCTACGATGCCACCAGTTAGGATACTCTCCACTGTGCATCAATAGATGTATGCCAAAGATTTTAGTAACATGTCGAATCTACAAAACTTCTATGAAGGCAGAGACGCAAACACGAGGAAATCAGTCTCGGCCCGAAACGTCGACTGTACCACTTCCTAGAGATGTTGCCTGGCCTACTGCGTTCACCAGCAACTTTGATGTGTGTTGCAAGAAGGTAGAGACACTATTATGCCTTCTTTGTGATGGCACGTACATGCTGGTCCCAGCAAAGGTCATCTGGCATGATAACCCCAAGGAATCTAAAGTTAATGACCCTCTCCACTCCAATCTCCTACTGAGGACTAGCTCATGGGCCTCTTTCTTCTTCCTCCTGTAGCTGATAATCAGCTTTTTGGGTTTGCTGACATTGAGTGAGAGATTGTTGTTGTACCATCATTCAGCCAGATTTTCAATCTCTCTCCGATATGCAAACATGTCGCCACTCTTGATTTGGCATCAACAGTGGTGTCATCAGCAGACTTAAATCCAGCTAAACTGTACTTAGCCGCACAATCTTAGGTATAAAACCTGAAGAGCAGGGTTCGAAGCACGTAGAAAAGTACCGAGGCCCAGGTCTTGAACTTTAGTGATGAGTTTCATGAGAATGATAGTGTTGAATGCTGAGCTGTTGTCAATGAAGAGCATCCTGATGTATCCAGATGTTCCTGAGCTAAATGAAGAGCCAATGAAGTGGTATCTGTTGTTCGACCTGTTGTCCATAATCTTATTCAACAGCGGAGCCACTTGACGGCTCTGTGCTTTCCTCCTGCTCCTCAATGGTCAATCAAGGATCAATTAATCTACAAGGGAATTATCAAAGTTGTTCTATTTAATATAATGGGATTGAACGGGCTCAGTTATTCACGGCAGGGATTATCAAGGACGTTATTCAGTCTGGGAGGATTATGATGGTTGTGTATTTAATGGGAGCGCATTCTCGGGATTGTGTTGCTAGCCTGTGAGTGGGTTGCAGATCAATTTTATCTTGCATGAGTGAGGAATTTTTCCAGCCATGGTGCTTATAGTGTGAGTGAGTGATTATCTAGACTGGTCAGTGCTTTGTCTGTTAAAGAATTGCATAGTTATGTTTATTCAGTGCATGTAAATTATCTGTACTAATTTATTCAGGATGAATGAAAGATTAGTTTGAATGTTTTATTCATCGTACACAAGAGATTATCTGGTTATGTTTAAATAAGGAGAAATAATCAAAGGTATTTTAATCAGTCTGACCAAGGAAGTGAGAAGCTATTTCTAGGATTTAAGTTTGCTTGTGAATATTATGAGGTATGATTTATACAGGCTGTGGTTAATAAATATCAGGATGCTGTATGAAATTCAGTGACACGATTACTAAGGAAGGATATTGAGTGCTTAATCTAAATTATACAGTTCTTTGGGTGATTGTGACTCGTCTAACATTGTAATCAAGATTATTCTTAATGACACTGTTCAATCTGGCAGATAATTAAATCTAATCTCCCTCAGGCTTCTTTCAGTCCAAAATCCCCATTGGACTGTTCACCATCCCCAGTGTTAACAAGAGACCCCATCTCACCAGCAAAACTCCCAGCAGGACTCAGAAACTTCACTGAGGGGACCCAGTGACATGGTGGTTAGCACAAAGCTTTACAGTACAGGCAACCTGGGTTCAATTCCCGGTGCTGCCTGAAAGGAGTTTGTACGTTCTCCCAGTGACCGCATGGGTTTCCTCCAGGTGCTCCAGTTTCCTCCCATGATCCAAAGACTAACCGGTTGGTAGGTTAATTGGTCATTGTAAATTGTCCCGTGATTAGGCGAGGATTAAATCGGGGGGTTGCTGGGTGGCGTGGCTCGAAGTGCACTGTCTCAATCAATCAATCAATAAATAAATAGAGTTCCACAGTTAATGGTAGGTTCCTGGGTATACTGTAGAACGGAGGGACCTAGGAGTACAAATGCTTATTTCCTTGTTAAGTGGTGTCATAGTTAGAAGAAGACTTTTGGCATGCTGGCCTTTATTGCTCGGTGCGGAGGAGATTGAGAGGTGACTTTCTAGAAGTGTATAAAGTGATGATTGGCACAGATAGAATGAAGGCACAGAGTTCTACCCTCACCACCACCACCCTACCCCCCGGAAAGAGAATCAT
Source organism: Mobula hypostoma (assembly GCF_963921235.1). NCBI lineage: Eukaryota > Metazoa > Chordata > Chondrichthyes > Myliobatiformes > Myliobatidae > Mobula > Mobula hypostoma. The sequence goes on from NC_086100.1 coordinate 25,009,617, forward strand.
AAACTAGAGGGATTGGGTTTAAGGTGAGAGGGGCAAGATTTACAAGGGGCAGCTTCTCCATGCAGAGGGTGGAGGCTATTAGGAGCATGTTGCCAGAGGAAGTAATTGAGGCAGATACAATGACAATATTTAAAAGACATCTGGACGTGTATGTAGATGGAAGGGTTCAGAGGCATACGGGGCCAAATACACGCATAGAGACCAGCTTAGACAGTCATCTTGTTTGGCATGGACAAGTTGGGCTGAAGGCTCTATTCCATGCTGTATTACTATAAACTATTAATCATCACATAACTTTCTGGAAGACTAGTAGCCCATTTACTATGCCTCTTCTGATAAAACTCACTGAGGTACACAAATGGATTTGTCTGTGGTGGGAAAACACTTACTCATTTTATAGCTGCCAAGATCTCCATGCACAAAAAAATCTGCCTTCAGAAATTACCTGTGTTTTCACAACACCTCGCACTCAGCGAGGATTCCAGATAGTGTGCAAGGTCCCTCAAGCAATTAACGATCAGCAAGAGTTCTGTTTTCAGTAATGTCAGTCAGGACTTGTGTCAGCCACAGCTCCCTGCATACATTCAAATTTTGAAGGATGGTTGTTGTTTTAAGAATGTTTCTTCAACAGATTAGCACACAGATCCAAGTTCATTTATCTCCCTATTGTAGAATGATGTGTCATCTTAAATGATTTGTTCAAGTGCAGGTCTTAAAATTGAAATTAGCAGTTTTATGATAGAAGTTATAGGAAATACTTGCTTACATATAAACCATCGCTAGAAGTTGTTTAATTCCTGCATATTTTGCTACTTCTGTTTTGATGTTCTTGTGTTATTGTGAGTTATTTGTGAGAGTTCTACATTGCAATATTTCTGGTCCAATTTCTACAGTATAAAAATCCAAAAGTTCAAAGTAAATTTATTATCTATGTACATATATGTCTCCATATAAAACCCTGAGATTCAATTTCTTGCGGGCATACTCAATAAATCCATAATAGAACAATAACCATAATAGACTCAATGAAAGACCATACTAACTTGGGCATTCAACCAGTGTGCAAAAGACAGCAAACTGTGCAAATACAAAAAGAAAGAAAGAAATAATAAATATCGAGCACAGGAGAGAAGAGTCCTTGAAAGTGAGTACATATTTTGTGGGAACATTTCAATGATGGGCAAGTGAAGTTGAGTGAAGTCATTCCCTTTGGATCAAGAGCCCGATGGTTGACCATAAGGCGTAGGAGCGGAATTGGAACATTTGGCCTCTGTAGTCCGCGACACCATTTTATCATGGCTGATCCAATCTTCCTCTCAGCTCCAATCTCTTGTCTTCCCTGAGCCCCTCCCCCCATAATCCCTTCATGCCCTGACCAGTCAAGAAACTATTAACCTTTGCCTTAAATATACATGAAGACTTAGTGCCACAGTGTCTGTGACAATGAATTCCACAGGTTCACTACTCTCTAGCGAAAGAAATTCCTCCTCATCTTCGTTCTAAAAGGATGCCCCTCTACTTAGAGGAGGCTGTGTCTTCTGGTCTTAGACTCTCCCACCATAGGAAACATCCTCTCCATATCCACTCTTATCAAGGCCTTTAACCATTTGATAGGTTTCAATTAGGTCACCCTTCATTTTTACGAATTCTAGTGAATACAGGCCCAGAGGCATCAAGTGCTCTTCATATGACAAGCCATTCAAACTCCTTTGAACCCTCTCCAGTTTTAGCACATCCTTTCTAAGACAAGGGACCCAATACTGTTCACAATAATCCAAGTGAGGCCTCACTGGTGTTTTATAAAGATTCAACATTACATCCTTGCTTTTATATTCTAGTCCTCTTGAAATGAATGCTAACACTGCATTTGCCTTCCTCACTACAGGCTCAACCTGCAAATTAACTTTTATAGGGAATCCCACAAAAGGACTCCCAAGTCTATTTGCATCTCAGTTTTTTTCTATTTTCTCTACATTTAGAAAATAGTCAACCTTTTCATTACTTCTATCAAAGTGCATGACCATACACTTCCCAACACTGTATTCCACCTGGCACTTCTTTGCCCATTCTCCTAGTCTAAGTCCTTCTGCCTCCTCTCTACTTCCACAAAACTACATGCCCCTCCACCTATCTTCATATTGTCTGCAAAGTTTGCAACAAACTCATCAATTCCTTCATCCAAATCATTGACATATAACGTAAAAAGAATCGATCCCAACACAAACCCCTGTGGAAGACCACTAGTCACCTGCAGCCAACCAGAAAAGTCTCCCTTTATTCCCACTCTTTGCGTCCTGCCAATTAGCCACTGCTTTATCCATGCTAGAATCTTTCCTGTAATACCATGGGCTCATAGCTTTTTCAGCAGCCTCATGCGTGGCACCTTGTCAAAGGCCTTCTGAAAATCCAAATACACAACATCAACTGATTCTCCTGCTTGTTATTTCTTCAAAGAATTCCAACAGATTTGTCAGGTAAGATATTCCCTTGCTGACAACGTCTATTTTATTATGTGCCTCCAAGGACCCTGAGACATCATCCTTAATATTCAACTCCAATACCTTCCCAACCAGTGACATCAGACTAACTGGCCTATAATTTATTTTCTTCTGTATCCCTCCCTTCTTGAAAATTGGAGTCACATTTACAATTTTCCAGTCTCCCAAAACCATTCTGGAATCCAGTGATTTTCGAAAGATCAATACTAATGCCTCCACAATCTCTTCAGCCACCTCTTTCAGAACCCTGGGGTATACACTATATAGGTGACTTATCTGCCTTCAGAACTTTCAGTTTCCCGAGAGCCTGCTCTCTAGTAGGTGTGAGTCCTGGGGCTCCTGTACCACATTCCTGATGGCAGCAGCGAGAAGAGAGCATGACCTGGGTGGTGAGGGTCACTGATAATGGATGTTGCTTTCCAGCAACAACATTTCATGTAGATGTGCTCAGTGGTGGGGAGGGCTTTACCTGAGATGAACTGGGCTGTATCGACTATTTATTGTTGGATTTCCTTTTCAAGGGCATTGGTGCTTCCATCCCAGGCTATGACTCAGCCAGTCAATATATTCTCTACCAAACACTATAGAAATTGCACACATTACAATAGCAGGTTCAGGAAATGTGATCAGGAACTGTTTCCATGTTTGTCTGACTCTGCGGTTGATTAAACTTTAAGAAGGAGCATGTGGCAGAGCCATGTTGAAGCCCAATGTAAGGACCTGAAGGATTATATCAACTCACAAGCTATATCCACCCACCAGCCCCATCAGTCTGGCCCATCTGTGATCTACAATTCCCACATTGGCTTCATTAGCCATCTGAAAGCTCACAAAGAAGAAGTGAAAAATCAATACTCTTCAAGTACTTTGACTCCCTGTTTAAAACTAAACTTGTATTTTTTTCTATCAGTTCTCAAGAATGTTCCCACACCTGAAGTAAAATAGAAGCTACGATATGAAATTTAATTCTCTGAAATATCCTTTGAATTTTAAAGTCACAGCAGAATATTACTTAAATTGTGCAGACTCACAGGCACAGTGTTGCGCTTCGATGAAGTTTATTGATAAGAGGAGAGGGCTTGTGACAGCTAAATATTTTGATGTAAAATGGAAAACCAATTGAAGAAATATGTTATTCGCTTTTAGAAAATGGATGGCACCTGGACGAAGATTCAGGTTCAGATTTATTCATCACATCGAAACATACAGTGAAATGCATTGTTTGTATTAACAATCAACACACCAACAATATACCATGTCCACAGTGTTCAGCAGAACAACACAAGCAGAAACAGCGACAACAACATAAGACAAGCCCTTTTCCCATCTTTCCACTCATATACCCACAGACAGCAATAGTCCATAGTCCTTGGCCCTGGACTCTGATTCTTGCAGACATCAGGCCTCCAATCTCCAGTCCCTGGCCCAGACTCACAGACATCAGCCCTCTGACATCTGGACTTGCCAACCCTGGGGCTTTGTCCTTCGGATCTTTCACCTTCAGATTCACCAAGCTCTGGAATTCACCCTTCACCTTTGCCCTCAGGACTTCACAAACCCCTGGCCTCACTGAAAATGGGTGTGATCTGTGGGCCACAACTTCCAGATTTACACGGACCTCCAACAGCAGAGATGAGAAGACACTGGTTTATTAGATGATATAGATGAGCTGAGAATTTACTGCTGTTTCGAGGCATTCACCGAGGGTGTACAATACCTAGAGTTTAGAGCAGAGACATCACAAATGAAACCTAATGTTAAGGATGAACAGTTTCTTCACTTAAATACAATGTTCAGCAGATCAGGATGCAGCTGTGGCAATAGAAATGGACTTAGCATTAAAGTTAAGGATATCCATTTCAAGAGCAAGAATTCCGGAGTCTGAGATCATATTATGGACAAAAGGAGGACAAATGTGTAACAATTGTGGAGAGGATATTTCCTGTAGTGGGAGAGTCTTAAGACCAGAGGACACAGCTCAGAATAGAGGGACATACCTTTAGAACTGAAATGAGGTGGAATTTCTTTAGCCAAAAGGAAGTGAATCTGTGGAATTTATTACCACAGGTGGCTGTGGAGGCCAAGTCATTGGGTATATTGAAAACAGAGGCTGATAGTTTCCTGATTAGTGAGGGTGGCAAAGGTTATGAGGCAAAGGCAGGAGAATGGGATAGAGTGGGATAATAACTCCTCCTGCTGTCTGTAATGAGTTTTATACATTCTCCCTGTGACTGTGTGGGTTCCCTCTCACATTCCAAAGCTGTACGGGCTCGTAGGTTAATTGGTCACATGGGTATAATTGGGCACCAAGGCCCAATATATCTTTAAATAAAATAAATAAAATCAGCCATGATGGAATGGTGGAGCGGACTCGTTGGACCGAATAGCCATAGTCTTATATCTGAATGGTATAGGAAGGCTCTGCTTTCTGACGTTTAACTAACTCGACTTTGCTTCATGTTGAACTTTCAAGTGGCGAAGAAACTGTAAAATAGCTGCTTTTGCGGCAGAGTTTTAAGAAACCTGCTGCAGAGACTTGTTGACTTGTCTTCCAAATCTGAGTTGCACAACTGAGGGTGGGTAGAAATGTCATTGTGCCCTGAACCAGTAACATGCTCATCCCAAGTTGTAAGTGGGCCACTGTTGACATTAGCCATTCATGCCACCCATTAACCTGCGCTCCACTGTGTTTCACAAACCTATTGAACATTATTCATCTAGACAATTCCTCCATCCTCTCCTGTTTTCTTTCCTGCATCCTACCTGTTCTTTACTGGGAAAGGCAAGCCTCTCCATAGGAGAATCACTTGTTGTAGTATTAGCAGCTTAAACGTGGAACTGAGGATTTGTTTTGAAGCTGATTTATAGACATCTTCTTTTGTAAATGTAGAAGGCTGTAGCTAACGCGAACATTGTTCTCTTGGCAAAAGTCACCTACAAACATGAACATCCTCACTCTGCTGAACAGAGCATCTAAAATGCAGTAGTCTTAATATCTTGCTTTTACAATTCCAAGACAGGGACTCATTGAGTCTTAAAGCACAGACTCTCCACTGTGAGTAGATTGAACAGCTCAAGTGGTTTTACATGTATTCCCTTTGCTCAGTAATGAGAATTTCTAAGCAGAAGACCAAGAAACACCAACATCTTCAAAATGCAAAGGCAACCAAGATCAAAGAAGTGCTGCAGAGAGCACTAGACAAATCTTCAGAATGACAGATCACCCACTGAAAGTTAGTAGCTGAAGAATGAAGGGCTGCCCTTACAAGAAATTCAGAGACGACCAAAAGAGAGTCTCCAGTGGATTCACACCAAACCCAAGGACCTCCATGTAACTTAGGAGAGGGCTCATTGATAGTCCTCAGCAAGTCCAGATCGTGACAGGTTGGCAAGATCAATAAAATCTGTTGGCTTTATGCATAAGGCACCTCAGAGCAACAACTTCAAACATTTCGTCTATCAATTTCCCATGACTACTGGGCAACAGCCATTGTCCATCAAGGATCGAACTTCAGAGTGATATATGTATCCATAGCTGATACTTATGACATGATCATCATTGTGAATGATAAACTACCAAGAACACAGCCTAAAGAGAAGAGAAAGGACAGAGTATTAATTTTGGCCTTTGGCTCGTACTTAGCAGTGTTAATGCAGTGTCCTACTGTCAACCTACAGTGGAGAAAGCTGAATCTTTTCTTCTTTTCAGATTCTCTTTAGAGCTGCTACATCAGTGGCTTTTTAATCTGTAAACAGCCAGTGGCTTTTAATAAAATTCTTCAACAACTTGCAAATTTGTCTTATCAAAGTAAAAATGTTCACGTCTTCCACACTAATTTTCTAACTACTTCAGATTTATTATTTAGAATCCCAAAAAAATTCTCTAAACTCCCAATGGCAGAGGAAGAGGAATTGCCTTTGTGGTTGTAGATATTCTCAGGAGTGTTCTCAGTCCATTCTAATTCAGAAGAAAAGAAACCCACATGCATACCCACAGCAAGATAAAGCTTACATTAGTGTAGTTTCTTTCAGGAACTCAGGATGTCTCAAAGCATTTTGTTGCTCGTGTTTTTGTTTCTGTGTATTGTAATTACAGCATTCAATATCTAGTTCATCTACAGTTCCCATGGATGTTAATTGTATTGCTGCAGACTTCTAATCTGCCGGCATCTGTTTGAGTTCATTGTTCTATAATGGGAATCTATAGTGTCAGAGAACAGGGTAAGCATAAGGAAACTCCAAACAATCACACTGAAGAATCTGCATGGATAGGAAATGAGAAACAAAAAATATAACTTCCCTTCAGATGACACTAAAGGAAGCAAAATAAAGGTTTGTGAAACTGTGGAATTCATTGCTACAGACAGCTGTGGAGGCCAGGTAATTGGCTATATTTAAAGTGGAGGTTGATAGGTTTTCAATTAGTCAGGTCATCGAAGGTTATGGGGAGAAGGCAGGAGAATGGGGTTAAGAGGGATAATAAATCAGTCATGATGAAATGGTGGAGCAGAGTTGATGGACTGACAGACCAAATTCTGTTCCCATGTCTTATGTTCTAAAGATTGGGGAATACACACGGATGTGCGAAAATCATAAATGGGAAAATAATTACAATGACAATACAAATAATATTTTTAAAAATACGTAACATTAACAAACCTTCACATGTTAAAATTAATTTCTCAGGATCAGAGTAGTTGTAGTTATGACTTTCTGGGCCACTTAAAAACGCCTAGATAAAGTTGACGGAAGTTTCTATCAGTCTTCAGTGCAAGACCAGTCAGTCATTGCCCCAGGTTCATACCATGCTGGTGATCTCATGGGAGTTCCATTTGCCAAGACTGCAGAGGAGCAAGATTACACTGACAGCATTTTCTAAATTTCTGCTTTTAATTGCACATTTGTAGATGACAGAAGTTGTAAATAACAACAGCACATATTTGTACCCTTACCAAATGATTGTAGCAAAGTCTGGGCCAAGTGTGCTTCCTTCATGAAATAATACTACATTTTGGCAAAAGAAGACCTGTAATTAAAAGAAAATAAACATCTGCTGTGTTGCATTTTAAGTTGTGACCTCATCTGTTATCCCATTACAGTCATATCTCTTTCTTTTATATTGCAAATGTATTTTTACTTGAAAAGGTGAATACAGCATTATTGCGATGGTATTCAAACAGATCACATTCTTGGGCAGATTTTATAAAACTTGTTTAGAGATTTCAATACCAATGTCTCTCACATCCTCTGCTGTGGAATAAAAATGATGTGGTATAAACGCAAGAGATTCAGCAGATGCTGGAAATCCAGAGCGACAGCTGGAGGAACGCAGCAGGTCAGGCAAAATCTATGGAAATAAACACACTGTCTACGATTCAGGCCAAGGCCCTTTATCAGGACTGGAAAGGAAGGGAATAAGCCAGAGTAAGAAGGTGAGAGAGGGGAAGGAGTACAAGCTAGAAGGTGAAGCCAGGTTGGTGAGAGAGAAGGAATGAAGTAAGGAGCAGGGAGGTGATAGGTGGAAACGGTAAAGGGCTGCAGAAGAAGCAATATGATTGGAGAGGAGAGTGGACCATGGGAGAAAGGAAAGGAGGAGGGGCACCAGCAAGAGGTGATAGGTGGGTGAGGTGAAGAGGTAAGAGAGGAGCCAGTGTAGGGGATTGAAGAAGAGAGAAGGAGAAAGGGAAAAATTACTAGAAGTTGAAACAATCAAAGTTCATGCCATTAGGTTGGAGTCTCTTCAGGTGGAAAAAGAGGTGCTGCTCCTCCAACCCGAGGATGGCTTCATCGTGGCAATAAAGGAAGCCATGAACCGACATGCCAGAATGGGAATGGGGATAGGAATTAAAATGGTTAGCCACCGGGAAATCCTGCTTCTTGTCTATGGGGCGAAGATACTCAACAGACCATTTTCCCAATCTACATCAGGTTTCACCAATGAAGAGGAGTTGGCATCAGGACGCTAGATATAGTAGATGACCTCAACAGATTCACTGGTGAAGTTTTGCCTCACCTGGAAGTATTGTTTGGGGCCCTGAATGGAGTTGAGGGAGAAGGTGAATAGGCAGGTGTTTATAACATAATAAACCTTTCAAATATGCTTCACAAGATTATTAGACAAACTTTTTTAAATTCCAGTTACAGAGGCCAGTGTTAGGCCAGATTACAAAATGGATTTTAGTGTGCCTTAAAAGAGAAAATAAAGATGAAGAGGTAAGGAGATGGGCGAAGGAAAATTGCCAAGATCATGACCTTGTCAGCTGAAAATGTGGCTGCCAGTGATGGAGCAATAATGAAAAGGGGCAAGCAAAGGGCTAAATTAGAGAAGTGAAGAGATCATAGAGTGTTCACAAGAGACTGCAGATGCTGAATTCTAAAGCAACAATTGGCTGGAGGAATTCTGTAGATTGGGCAGCACCTGTGGGGTGGGGGAGGAATTGTCAAAGTTTTGGGTTGAAACCTGCATCAGGATCCAACATTTTTTTTTTTGTTGAGCAAGGAAGGTTGTAGGGCTCAGATGACTGGCTCTTTTTCTTGGATATTGAGAAAGATATTCAACATATCACCTAAATCTGCATGTCACATAAAACCTGGTCAATCTTATATAAATGTTCAGTGGAGAGTATTCTAACTGTTGCATCATGGTGTGGTATGGAAACACCAATGCACAGGAATGAAAATTCTAAAGGAAGTCTATCCCCCCCTTAGGCATCCCCACCTTTGAGCATATTTACATGGAGCACTGCTGCAAGAAAGCGGCATCCATCATCAAAGACCCTCACCATCCAAGCCATACTCTCTTCTCACTACTGCCATAGGGCAAGAGGTGCAGAAGCCTTGGGTCTCACACTGTCAGGTTTTGGAACAGTTATTAACCTACAACCATCTGGATCCTCAACCAGCGTGGATAACTTCACTCACCTCAACGCTGAACTGATTCCACAACCGACGGACTCATTTTCAAGGACTCTACAACTGATGTTTTCTGTATTATTTCGTGAATTCTATTGCATCCTGTAAATGCCTGCAAGAAAATGAATCTCAGGGTAGTGTATGGTAACATATCTGTACTGTGATAATAAACTTACTTTGACTTTGAAAAGATTGGATTGAAGTGTGACTGCATAAGTGTGGAATAAAGTACCCAGTTGCCTCTAGCAGTGTTTCATGCAGTTAGAAGTTTTCCTGGCAGAATGAAACAAAGTCAAACCAGTGCACCTCAAAGTCCACTAGTTTATGAAGCTTTAAGGAATATTCCCATTTCAGTGCAACCTTTGACTGAGCAACTTTAATGTTAAATATTTAAAGTTAATGATGACAAGTTCATTAAGGTTCCAATTTTTGGAAACTGAAGACAAGTGTGAAATCATCCAGGAATTGGGAAGTGTTACTAGCTGGTCTCAGGATTAAGGAATAATGTATCGAAAGTGTAGGTAGGTTGTCACAGAAGAACATAGTTCACTGTGCAACACCATCACTGATTCCCTTCATTTGCTTTGTACCACAGGGTTGGTGTGAATCCGGATGATGATCTCAACCAAGAAGATGTACATGTGGTAAGTACAAAAATGAAACCTGTATTCACTGTAAATAAAAGAGTGTGGCAATTGTGCAGCCCAAAGACATACAGTATTTTACAAAACCTGTTGTTTCTTTGTTGAGATCGCCTTGCTTTTATTCAGAATGTCTCGCTCTCCCAAATCATTGACCAGCCATTTGCCTTGCCCTTGACTGCTGCATGGTTTCTTTCTTCTACTCCGCTTTGCTGTTGTTTCATTTTGTACCAATCAACACGACGTGAGAAACAGGAAGTTGCAGAAGAGATCGCAATCACAAGTGTTCTTATTACATGTATGTGATAAAGTGTTATTACATGTATGTGATAAAGTGGCATCTTTATGTTATATTTCAGGGACAGAATTTGGTGATGATGAAACTCATGCCTAATTTACTGTATTATGGAGATGGCGCACTCAAATGAGGAAGAATTTCTGTCCTGTAGTTTTTTTCAATACAATGGTCTGTATTCTGAAGTGAAACTACATGCAGGATTATTAAAAGTCATAATACATAATATTTTAAAGGCCTGAATCATACATTCAATCAATCCCTCTCCAATGTACTTATTGCCTGGTGATACAAGTTATGGACTCCTGGTGGTTGCTTGTTTTATATTCAGTGGCTACGTATGCACAACAATGAGTCATGTAGGTACTTAACATTGATCCAATTATTTAATAATATTTGTAATATCTACCAGCTGTAAAACCTTCTGAAATGTTTCTGCTTCTCTAATTCAAAGCCTGTGGTTTTTCCTTTCGTCGATTGCTTTAACATCGGCAGCTGGACTTCTTGTTATCCAAGCCCTAAGCTCCAAAACTCCCTTCATAAGCATTGGTCCTCATCTCTTAATACGCAGCTGAAAAACTACAGTCTAGAAGCACAGATGCACCGTTACTTTACTGTCAATTGAATTTGTTGTCACAAAGCCCAATATTTAATGCAGAGATTGAGTGTTTCATGGTTTCATAGATCAGCAGTGATTGAATGGCAGGGCAGACTTAATAGACAAAATGGCCTGCTTTTGCCCAATATATCTTATGGGCTTATGGTTGCCGGCATTTGTTTGGTGAGCCAGTGTCCACCTCGATTATGAACCTGCCCTGCAAAGTATAGCAGTGCCTAAGGCCCATGGTTAATTGCTTGCGGAACAATACTTGACATGCATGTGATGCCAAAATCATGTCAGATATACAAATGCAACTCAAGTTGGAAATGGAGGGAAATGAGCTGGAAGTGGCTGCATCCAAACATATTCTTAAATTACAAAGCACTGAATTATCCAGCACCATGCAGTCAAATTTCTAGGCCAGCCCGGTAGAGCTTTTGCCTACCTCTGGTAATATCAGCATCAGTTTTAGTTGATAATATTCCTGTGGAGCATATTGAGATGTTGTATGATGTTGTGGACGCTATTTAAATGGAAGGCATCAATGATCCTAACTAGTTAGGTAACGATCAATGGCCATATCCAAATCTTTTCCCATTATAATAGCTTGACTGTACTGGAAATACTTGCTTTACATTTCTTCTTCCTTTCCACTTTAATTTTTATGTGATAGAGTCATGGAGAAGCACAGCAGAGAAACAGGCCCCTTGGCCCATCTAGTCCATTCTGAAACCATTTGAACTATCTACTCCCATCGACCTGCACCAGGGCCATACCCCTCCATACCCCTACTATCCATGTACCAATCCAAACTTCTCTTAATTATTGAAATTGAGCTGGCATGGACCACTTGTGTTGGCAGCTAATTCCACATTCTCATGACTGTCTGGGTGAAGGACTTTCCCCTCATGTTCGCCTTCAGCTTCTCACCTTTCACCTTTAACCCATGATCTCTGATTGTAGTCCCACCCAACCTCAGTGGAAAAATCTAAAATCACACATGAAGGCATCTTTACTTGTGTACTCAGATATGTATAAAACAAAGGGCTGTGTTTGGCTTTAGAGACTGTACTGTGAAAGGAAATATTCTACCCTATTTTATCCATAATAACTAATACATACGGCAACACCGATAGCAAACAACAGGCTGAATTTTAATTCCTGGGAATGAGTGAATTGGTAGTGAACCAAAGGTTAAAAACTAAAATATTTGAAACAGTAGTCAAATTTATTCACTTAACAAAACTGTGGCGAGGATCAGGTCATCATGGCTTTAGAAGCTTCCCACTTAAATCATTCTACTCCTCCGCACTCACCTGTGTAAAGAGCCAGCTCCCAACATCATTGGAACCATTTCCCCCACACAGCCTCCAACTACATATTGGACCCACATTTCTTGACTGCTATTACACCAGGAACGCGAGTGGACTACCTCCAACCCCCGATCACTGTTCAACATAGATACAGGCACCATTGGATCCAGCTGCCTTATCCTCAACTGCCATCTTCCTTCCCTGACCACCACTCAACATCTTCTTCCAGCAGGATCACCAGTGTTTAAAATCAAAATGATTTCCTGACATTAAAACACAGCTTCTGTCTGAATCTAACTCTTGCACAGAAATATTGAACACCCTAAACTGGAAGACTCTAGATTGAATCAAAATGTTTCAGATGCACAAAATGATTTCAACGAAATAAATCTCGATTTCAACATTTAAGAGAAGTTTGTATAGGTACATGGATAGAAGGGGTATGGAGGGCCCTGGTCCAGATGCGGTCAATGGGAGTAGGCAGTTTAAATGGTTTTGGCTTGGACTAGATGGGCTGAAGGGCCTGTTTCTGTGCTGTTCTTCTCTATGACTCTATGGCATTCTGTGAACTTTCTAAGATTTGACAGAAAATTTAACCAATGTCTTCCCACAAATGATGTTTGTCTCTGATGCTCTGAGATACTTCTTTCTTGGGAAGGGTTAACTATTCCTACACTGAATTTATAATTATTGCTGCAAATGAGCCGAATGAGAGAGCATGTCTCCATGGTAAACTACAGGCCAGTTACTGTCTTCAGTCTCATTAGCAAAGAACATCCTTAGGATTAAAGCTTTCCTGAATTAAACAAACATTTTTTCCCCAGATAAGACATTCTCTTTAGCATAAGGTCAGTGATGGTCTGTACAATTTCAGAGTGATCTTCAGGAAGTTGAATATGCAGTATTTTGTGATGTTGACACGGCTGAATTTCAGGCAAAATAAATTACTCTTGCACTTAGAGATTGGTACATCTGGTCAAAATAGACATCACCTCATATGCTATATCTCCATGGACATTTTTGGCTGCGTTTACAATTACCAAGCAACACTGTGACTGTCTTTCTTAGGCAGTCCCTCTGGATTGAGGTTTCCTAAGTTGGGAGCTTAACATCAAAGGGTATACTTTGTGCCGAAAGAACAAGAGGGAAAGCAATGGCAGTGGTGTGGCTCTGTTGATAAGAGATGGAATTACTTCTTTCGAAAGAGGTGACATAGGGTCAGAGAATGGTGAATCTTTGTGGTTGGGGTTAAGAAACTGCAAGGGTAAAAAAAAACATTATGGGAATCATATACAGTGTAGGCCTCCAAGTAGTAGCCAAGATGTGGGGTTGACACTGGGGAGCTGGAAAAGGCTTGTAATAAGGGTTATGACACAATTGTAATGGAGCACTTCAATATGCAAGGGGATTGGGAAAATCAGGTTGGCATCGGATCGTAAGAGAGGGAATTTGTTAAATGTCTATGAGATGACTTTTTAGAGCAGTTTGTGCTTGAGCCTACTCAGGGAAAAGCTATCTTAGATAGGGTGTTGTGTAATAGCCCAGATTTTATTATTCAGCTGAATGTAACGGAACTTTAAGAGGCAGTGGTCATAATATGATTGAATTCATACTGAAATTTGAATTCAATCAGTATTGCAATGGAATAAAGGGAATTACAGAGGAATGAGAGATGAGCTTGCCCAGGTGGATAGGAGGAGGATACTGGTGGGGATGACGGTAGAGCAGAGAGGGCTGAAGTTTCTGGGAATGGTTCACAAGGCTTAGGATACATATGTCCCACAGAGGAAGGAGTTCTTAAATGACAGGGGAAGGCAATTGTGGCTGACAAAGGAAGCTAAGGACTGCATAAAAGCCAAGGAAAGGGCATATAAGGTAGCAAAAGCGAGTGAGAAATTGGATGATTAGGAAGCTTTTAAAATCCAACAAAGGGCAACTAAAACAGTTTGAGACAGGAAAGGATGAAATATGAGGGCAGACTAGCCAATGCTATAAAGCAGGATGCCAAAAGTTTTTTCAGTTATATAAAGAGTAAAAAGGAGGTGAGAGTTGACATTGGACCACTGGAAAATTATGCTGATGAGGTAGTAATGGGGAACAAAGAAATGGCAGATGAACTTAATGGGTACTTTGCATCAGTCTTCACTGTGGAAGACACAAGCAGTGTGCTAGATCCCTGTAAGTGTCAGGGAGCAGGAATGAGTGCCATTGCTATTACAAAGGAAAATGTGTGAGGCTGACTCAAAGGTCTTAAGGTGGATGTCACCTGGACCAGATGGACTACATCCCAGAGTCGTGAGAGAGGTTGCTGAAAAGATAATGGATGCATTGGTCATGATGTTTCAGGAATCACTTGATTCTGGCATGGTCCAAGAGGACTGGAAGATTGCAAATGTCACTCCAATCTTTAAGAAAGGAGGGAGGCAAAAGAAAGGAAATTATAGTCCAGTTAGCCTAACCTCCGTGGTTGGGAAAGTGTTGGATTCTATCATTAAGGATGAGGTTTCAGGGTACTTGGAGACTGATGACAAAATAAGTCAAAGTCAATATGGTTTCTGTAAAGGGAAGATTTGCCTGACAAATCTGTGAGAGTTCTTTGAGGAAGTAACAAGCAGGGTGGAAAAAGGAGAGGCAGTGGATGTCATTTACTTGGATTTTCAGAAGTGATTTGATAAGATGTCACACATGAGGCTGCTTAATGAGATAAACTCCTATGGCATAGGAACAATATTGGCATGGATAGAGGAATGGCCAACAGTCAGGAGGCAGCGAGTGGGAATAAAAGCTTGGTTGCCAGTGACTAGTGCTGTTCCTCAGGGGTCAATACTGGGACTGCTACTTTTCACATTGCTTCACATCCACTGTGTCTAGATCTTTCCAAAGAACATTCTTTCTCAGATAAGAGGTCCAGAACTGTTCACAATACTCCAAATGTGGTCTGATCAATGCCTTGTACATCCTCAGCATTGCATGCTGGTCCTCTCAAAATTACATTGCATTTGCTTTCCTTATAACAGACTCAACCAGTTAGATAACCTTTAGGAAAAACTGCATGGGGGCTCCAAAGTCCGCTTGCCCCTTGATTTTTGAATTTTCTCCCCACTTAGAAAATTGTCTATGGCTTTTTACCTTTCTTTAAAGTGCATGACCATCCACTTCCCTATACTATATTCACCTGCCACTTTTTGCCCATTCTAAGTCCTTCTGCAGATTCTTTGTTTACTCAACACTACCTGACCTTTCACCTATCTTTGTATCATCTGAAAACTTGGCCACTTCAATTCCATCATACAAATCATTGAAATACAACATGAAAAGAAGCCTCCTGCGAGTCAGCCAATCTTCTATCCATGCTAGTATATTTCATGCGATCCCATGGGCTCTTATCTCTTTAGCTACCTCATGTGCAGCAACTGGTCAAAGGCCTTCTGAAAATCCAGGTTTACAACATTAGCTGATGCTCCTTTGTCTACGCTGTTTGTTATTTCCTCAAAAAATTCCAGCAGATGTGTCAGGCAAGATTTCCCTTTAAGGAAACTGTGCTGACTTGACCTATTTTATCATGTACTTCCAAGTACCTCAAACCTCATCTTTAAAAATGGATTCCAACATCTTTCCAACAATTGAAGTCAGTCTAACTGACCTATAATTTCCTTTCTTCTCCCTCCCTCCCTCCCTTCTTCAAGTGTGAAGTGACATTTGCAATTTTCCAGTCCTCTGGAAACATTCCAGAATCTAGTGGCTCATGAACAATCATTATTAACAACTCCACAATCTCTTCAGCTACCTTTTTCGGAATCCTGGGGTGTAGTCTATCTGGTCCAGGTGACTTATCGACCTTCAGATCTTTCTCAAGCACCTTCTCCTTAGTAACTGCAACTGCACTAACTTCTGCTCGCTGATACTCTCAAATTTCTGGCCTCTTCCACAGTGAAGATGGATGCAAAATACTTATTAAGTTTTTCTGCTATTTCCTTGGCCCTCATTATTCCCTCTCCAGTGTCATTTTCCAATGGTCTAATCTCCACTCTCAGCTCTCTTTTACTCTTGATATATTTGAAAAAAAAACTTTGGTATCTTCTTTTATATTTTTGTTTAGCATAGCTTCACATTTCATCTTTTTTCTCCTGGGTGAGCTGTGATTCTTCTCTCACTTACTGTGCACTACTGCAGAAGATCTTCAATTCCATTTAACTCAACACAACCCTGTACATCTAAACAAATGAAATAGAACCAAGTGTAAGCCAGTCAGCCACTTGTCCCCATTCTGCCATTCAGTAAAATTATGGCTGATCCATTCTAACTCGCCTTACTACACTCTCTCTATAGCCCTTGACTCCAATCAGCCATTCTCTGTTATCAGTATATTCAATGACTGTGTCCTCACAGCCCTCTAGTCCAAGTAATTCCATACAGTAGTTCAGCAGTCAGTGTAATTGCTTTACACTTCCAATGATCACTGATCAGGGTTCGAATCCCGCTGCTGACTATAGGTCTGTTCTCCCCGTGACCATGTGGGTTTCCTCTTGGTGTCCTAGTTTCCTTCCACATTCCAGTCATACGAGTTAGGATTATTAAGTTACAAACATACAAAGAAATGCATTGCTCGCTTCGGGGTTGTGCTGGGGCCGACCACAAATGTTGGCACGCTTCTGGCCTGGTATGTTGCCGCCGGAAGTACGGCAACACTTGCAGGCTGCCCCAGCACTTCCCTGACACAAGCAACACATTTCATTGTGTGTTTCGATGTTTTGATGCATATAAAGCTAATCTTGAGATCTTTTGCCTTGATTCATAACTCTCTATAGAGAAAAATTATCATTTCCATCTGAAATAGGTGACTTTTTATTCTAAAATTATTTAAGATATTACTACCCATGGAAACATACTTGCAGATACCCCTACTAGGATGAACATCCATGGAGAAAACAGCCTGTTAGTCCCCTACAGAATCTTAAAAGCTTCAATGTGTATAGACCCAATTTGTTCAACCTGGTGAACCTTCTCAGCACTGCTACCAAAGCAAATAGGGAGAGGTACGAAATCTGTACACAAAGAGTGGTCCCACAAGCACCCTGTGAAGTTGTATCGCAACCATTATGGGAGCGGCCATAGTGTGAGTGGGCCAGCGTTAGAGTGATCAGGCTTTGGCCCAGCAGGCTTCAGTGAGAACAGATGAAGGTTGAGGGTGTTGAGCCATTTGTTTTGATTGTAGAACTTGGGTTTGAGAAGTTGGAGCCAAAGGCAATACCAGCGTAGGCGGTGGAAGGATCCTCCTGTGAGATGTGGGATTTCTCCCTGATGTTTACATCTGCAGGAAGTGCACCCAACTTCAGTTTCTGACTGACAAGGTCAAGGAACTAGAGCTGGATGTACTCAGGACCATCTGGGAGGTTGAAAAACTCACAGGTGAGACTTCTGTTGAGGTAGTCACATCCAGAGTGCAAGCTTCAGATAGTAGATGTGTGACCACCAGAAGTCTGGAGATTGAGCTGTTAGTGCAGGGTTCCCCTGTGGCCATTCCCTTCGATAACAAGTATACTCCCTCGGATACTGCTGGATGTATGACCTATCAGGGCACAGCAGCACAGCCAGGCCAGGGGGTATTGTGGCCAGCTCTTGAGGCTCAACAAGGAAGGGTAAGGTCATGCGGAGCGATAGTGATAGGAAATTTGATAATTGGCATGGAAGGGAGTTTCCTTGGCCATGAAAGAGACTCTCAGATGGTGTGTTGCCCCTTCCAGGTGCTAGGGTCCAGGATGTCTCAGCAAGGCTGCAGAATATTCTGAAGGTGGGGGAGTGGTTGAGCAGGCAAAGATTGAGGTGCAAATTGGCACCAGTGACTTAGGCAGTAAGGGAGAAGAAGTCAGACACACTCAGTATAAGAAATTAGGAAAGAGACTGAAGAGCAGGACCACCAATGTGGCAATCTCTGGATTATTCTTGGTGCCACATGCTGGTCAGGGCAGGAATAGAATAGGACAGATGAGTAAGTGGCTGAGGAACTGGTGCAGGGAGCAGGGTTTCAGGTTCTTGAATAATTGGTACCTTTTCTAAGCAAGGAGTGACCAGTACAAGAGGGACAGGTTGCATTTAAACTGGCAGAGAACCAAAATTCTGATCGGGGGTTCGCTGTTTGGGAGGGCTTAACCTAGTTTGGCAGGAAGATTGGAACCAGAGCACCAGGTCAGAAAGAGGAGGGATGGAGAGGATGGTAGATGTCAGGGCCAGTTTAAAAAAAGACAGGAGTAAATTAATAGATACAGTAGGATGGAAAGTTTGAAGTGTGTGTTTTTTAATGCTAAGAGTATTATGATGAACTTAGAACTTGGATCAGTATGTGGAACTCTGATTTTGTGGCTATTACAAAGATTTGGTTGAGAGAGGGACAGGAATGGGTGCTTAATTTTTCGGGGTTTAATTTTAGAAAAGATAGACAAGGGGAAGTTGCACTACTAATCAGGGACAATATCACAGCTACACTCAGAGGGGACATAACGGAGGGCTCATTGACTGAGTCTAAATGTGTAGAACTCAAAAACAGGAAGCATGCAATCACTCTGATAGGATTGTACTGCAGACCCCCAATAGGCACTGAGACATTGAGGAAGAGATATGCAGGCAGATTAAGGAAAGGTGTAAAAACAGTAGGATGGTTGTTATGGAGGACTTCAACTTCCCTAACATAAACTGGGGCCTTCTTAGTACAGGTGGTTTAGATGGGGCAGAATTTGTTAAATGCATCCGGGAGGGTTTCTCAAATCAAGATGTAGATACTCTTACAAGAGTACTGGAATAGGTGATGGGTAATAAATCTGGCGGGTTGACCAACCTTTCAGTGGGTGAGCAGGTTAGGGAACAGCGACCACAAATCGTTAAGATAGCTGTAGAGAGGATAAGCATGGAACTTGTGGGAGAGTATTAAACTGGAGCAGGCAAACTATGAGAGCAGTAAGAAGGAACGAGGGAGAGTTACAGCTATTTTTTGGGCAAGACCACATCCAAAATCCAGCCATGCAGAGTACAGGACAGGTATGTTCCAGTCAGATTGAAGGACAAGGACGGCAGGGTAAGATGCTGAGGGAAGTGATGAATTTAGTCAACAAGAAAAAGGAAAAGTATATAAAGTTTAGGATGCTAGAATCAAACAGAGATATGGAAGATTATAAAGAAGCCAGGAAAAGAACTCAAGAAAGGAGTTAGGAAACCCAGGAAAAGTCCTTGGCAAGTAGGTCTAAAGAGAATCCCGAGGCATTGGGATTACGTCAGGAGCAAAGGGATAACTAGGGTGAGAGTGGGACCACTCAAGGATAAAGAGGTAACATTTTCTTGGATGCAAATTACGTGGGTGAGGTCCTTAATGAGAACTTTACATCAGGTATTTACCAAGGAGAAGGATGTGGAGAATAGGGTGATCAGTGCTGAGAGTATTACTATGCCAGGGCATTTTGAGGTAAAGGAGGAGGTAGCGTGGGGTCTCTTAAAGAACATTAAGGTGGTTAAGTCCCCAGGGCCTGACGGGACACATCACAGGTTATTGAGAGAGGCAAGGGAAGATGTTGCTGGGGCCTTAACCAATATCCTTGTGTCCAGCCTAGCCACAAACGAGGTTTCTGAGTACTGGGAAGTACCTAACGTTCCATGCTTCAAGAATGGAACCGGGGATAAACCTGGAAGCTATAGGCTGGAAACACAGACAAAATGCTGGAGGAACTCAGCAGGCCAGGCAGCGTCTACGGAAAAAGATAGCGTCGGCATTCCGGGCCAAGGCCCGTCGGCATTCCGGGCCAAGGCCCTCCGGCAGGACTGGAGAAAAAAGTTGAGGAGTAGATTTAAAAAGGTGGGGGGAGGGGAGAGAAAAAACACATGGTGGTAGATGAAACCAGGAGGGGAAGGGGGTGAAGTAAAGAGCTGGGAAATTGATTGGTGAAAGAGATACAAGGCTGGAGAAGGAGGAATCTAATAGGACAGGACAGAAGGCCGTGGAAGAAAGAAAAGGGGGGAGGAGCGCCAGAGGGAGGCAGTGGGCAGGCAAGGAGATAAGGTGAGAGAGGGAAAAGGGGATGGGAATGGTGGGGAAGGGGCATTTCCGGAAGTTCGAGAAATGGATGTTCATGCCAGCGGGTTGGAGGCTACCCAGTTGGAATATAAGGTATTGTTCTTCCAACCTGTGGGTGGCTTCATCTTGACAGTAGAAGAGGCCGTGCAGTGACATATCGGAATGGGAAGTAGATTTAAAATGGGTGGCCACTGGGAGATCCCACTTCTGGCAGAGAGTGTTGATGGTGGAGGAAGGGAAGCCCCTTTCTTTGGAAAAAAAAGGACATCTCCTTCGATTTGTTTCAAACTATAGACTGGTGAGTTTCACGAGGGTGGTAGGGAAATTACCAGGGACAATTCTTAGGGATAGAATTTATGAGCATTTGGAAAACCATGGCCTAACTAGGGAGAGACTGCATGGCCTTGTGCAGAGCAAGTCTTGCCTTAATAACCTGATTGAGTTTTTTGATGAGGTGGTGAAGGTGATTAGAAAATAGAACATAGAGCAGTATAGCACAGGAGCAGGCCCTTCAGCCCACAATATTGTGCTGGGCCAATTAAATTAACTGATTGATGAAGATAGAGCTGTGAATGCTGTCTTCTTGGATTTTGGTTAGGCAAAGTCCCTCATGGGAGGCTCATCCAGAAGATTAAGATGCATGGGATCAATGGTAAATTGGTCGTTTGGATTTAGAAGACAGAGGCTGGTGGTTGAGGGGACTTATTGCAGGTGCAGTTCTGTGATTATTGGCACTCTGCAGAGATCTGTACTTCTGTTTTGTGATGCACAGTATATAAATAACCTGAATGAAAATGTAGATGAGTGTGTTAGTAAGTTTACAGATGATATGTAGATTGGTGGTGTTGACAGTATAGATGACTGGCAAAGAATATAGTGGGATTATAGATCAGTTGCAGATATGGACAGAGGAATGGCAGATGGTGCTTAACCCAGCCAAATATAAAGTGTTGTACCTTAGTAAGTCAAATGTAAAGAGACAGTTCACCATTATGGGCAAGACCCTTAATAGCATTGATGAGCAGAGGGATCTTGGGGTCCAAGTTCATAGCTCCCTGAAAGTGGCGAGGCAGGTCAATAGGGTAGTTAAGAAGACATATAGAATGCTTGCAATTATTAGTCAAGCCATTGAGTTCAAAAGTCAGGAAGTTATGTTGCAGCTTTCTTAAACTGTAGTTAGGTTGCATCAGGAGTATTGCATACAGTTAACAATAAGTACTCCTGTCTGAGTACTGCTGGGGGGAACGGCCCACCTGGGGGAAGCAACAGTGGCTGCACCTCCGGCACAGAGTCTCACCCTGTGGCTCAGAAGGATAGGGAAAGGAAGAAGGCAGCAGTAATAGGGGACTTTATAGTTAGGGACTCAGACAGGCGATTCTATGGACACAGGAAAGAAACACAGATGGTAGTTTGCCTCCCAGGTGCCAGGGTCCGAGATGTTTCTAATCGCGTCCACGATATCCTGAAGTGGGAAGGTGAACAGCCAGAGGTCGTGGTACAGGAATACTGCCTGTGCCATGTGACAGTGAGTATAGGAATAGAATGAGGTGGAGGATAAATGATGGCTGAAGGATTAGAGCAAGGGGCAGGGACTCAGATTTCTGGATCATTGGGACCTCTTTTGGGGCATGCGTGACCTGTACAAAAAGGACGGGTTGCACTTGAATCCGAGGGGGACCAATATCCTGGCAGGGAGGTTTGCTAAGGCTATTGGGGAGAGTTTAAACTAGAATCGCTGAGGGGTGAGAATCGAACTGAGGAGAAGGAGAAAGGGGCAGTGGGCTCACAAATAGAGAAAGCTTGGAGCCAATGCAAGAGGGAGGATAGGCAGGTGACAGAGAAGTGATGCACTCAGACCAGTGGTTTGAGATGTGTCTATTTTAACGCAAGGAGTATCATGAACAAAGAGGATGAGCTTAGAGCGTAGATCAATACTTGGAGCTATGATGTTGTGGCCATTACAGAGACTTAGATGGCTCGGGGCAGCAATGGCTACTTAGAGTGCCAGGCTTTAGATGTTTCAGAAAGCATAGAAAGGGAGGCAAAAGAGGTGGGGGTGTGGCATTGCTGATCAGAGATAGTGTCACATCTGTAGAAAAGGAGGAAGTCATGGAGGGATTGTCTACTGAGTCTTTGTGGGTGGAAGTTAGGAACAGGTAGGGATCAATAACATTAGTGGGTGTTTTTTATTGACCACCCAATAAGGGACATTGAGGAGCAAATAGAGAGAAAGATTCTGGACAGGAATAATAATTACTGGATTGTTGTGGTGGGAGATCTTATTTCCCAAATATTGATTGACATCTCCCTAGAGCAAGATGGGGTAGATACCCCATTTAGATGGGGTAGAGTTTGTTAGGTGTGTTCAGGTTTCCTGACACAATATGTAGATAAGCCTACAAGAGGAGAGGCTGTACTTGATCTGGTACTGGGAAATGAACCTGGTCAGATGTCAGGTCTCTCAGTGGGAGAGCATTTTGGAGATAGTGGTCACAATTCCATCTCCTTTACCATAGCATTGGAGAGGGATTGGAACGGACAAGTTAGGAAAGTGTTTAATTGGAGTAAGGAGAAATATGAAGCTATCTGGCAGGAACTTGGAAGCATAAATTGGGAACAGATGTTCTCAGGGAAATGTACGGCAGAAATCTGGCAAATGTTCAGAGGATATTTGCATGGCATTCTGCATAGGTACATTCCAATGAGACAGGGAAAGGATGGTAGGGTACAGGAACTGTGGTGTACAAAGGCTGTCAAACATCTAAGTCAAGAAAAGAAAAGCTTATGAAGGGTTCAAAAAACTAGGTAATGATAGACATCTAGAAGATTATAATGCCAGAGGAAGGAGCTTAAGAATGAAATTAGGAGAGCCAGAGGGGGCCATGAGAAAGCCTTGCCGGGCAAGATTAAGGAAAACCCCAAGGCATTCTACAAGTATGTGAAGAGCAAGAGGATAAGACGTGACAGAATAGGACCAATCAAGTGTGACAGTGGAAAAGCGTGTATGGAACCAGAGGGGATAGCAGAGGTACTTAATGAATACTTTGCTTCAGTATTCTCTACAGAAAAGAATCTTGACAATTGTAGGGATGACTTACAGCAGACTGAAAAGCTTGAGAATATAGACATTAAGAAAGAGGATGTGCTGGAGCTTTTGGAAAGCATCAAGTTGGATAAGTCACCAGGACCGGATAAAATGTACCCCAGGCTACGGTGGGAGGCGAGGGAGGAGATTGCTGAGCCTCTGGCAATGATCTTTGCATCATCAATGGGGACGGGAGAGGTTCTGGAGGATTGGAGGTTTGCAGATGATGTTCCCTTTATCAAGAAAGGGAGTAGAGATAGCCCAGGAAATTACAGACCAGTGAATCTTACTTCAGTGGTTGGTAAGTTAATTGAAAACATCCTGAGAGTCATCATATGATGAAGGCAGGTTGTGCCTTACAAGCCTGATTGAATTTTTTGAGGATGTGATAAACACATTGATGAAGGTAGAGCAGTAGTCATAGTCATAGTCATAGTCATACTTTATTGATCCCGGGGGAAATTGGTTTTCGTTACAGTTGCACCATAAATAATAAATAGTAATAAAACCATAAATAATTAAATAGTAATATGTAAATTATGCCAGTAAATTATGAAGTAAGTCCAGGACCAGCCTATTGGCTCAGGGTATCTGACCCTCCAAGAGAGGAGTTGTGAAGTTTGATGGCCACAGGCAGGAATGACTTCCTATGACGCTCTGTGTTGCATCTCAGTGCAATGAGTCTCTGGCTGCATGTACTCCTGTGCCCACCCAGTACATTATGTAGTGGATGGGAGACATTGTCCAAGATGGCATGCAACTTAGACAGCACCCTCTTTTCAGACACCACCGTCAGAGAGTCCAGTTCCATCCCCACAACATCACTGGCCTTACGAATGAGTTTCAGGCCGAGACCCTTCGTCAGGACTAACTGAAGGAAGAGTGAGTAAGGGATTTGAAAGTTGGAGGGGGAGGGGGAGATCCAAAATGATAGGAGAAGACAGGAGGGGGAGGGATAGAGCCAAGAGCTGGACAAGTGATAGGCAAAAGGGGATACGAGAGGATCATGGGACAGGAGGTCCGGGAAGAAAGACGGGGGGGGGGCACCCAGAGGATGGGCAAGAGGTATATTCAGAGGGACAGAGGGAGAAAAAGGAGAGTGAGAGAAAGAATGTGTGCATAAAAATGAGTAACGGATGGGGTACGAGGGACTGCACCTCTTCCTACAGATGCTGCTTGGCCTGCTGCGTTCACCAGCAACTTTGATGTGTGTTGCTTGAATTTTCGGCATCTGCAGAATTCCTGTTGTTTACGAATGAGTTTGTTGATTCTGTTGGTGTCTGCTACCCTCAGCCTGCTGCCCCAGCACACAACCGCAAACGTGATAGCACTGGCCACCACAGACTCATAGAACATCCTCAGCATTGTCCGGCAGATGTTAAAGGACCTCAGTCTCCTCAGGAAATAGAGACGGCTCTGACCCTATAGACAGCCTCAGTGTTCTTTGACCAGTCCAGTTTATTGTCAATTCGTATCCCCAGGTATTTGTAATCCTCCACCATGTCCACACTGACCCCCTGGATGGAAACAGGGGTCACCGGTACCTTAGCTCTCCTCAGGTCTACCACCAGCTCCTTAGTCTTTTTCAGATTAAGCTGCAGATAATCCTGCTCAGCCAATGTGACGAAGTTTCCTACCGTAGCCCTGTACTCAGCCTCATCTACCTTGCTGATGCATCCAACTATGGCAGAGTCATCCGAAAACTTCTGAAGATGACAAGACTCTGTGCAGTAGTTGAAGTTGCAGTAGATGTAGTGTATATGGATTTCAGCAAGGCATTTGATCAGGTAACCCCATGCAAGGCTTATTGAAAAATTAAGGAGGCATCGGGTCCAAGGGGACCTTGCTTTGTTGATCCTTTACTGGCTTGCCCACAGAAAGTAAGGAATGGTTGTGGACGGGTCATATTCTGCATGGAGGTCAGTAACCAATGGTATGCCTCAGGGATCTGTTCTGGAACCCTTTCTCTTCGTGATTTTTATAAATGATCTGGACGAGGAAGTGTAGGGATGGGTTAGTAAATTTGCTGATGACACAAACGTTGGGGTGTTGTGAATAGTGTGGAGGGCTGTCAGAGGTTACAGTGGGACATCAATAGGATGCAAAACTGGGCTGAGGCAGATGGAGTTCAACCCAGGGTGTGAGGTGGTTCATTTTGGTAGGTCAGATATGATGGCAGAATATAGTATTAATGGTAAGATTCTTGGCAGTGTGGAGGGTCTGAGGAATCTTGGGGTCCAAGTCCATACTCAACACTGAAAGCTACTGCACAGGTTGACTCTGTGGTTAAGAAGGCATACGTTGCATTGGCCTCCATCAACCGTGGGACTGAGTTTACGAGCCGAGAGGTAATGTTACAATTTTATAGGACCTTGGTCAGACCCCACTTGGAGTACTGTGCTCAGTTCTGGTCACCTCACTACAGGATGGATGTGGAAACCATAGAAAGGGTGCAGAGGAGATTTACAAGGATGTCACCTGGATCGGGGAGCATGCCTTATGGGAATAGGTTGAGTGAACTCAGCCTTTTCTCCTTGGAGTGATGGAGGATAAGAGGTGATCTGATGGAGGTGTACAAGATGACGAGAGGCATTGATCGTATGGATATAAGTGCAGAATCAAATATCGCTGTGATGATTGTATGCTCTAGTATCAATTGTTTGGCAACGATAAAGTATAAAGTATAAAGGATAGTCAGAGGGTTTTTCCCAGGGCTGAAATGGCTAGCATGAGAGGACATATTTTTAAGGTGCTTGGAAGTAGATACAGAGGAGGTGTCAGGGTAAGTTTATTTTCACATAGAGTTGTGAGTGCGTGGAATGGGCTGTCGACGACGGTGGTGGAGGCGGATACAATAGGGTCTTTTAAGAGACTCCTGGATAGGTACATGGACCTTAGAAAAATAAAGGGCTATAGGTAACCCTAGGTAATTTGTAAAGTAAGGACATGTTCAGCACTGCATTGTGGGCCGAAGGGCCTGTATTATACTGTAGGTTTTCTGTGACTCTGTGTTTCTGATCATCCTATTACAGGAAGGATGTCAAGGCTTTGGAGATGGTGCAGATGAGTTTACCAGGATACTGCCTGGTTTAGAGAGCATGTGCTATAACAAGAGGTTGGACAACTTGGATTGCTTTCTCTGGAGTGACAGAGATCGAGGGGAGATCTGACAGAGGTTTATGAGATTATGAGAGGTATAGATAGAGTTGACAGTCAGTACTTCTTTCCCAGGATTGAAATAGCTAATACCAGAGGGCATGCATTTAAGGTGAGAGGGGGTAATTTTAAAGGAGATGTGAGAGGCAAGTTTTTTTTACACAGAGAGTGGTGAGTCCCTGGAATGTGCTGTCTGATGTGGTGATAAAGGCAGCTACATTAGGGACTTCTAAGGGACATCTAGATTGGCACATGAACATGAGGAAAATGGAGGGATATGGACATTGTGTAGGCATAAGGGATTAGTTGAATTGGCCATTTGATAACCTATTTGTTTGGTTCAGCACAACATTGTGTGCCGAAGGAACAGTTCCTGTCCTGTACTGTTCTACGTTTTAACCACATTACTTCTATATTCCATACACCACACAATGAGTTAACCTGGACTGACAATAAACTGGACTGGTCAAAGAACACTGAGGCTGTCTACAAGAAGGGTCAGAGCCGTCTCTATTTCCTGAGGAGACTGAGGTCCTTTAACATATGCCAGACGATGCTGAGGATGTTCTATGAGTCTGTGGTGGCCAGTGCTATCATGTTTGCTGTTGTGTGCTGGGGCAGCAGGCTGAGTGTAGCAGACACCAACAGAATCAACAAACTTATTCGTAAGGCCAGTGATGTTGTGGGGATGGAACTGGACTCTCTGACGGTGGTGTCTGTAAAGAGGATGCTGTCCAAGTTGCATGCCATCTTGGACAATGTCTCCCATCCACTACATAATGTACTGGGTGGGCACAGGATTACATTCAGCCAGAGACTCATTCCACCGAGATGCAGCACAGAGCTTCATAGGAAGTCATTCCTGCCTGTGGCCATCAAACTTCACAACTCCTCCCTTGGAGGGTCAGACACCCTGTGCCGATAGGCTGGTCCTGGACTTATTTCATAATTTACTGGCATAATCTTACATATTACTATTTCACTATTTATGGTTCTATTACTATTTATTATTTATGGTGCAACTGTAACGAAAACCAATTTCCCCCTGGGATCAATAAAGTATGACTATAACTATGACTTCCTTATTGCTTGCTGAAAGTTTGGGGCGGCATGGTAGCGTAGTGATTAGCACAACGCTTTACAGTACAGGTGACCCAGGTTCAATTTCTGCTGCTGCCGGTAAGCAGCATATATGTTCTCCCCATGACCGCGTGGGTTTCCTCTGGGTGCAGTGGTTCACCCCACAGTCCAAAAACGTACAGGTAGGTAGGTTAATTGATCATTGTAACTTGCCCGTGATTAGGCTAGGATTAAATTGGGACATTGCTGGGTGGCGTGGCTCGAAGTGCGG
Organism: Mobula hypostoma; assembly: GCF_963921235.1. Classification (NCBI taxonomy): domain Eukaryota; kingdom Metazoa; phylum Chordata; class Chondrichthyes; order Myliobatiformes; family Myliobatidae; genus Mobula; species Mobula hypostoma. The sequence continues at coordinate 25,037,528 of NC_086100.1, forward strand.
GAAGGGCCTAAATAAATTGACTGCTTATGTTTCACGCAATAGGACGTGTGTATACCCCCAGCCCTCAGCATTTCGTAGTTTCAGCCCATTGAAATAATAAATTTTCTTTTTCATTCTTCTCAGTGTAGAAAGTGTAAATTTGTACTTTGAACTTTGAATCTCACATCTTCTCATATTACACTCCTTCTGCTAACTCCTCCTTCCGGCAAAATCCTTGTAAATGTTCCTTCTTGAGTTTCCGCAAGAGAAAATTTGCAAGGATGTTGCTGGGACTTGAGGTCTTAGGGTTGAATCGGTTAGGTCTTTTTTTCCCCCTGATACGTAGGAGGATAGGGGAGATTTCAATGAGGCATACAAAATTATGAAGGGTGTAGACAGGGCAAGTGCAAGCAGGCTTGTTCCACCTGAGGGTGAGTTAGACTAGAACTGGAGGTCGTAGGTTTAGGATGAAAGTATTAATATGGGAATCTGAGGGGGAATTTCTTCACTCCAAGGGTGGTGCCAGTGGAAGAGGTCGATGCAAGTTCAGTTGCAATATTTAAGTGAAGTTTACATAAGTGCATAGATCGGAGGGTTATAGAGGACTACAGTCAATGTGTTAATGCAACTTGGCAGAATAATAGTTCAGCATGGACTAAATAGGCCAAGGCACCTCTTTTTATGCTGTTGTGCCTTATGACTCTATGTATCAATGGAAAAAAAAACTGTCCAAAATTATACCAGAATTCCGTTAACAGCACTTCATTGACACAGCCACCACCCTTCACTATCATAGATGATTTCAGGATATGGAACAGATCTTGAATCTGTCCTACACTGGTTCACATGAAATTGTCTGCAGTATTTCCTATTTTTGGTTTTAGTTTAAATGGGGTGCACAAGCATTCTGGGAGATTTACGTTTTTAAATTCAGGTTCATCCAAGAGCATGTACAGTAGATTACGGTTAATTGGGTTATCTGTTAATCAGGGCATCCGCTTATTTGGGACGACTCTTAAAGAACAAAAACCAATCGAGAAAATTGCCAGAATTTTCCTCATTTATTTGGGACAGTGTGTCGCTTAACTGGGGCCAGAGACTTGCTGAATAGTTCTAACACAGGGGTTCCCAATCTTTGGTCCATGGACCCCTTGGTTAATGGTAGGGGTCCATGGCATAAAAAAAGTTGGGAACCCTTGTTCTAACCAATGTCAGTCATGTGCACTTGTGTGGCTGGAAGACATTACACCGTGCTTAGAGTGAAACATTTTTTAATAGCATGAGTTGCGTGAGTTTGTGTTCAAAAAGCAGTGACCTTTGTCACTAATAGTTGATGAGACATAAGCAGTAAGACAATTCAGGACACTTTACCTCACTGCGGTTTCAAGTATTCAGACTTGGAGATGGTAGAAATGGCCCAGAGTGAAAATGAAACTATTTCACTACTTCAAACAAGTTAGGTACTACAAAGAATTTGAAGATATCGACACTCATCTTGAATGTTATAAGGAAAATGAAGGGTTGGAGGATGCAATCATATATAGCATGTATGAAGGCAGACTATTATCTTCAGTAGGTGTCTGCGCTGATCTTGTTCATTTATAGTCAAACAAAAAGAACAGAGTAGCGGGTTGAATTCCTCCATCAATAACTATGAGGAACTAATACATGGTTTTATAGTACTGTAGTACTATTGGTAGTGTTCTAATTTGTTCTGTACCTCATTTAAATATATAATTTGTTACTCAGTTTGTCCTTTTTAATATCTTTTTAATTACTTCCATGGAACTTCAACTTATTGGTGCAGCCACTTAATTGGGTCAAAATGTACTGGACCCGATGTGTCCCAATTAACTGGAATCCACTATATTTGGAATAAACACCAACTTCCCAAACAATTTTTTAGAAGTTTCATCTCCTGTAATTATTCTGTCTACATCCATCCATGAACTTTATACAGCTGATAATACCTCATCAAAATCTCCCCTGCTTCCTCATGCTTATAGTTCTCAGTTTTTGGAACTCTTTCTTTACCTTCCTTTGTCAGGAAATTCTCTAAATACTAACGTTAAATTCTTTAACTGCCTTTTTATTGTGAGAATGATTAAACACCCCCACTCATCTCAGATGTGATGTGATAAGCTTGTGACCTTACTAATGAAGGATTCTAGAGAACAGCAGCCTTCTCTTTTCCACTGCGTTATTTCTCTCCTTTTTCCGTGAAGCTATTTTCTCCGACCTTACAAAACAACAGTGGAACAACAGACATATTCATGTTGACAACCTGCTGAGCAGAGCAAGAAATATTGGAAATTAAAAACAATGACTGTTTTCATCTCTTTGCAAGTGGATGTAATTCATGTTGAAACTTTCTGTATGTTCTCCAGTGATGGCCATTCAGCCCCTCAGGTGTATGCTGATCCTTTTACTCATTTACACCTTTCCCATTTGCCCACACTAGTTCTGTATCTTTCTATGCTTTGCCTATCTAAAAGCCTGCCCAAATGTCTCTTAAATGCAGTCATTGCATCTGATTCCACCACTTTTCTAGCAGAAAGTTCCAGTTATCAACCAGTCACTGTGTAAAAAAAAAGTTCTTCTCAGATTGCCTTTAAAACTCCTTCCTTTTGCCTTGAACCTATATATTCCTTACCATGGGAAAATATTTACTTTATCCTAAATTTATACCCTATCAAGGCTTCTTCTAATTTTATATTCCCCTCTCAGGTCATCCTTCACCCCCCTTCACTCCAGAGAAACAAACCCAGTCCATCCGCTCTCTTCCCATAACCGAAACCTTCCAAATCGAGGCAATGTTCTGGTGGATCTCCTCTGCACCCTCTCCCATGCAGTCACATCCTTCCTTTCTTATGGAGACCAGAACAGCACCTAATACTCAAAGTGCTTTCTAACCAGCAGTATGTAAAGTTGGAATGTAACCTCCACAATTTCTATATTCTATGCCCCAGTCCATGAATGCTGTCTTCAGAGGTTCAATTTTTACAAAAAAAACTAAAAATCGCATAATACCCACCTCTTCTGAGTAAATTCAAAATAGATCATATGTTTATTATAAAAGTAAAATAATTTTGAATAAAGAAATAGGTCACTTTTCCCAATGGTTTCATACCATATGTGTAATTGTCAACCTGAAGGTTGTGAATTAACTTCAAGTGAATAGAATACTCTAATCCTAATCCCTAAAGTAGACAATCTTTTTGCATGCAGCCCTTTTTCACTTGAGTTGATATGCAAATTAATGGTTAATTAACATTGGTAATGATTTCACATTCATTAAATGCTTTCCAAGATGCGTGAATAATCACACCCAAACCCTGTTGCTCACAGATTAGTTATAGGGCAAAGCAGCATAGTTCTTCTTTCAATGTGCTTTCGTAAATACGACCTTCTTACATTGATATACATAGAAATTCTGACCTGATCTATGGCCCTTTGATTATTATCAATCATCAGTGTAAATATTATCTGGTCTTCTTCAAACGGGGGATTTGTTAATATTATCCAAAATAAGACCATAAGACACAGAAGCAGACTTAAGCCATTTGGCCATCGGGTCTGCTCCACCATTCCATTGTGGCTGAATTATTATCCCTCTCAACTCCAACCTCCTGCCTTCTCCCTGTATCCTTTGACACCATAACTAATTAAGAACCTATCAACTTCCTGATAAATTCTTAATTAGTTAGGGTGTCAAATGTTATGGGAAGAAGGCAGGAGAAGGATAATAATGCAGCCACAATGGAATGGTGGAGCAAACTCGATGGGCTGAATGGCCTAATTCCGCTCCTATGTCTATGGTCTAACCTCTGCTTTAAATTAAACCAATAACTTGGCCTCCACAGCTATCTGTGGCAATGAGTTCCACAGATTCACCACCCTCTGGCTCAAGAAATTTCTCCTCATCTCTGTTTTAAAGGGATTTTCTTATATTCTGAATCTGTGCCCTCTGGTCCTAGACTCCCCTACCGCAGGGAATGAACTCTGCACATCCATTCTATATAGGCTTTTCAGTATTTGAAAGGTTTCAATGAGATACCCACCCATTTTTTCTAAACTCCAGCAAGTACAGGCCCAGAGCCATCAAACTCTCCTCATATGTTAACCCTGTCATTCCCAGAATCATTCTTGTGAACCTCGTCCGGACACTCTCCAATGCCAACACATTCTTCCTTTGATAAGGAGACCAAGACTGCTCACAAGTGCGGTATGACCAATGCCTTATAAAGCCTATCCTTGTTTTTATATTCTAATCCTCTCAAAATGAATGTTAACATTACATTTGCCTTCCTCACTACTAACTCAAATGGCAAATTAACTTGTGGGGAATGCTGAATGAAAACTCCAAGTACCTTTGCACCACTGATTTTTAAATTTGCTTCCTGCTTTGAAAATAATCTAATATCCCCCTTTACCAAAATTGCATAAACATATATTTCCCTGTGCAGTATTCCATCTGCCACTTCTTTGCTCATTCTCCTAATCTATCTTCATCCCTCTTCTGACTCCCAACCCCTCGCCCTCCACCTATCTTTGCATCATTCGCAAACTTTGCCACAAAGCCCATCAATTCTCTCACCCAAATTATGGACAAATAACATTAAAAAAGCGATAAACACCTACTCCTGTAGAACGCCACTCGTCACCGGCAGCCAATCAGAAAATGCCCCCTTTATTCCTCGTTGTGACAGTAGAGGAGGCCCTGGACCGACATGTCGGAATGGGAATGGGAAGTGGAGTTAAAATGGGTGGCCACTGAGAGATCCCACTTTTTCTGGCGGACGGAGCGTAGGTGCTTGTTGAAACGGTCTCCCAATCTACGTCGGGTCTGACCAATATACAGAAGCCCACAGCAGGAGCACTGGATACAGTACATGACCCCAAAAGAGTCAAAGGTGAAGTGTCACCTTACCTGGAAGGACTGTTTAAGGCCCTGAATGGTAGTGAGGGGGGGTGGTGTAGTGGCAGGTGCAGCACTTGTTCCGCTTGCAAGGATTCTTTTACATCTCCTCTCCGGCTGCAATGAGGTCACACTCAGACTGGAGGAGCAACACCTTATATTCCGTCTGGGTAGCTTCCAACATCGATTTTTTGAACTTCCAGTAATGCCCCCCCCCCAACACCATTCCCCATTCCCATTTCCCTCTCTCCCCTTATTTCCTTACCTGCCCATCACCTTCCCCTGGTGCTCCTCCCCTTTTTCTTTCCTCCATGACCTTGCGTCCACCCCTGTTATATTCCCCCCTTCTCCAGCCCTGTATCTCTTACACCAATCAACTTTCCAGCTCTTTTCTTCACCCTCCCCACCCCACCGCCCGGTTTCAACTATCATCTTACGTTGGTGCCTCCCCTCTCCCACCTTCTAACTCCTACTCCTCATCCTTTTTTTCCCAGTCCTGGAAAAAAAAGGGTCTCAGCCCAAAATGTTGACTATACTCTTTTCCATCGATGCTGCCTGGCCAGTGTATTGTGAACACTGCTTCACTATCTTACTCTCTTTTTGCACTGTTTTTAAATATATATTTACTATTGTAACCTTTAGTAATTATTTTATGTGTTGCACTGTACTGCTGCTGCAAAACAACAAATGTCATGACATCTGTCAACGTTAATATCCCTGAATCTGGTTCTGATATCTAAGAGCCTCTTAAATGCCTCTATCATATGCCTCCACCACCATTCCTGGCAGCACATTCCAGACATCCACCACACTGTGTGTAAGAAAAGAGAAAGAAATGACCTTGCACATCTCCTTGCAACTCAGTTCCTCTCAATGCACACTCTCTAACATGAGACATTTCAATCCTGGGGAAAATATACTGGCTGTCATCTATCTCTCTGCCTCTCATAATCTTCTAAACTTCTGGCAGTTCCTGCCTCGGCCTTCGCCACTCTGGAGAAAGCAACCTAAGATTGTCCAACCTCTCTTTATAACACATGCCCTCAAATCCGGAGAGCTTCACGATGGAGGAGTAACACCTGGGTTAGCCTCCAACCTGATGGCATGAACATCGGTATCTCAAACTTCCGACAATTGTCTCCCTCCTCTCCTTCACTATTCCCCATTCTTCTTTCCCTCTCACACCTTCTCTTCTCACCTGCCCATCACCTCCCTCTGGTGCTCCTCCCTCTTCCCTTTCTTCCATGGTCTTCTGTCCTCTCCTATCAGATTCCCCCTTCTCCAACCCTTTCTCTCTTTCTCCACTCAACTTCCCAGCTCTTTACTTCACTCCCACCCCCTTCCTGGTTTCACCTATCACCTGTCATCTTATACTTCTTCCTCCCTCCCCCCATCTTCTGAGTCTAACTCCTTTCTCCTTCTTTTCCAGTCCTGATGAAGGGTCTCGGCCTGAAACATAGAAAACCTACAGCACAATACAGGCCCTTCGGCCCACAAGGTTGTGCCGAACATGTCCCTACCTTAGAAATTACTAGACTTCCCCATAGTCCTCTATTTTTCTAAGCTCCATGTACCTATCCAAAAGTCTCTTAAAAGACCCTATCGTATCCGCCTCCAGCACCGTTGCCGGCAGCCCATTCCACGCACTCTGACATCTCCTCTGTACCTACTCCCCAGCATCTTAAACCTGTGTCCTCCTGTGGCAACCATTCCAGCCCTGGGAAAAAGCCTCTGACTATCCACACAATCAATGCCTTTCATCATCTTATACACTGTCAACTGTTTGCTCTTTTCCATAGATGCTACCTGGCCTGCTGAGTTCCTCCAATATTTTGTGCGTGTTGCTGAAAAAAACATACATTGGAAAAATGTCATAAGGTTGTTCCAAATATTAATTAATAACAGTGATGGGATAAAGAAAGCTTTGTTTTCAGATACAGGGTATGGGTCCAAAAATAAGATCAAATTGTTAGATTTATAAAAAGCAGCATTGTAGATTAAAACAAGGGAGAAGTAGGTAAGCCAGGAAAGATTCAAAGTACATTTATTATGCAGTATTCAACCAAGATTCATCTTCCCACTGATAGCCATGGAACAAAGAAACACCATGAAACTACTTCAAAGAAAACATCAAACACCCAACATGCGAAAAAAGAGCAAATCGCACAGGTGCGTGAATGCAAAAGTGTGAAAATGCGTGAATAACGCACAGAATATTAAACGTCAAGCCGCAGAGTCCTTGAAAAAGTCTAGGTCTGTTCAGTTCAATTTAGCGCTGTGTCGTTTCTTGACTGCAGGCCCCGATCAAAATCGCACAAAATAGCAACATAAGAAGAGGACTAACCAGAAACCAGAAACATATATAACATGAACTGCAGAATCCTCCAAAAACAAGCCCAATCCACAAAATGCACTGGTCAAACCCCAAGACCCAAGACTCCCACTTACACCTTGCACTGGCAGCGGCAAGCCAAAAGGAAGGGGCAACCGGTCAAACGCAGACTAACAGAGATTCAAATATTCAGGTGGCACTGAACACTCACTCACCTTCTGCTCTTGTCCTTGTTGACCTCAATCTTGCTTGATCCTCTAATTGGCGAGTTGGTGGAGAATTGGAGCTGATCATGGGTTCACGCCCCACCATTGGGCTACACACCCCATTCTCAAACATGTCAAGTTCCCTCAGAGACAGCAAAAGTGCCACATCACTCCCAAAAGCACATTACAGGCTCCAATCGCACACAGATTAGTAGGAGAAGCATATTTAAAAGAAGGAGAAGCAGTAGTTTCACAAACTTCCTGCAAGACGTTGCCATTAGTCACATTCATTGCTCGTGCCATCCTGCCCATTCCTTTTCTTTATGAGCCAACAAATTTCCAACAATAATATAGAAGAACAAAGCAAAAAATCAATACATCTTTCTTACACAAGGCAGAATTAGATGATGAAAGTGCTTTTCTGTGACAGATGTAAAAATTTGTCACATGCTTAATATGAAGTAATAAATAATTGAAAGGGAAGAACAATAAAGAATAGAGGAGAAGAAAAGGAACATAAGATTGTAGTTGAGAAGCTGGTTGAACCTGTGGGTCAGGTGATCATTTTTACTGATTCCTTTGTGAAGCTTCAAAATCCCCTGCTGTACTGCATTTTCCGGGTGAATTTGGATATATTTCATGAGTTGAGGTTGCACACTTCCTCTTTTGAAATTCATAGCATTCCATTTTATCACAGACAGATGATGGAATTTCTAAAAAATGTCTTCAGTAATGGAATGATAGAAGTTTACAGCAGGGAATTTGGTTTATCACATAGGTAAGGTCCTATAACTTCATATGGGAGCACAATGGAGATTGATCTAATGCAGTCAAGTTAAATCCTGTCATAATGAAAAAATGAACATAGTCATAATATTGAAAGAATAGTACGAAAAATTCATTCAGCGTATGCTGTTCTCCATATTACTGTCCAACTTAATTATCCAACAGTTTTTTTTTCAGACTGGGAGACCGCTTTGCTGAACACCTACGCTCTGTCCACCAGAGAAAGCAGGATCTCCCAGTGGCCACACATTTTAATTCCACATCCCATTCCCATTCTGACCTGCGTCCGGTGCTCCCGATGTGGCCTTTTATATATTGGCGAGACCCGACGCAGACTGGGAGACGGCTTTGCTGAACACCTACGCTCTGTCCACCAGAGAAAGCAGGATCTCCCAGTGACCACACATTTTAATTCCACATGTCATTCCCATTCTGACATGTCTATCCACGGCCTCCTCTACTGTAAAGATGAAGCCACACTCAGGTTGGAGGAACAACACCTTATATTCCATCTGGGTAGCCTCCAACCTGATGGCATGAACATCGACTTCTCTAACTTCCGCTAATGCCCCACCTCCCCCTCGTACCCCATCTGTTACTTATTTTTATTCACACATTCTTTCTCTCACTCTCCTTTTTCTCCCTCTGTCCCTCTGAATATACCCCTTGCGCATCCTCTGGGTTCCCCCCCCCCCCACTTGTCTTTCTTCCCGGACCTCCTGTCCCATGATCCTCTCGTATCCCTTTTGCCTATCACCTGTCCAGCTCTTGGCTCCATCCCTCGCCCTCCTGTCTTCTCCTATCATTCTGGATCTCCCCCTCCCCCTCCAACTTTCAAATCCCTTACTCACTCTTCCTTCAGTTAGTCCTGACGAAGGGTCTCGGCCTGAAACGTCGACTGCACCTCTTCCTAGAGATGCTGCCTGGCCTGCTGCGTTCACCAGCAACTTATATGTGTGTTGCTTGAATTTCCAGCATCTGCAGAATTCCTGTTGTTTGAGTTTTTTTTCACATTTGTTTTCTGGTCATGCTGTCTTTTGTTTATCTTTCTATGCCATTATCATAATGCTCAGTTAAGTGTTGTCTGATTCCTGTATTTCACTGTGTGGTTCCTCGAGCATATCTTTGAAGTCTTTATCCTGTTATTGGAAAATATGAAGAAACCTTGGAGGTTCAATTTAATACTCAAGCATGAATTTCCAAAGTTCACTCTCCCTATTCCTTTCACTGATCATTCTGACGCATCTATCTGATTCCAGACTCAAGCTTCCTCCTATTTTTTGTTGGTAAGGTAACAGATAAAATAAAATTAAAATACCCCCATTTGCTGAAGAGAAATACTTAGAAAGCCCAGAAGAGAATACTGGATATACTTAGCAGGTCAGGCAGTATCTGTGGAGAATTAAGCAGTGTTAATGTTTCAAAGATGAGCTTTCATCAATACTGGAAAGTGAAGTTTCAAGTTGCAGAGGGAGCAAGGGAATTTTTTTTTTTGTTTCTTGACCTCTTAACATTTTTCCCCCCACTTCTCCTAGAAATTGAATGCAAAAGTCATCCTTTCTCGGTTGTATGAAAAACAGAAAATGCTGGAAATGTTCAGCAGATTGGGCAGTGCTTGTCCAGAGAAAAACGGAATTAGGGTTTAAAACTGTTCATCCAGACAGTTTAAGAAGGACATCTTCGGTGGAAGAAGTGGATGTATAAAGGGAATATCTATGATAGGATAAGGCTAGCCTGAGGAATGAATTGGACAGTTTGTGTGGTCAAGTGGGGGTTAATGAGGGAAGTTGAACAATGATAACACGTATAAAAAACATAATGCATTGCTGATAGCAGTGCCAAGAGACATGGCCAACAGGTCTGGCTTCAGCGAATAGAAAGTCAAAATCACAGATGGACTTGCTCATCTCTTTAAAACAGAACCAGAACAACTGCCACTGGAAATGATTTTGAATCTGCAAAGGCTGAATTATGGAATGACAGATGTCTCAGTTGCAGTATCCCACTGGTTCTCCTCTCCCACAGTCCTCATCTGCCCTCCACACTCCCTCACTTGCTTGCATGCTGCTGCACCTTACTCTACGATCAGATTCCCCCATCTTCAGCAATTTGTCACCTCCTCCCTTCATCCCCCAGCCTCTGTCACTATTTCCACTTCCCCCTCCTCCTTGTACCAATCATCCCACCCCCCCCCCAATCTAGATCCACCTATCACTTTTCATCTCTTGCTTGACCTTCCCTCCACATTTTGTATTGGCAATCTCCACTTGGTATCTCAGTGCAGGTGAAGGTCCTCGACCTGAAATGTCGAGTGTCCATTTCGCTCCATTGACGCTGCCTGACCTGCTGCATTCTTCCAGCATGTTGTGTGTTGCTGCGGTGTTCACCTTTCCATTTGCCTTCTGGAAATGCAGGCTTGAGAATGCACCGAAGCCTAATGCAACATAAAATGGTTGTGAAATATATTAAAGTTAAAAGCAGGTTCTGATCAAAAGTAATCACCAGATTGTGGAGCCTGGTGAGATGGAAAGCAAAGACAAAAGAAAGTCTTAAGCCTAAAATGTCTGAAAATTAGGAAAGGCTGCAGCAAAAGTGGTTAGAACTAAATCAATCCTTTCCAAGTACCAGCCAACCCCAGTTACTGATGCCCATCTTATGAATACCTGTAAAGACAAACTTCCACAATATTAAATCCAAAAACCCAATATAAGTGTGCACATTCATTCCTACAAATGGCAGAACTAGTTTCCTCAGTCTCCACTCTTAGTACTTGGTCTTTCCTATCAGTCTTTGTGTTTTCGATGACATCCATTACAATACAGAGGAGATATGGTTACTACTTTGGGTGATTTTGTGTATTTTCTGACAAATGGACTTAGAGAGGTGTGTAAAAATTGGGATGACCTATTCATTACAAAGGGTCAGGCTATAGACTAGACTAGTTGAGGACAATATACGAGAATGCACCTGACAGAAAGAAGATGTGATGAGAATGAAATGTACCTGAGAACATAATTGTCCTTTGTTTTTGGTATCACAATCTCCTAAAACAAGTCAGCTTGTCAGACCTCAATTACAATGCATATTCTGTTAACTTATTGTATTTGTATATCTTTTTGGTCATTGATAAAACTTGAAGATATTTTGGATTAAATTATGTAGGGAGGTACATAAATGGAGCAATAGATGAAGATCTACAGATTGAAAGGAATGCTTCTCATGTTCTCTTTTTCTGTAACCATTTTTGCCAACCCATTTGAAAAAAAACCTACCTTTATCATGATACATAGCATTATAATGCTGATAAACCACCTATGGGTGAGTAAGAGATCTTTAAAGTATTGTAATCAATAAAGCAATTCAAAAATAGCCGGAAATTAAGGAGAGGGATAATACTAATGTAATAGAAAAAAAGAGAGCCCACTTGCCCTTCAGGCCTGCTCTATCATTCACCTTAGTGCTTTTTTCCAACATTAGCACCATAGCCCCTGATTCCTTTAATACCCAAGATCCGTCATTCCCTGTTTTGAATGAACTCATCCCTCCTGGGTAGAAGATTTCTGGATACCATCTCTGACACTTCCCTCCTGTCTCCAGCTTTGGAGGCAAGTGGACAGGGAAGTGTTAATACTTGAGTGTTTTAGTGGAAAGTTTAATACCTGGTGATACTTTTCCAGATGAACGGGACAATGTCCTATTGGGATTAATGTAATTCTGAAAGTCATTCATAAAAAAGGCAGAAGAAATCAGCATTAGGAACAACTGAAGAAATTAGACTTATGTTCTTTAGAGTTTGGAAGAATGAGGTGTGGTGCCTTAAAACAGAAAGTCCTCAAGGAACACAATGAAATGTTGGTGGGAGGTTTGTGCATTGATGCTTTGAAGTTCTAATGTTTTTCTGTGGTTCATTCTATTGGGGTTCTTCTGTTTTTCGTGGATGACTGCGAAGACAAGTATTTCAGGCTGTATACTCTGGCAAAAAACGGAAACATGTGAACCATCTGAAATGACAGGATTTTTTTCCCATAAGCAATTGAAAGGAGGAACATGGTTGCAGGATTCAAGGATGGTCACTTAAAACGGAGATGCGTAGTAACTTCTTGCAGAGGGTAATGAGTCTCTGGAATTATGTACCTCAGATGGTTGCAGAAGCTGGAACAATCGGGGTATTTAGAGGGAAGGCAGATAAATGTTATGAGAGGTCATCAAATTGAAAGCAGGAGGGGAACTAGCACAAAAGAGGAGATCAGGCTAGGTCTTGGTTCATATGTACAGAGATAGGGTGAAAATGTTAGCTTTGCGAGCTATGCAAACAGATCATGTTAGAAACAGTCAATATTTCATTCAAGACCCTTCTTCACCACTGAGAAGGAAGGGGGAAGATGCCAGAAAGAAAGGTGTGGGGAGGGGAAAGAGGCTAGAAGGTGAAACCAGGCATAGGTGGGAAAGGTCAAGGGCTGGAGAAGAAGGAAATCTGATAGGGGAGGAAAGTGGACAATTGGTGAAAGGGAAGGAGAAGGGGACCCGGGGGAAGTAATAGTCAGGTGAGAAGAAATGAACGGTCAGAATGGGAAATAGCGGAAGCAGGTGGAGGGAATTGTTCACCAGAAGGAGAAATCGATATTCATGCTATCAGATTGGAGGGTACCCAGATGAAATATAAGGTGTTGTTCCTCCACCCTGAGGGTGCAACTGTATCACATTATAGCTGCAGTGAAAGTGCAATGCAGGTAGGCAATAAGGTACAAGGGGCATGCCGAGGTGGGTTGTAAGGTCAAGGGTTCACTAACATACTAGAGTTCAAGTGTTTAATGACAGCAGGAGAGATGCTGTGCTTTGAGCCTGGTGGTGTATCTTTTCAAGCTTCTGTATCTTCCCAGTGGTGGGTGAGGGAAGAGAGAGAGTTCAGGGTGGAAGAGTCCAGGGCAGTGAGAAGGGGCAGATCAACTATGATCGTATTGAATAGTGAGGTAACTTTGAGTGACATATTCCTGCTCCTATTTCCTTATGTTCTTATACGGAATGTTCCTGGGAGTTGTCTACCTGGCAGATGTGTCGTCTTTAGATTTGATTCCTCACCACTAACTTCTAAGCAATATGTCTGCAGAGGTTCTGAAATGATACAGCATTAGTAGCCAACAGTGTGTCATTTAGTTAATACCAAGGGGTGGGTGATGATTCATACATTTTAATTGCATCAGTGCATGAGCAAAGTGTTCCCAGATGTGCCATATGAGAAATGTAATGTCATTTAGAAATTTTTCTTTTTGTAAAGTAGTGAAGTAGGAGAATGCCTGGATAACGAAGCTGGGCATTGCAGGCTTCCAGCAGGTTTGTTGGATGAATTGAAAGATAAATATACAGTCCAATAGTTAGCATGTACATGGCAAATGTACGGATAGCCGCAGCTGGGTTTTGTTTTACTTTGGTCTGATTCACAGAAGGAGATGATAAATGAGTTTTGGCATAGCAGGTTTACTCCAGTGCATTCTGCAACAGTGAGCTCTTGCTGGCAGCTTCCCACTTGTCAAGTTCCCAGATTCACCAGGTAGGGCAAGGCCAAACTGGGTCTCAGAGCCAAGCACTTACCCAGCCATGGGGAGAGAAAACTCCTGTTTCCCCTCCTAATTAATTCTTGCACTTTTCTTTAATTTTATGAAGACTTCCATTTATACAGAGCCTTTCTTGACCTCAGGACATCCCAAAGCATTGTGTGTCCAACGAAGTACTCTTAGCAGTCACCTTTCTAATTTCTGCATGGCAAACTTCCATTAATAGTGTCACCACATGGGAGAATGGGTGGTGTTGGGGCCGTACAAGGAACAGAGGCTTGGCCCACATAATCATCATTAAATACCTGCTGTATCTACTCTTTCCTTCCAAAACAATTCTCTGCACACCTTGGGACCAGATAATTTATTATTTTGTGACATTAATAGAGCAAAAATGCTGTCCACAAATATAGACACAGCTTTCCTTCTTCCAAGTCATCCTACATCATCCTTTCCATTCACCTGAGAGGAAAGTTATGTCACTCAACAGAGCAGCATTCCCTCAGTCCTACTGTAGAGACCTACCAAAGCGACCAAGTGGGACTTGAAACACAACTTTCAAACCATTGTACTGCAATGGCAAAGGGCCAACGTCAGAACGTCTTTCAAAAGGGTGATCTCTTTGACAAGGCGTCAGGCCCTGATGGTGTACCTGTGCCAACCAACTGGCGGGAGTGTTCAAGGGCATCTTCAATCTCGCACTGCTGCAGCTGGAGGTTCCAACCTGCTTCAAAAGGCGACAATCATATCAGTGCCCAGGAAGATCAGGGTGAGCTGCCTCCATGACAATCACCCAGTGGCACTCACATCTGCTGTGATGAAGTGCTCTGAGAGGTTGGTCGTGGCCAGAATCAACTCCTGCCTCCACAAGGACTTGGACCCACTGCAATTTGCCTATCATCACAGTAGGTCTTCAGTGGATGCAATCTTACTGGCTTTCCATTTGACCTTGCATCACCTGGACAATAGCAATACCTATGTCAGGCTGCTGTTTATTGATTACAACTCAGCATTCAACACCACCATACCCTCAGGTCTAATCAACAAGTTCCAAACCCTGGGCCTCTGTATCTTCCTCTGCAACTGGATCCTTGACTTCCTCACTGGGAAACAACAGTCTGTGTGGTTTGGAAATAACATCCCCTCCTCACTGACAGTCAACATATGCGCACCTCAAGCGCGTGTGACTAATCTACTACTCTACTCTCACTACACCCATGACTGTGTGGCTAGGCACACATCTGTAAGTTTGCCAACTAAACAACTATTGCTGGCAGAATTTCAGATGGTGTTGAGTGAGAGTGAGGCAGATCAGTTGGTTAAGTGCTGTTGAAACAACAACCTTGCATTTAACATCATTAAAATCAAAGAACTGATGGTATGTTTCAGGCAGGGAGAGTCAAGGGAACATACCCCCGTCCTCATTGAGGGATCAGAGGAGGAAAGGGTGATCAGTTTCAAGTGCGAGGATCTAACCTAAGCGCAACATTTTGATGCAATTACAAAGGCGCAACAGCAGCTATATTCCACTAAGAGTTTGAGGGGAATTGGTATGTCACAAAAGACACTCGCAAATTTCTACAGATGTGCCGTAGAGAGCATTCTAACTGGTTGCAGCACCGTCTGAAATGGAGGACCACTGGACAGGATGCAGAAGGTTACACACTCAGCCGGCTCCATCACGGGCACTAACCTAAATGTCCAGGACACCTTCAAAAAGCAGTGCCTCAAAAAGTCAAAATCCATCATTAAGGACCTCCATTACCCAGGACATGCCCTCTTCTCATTGCTACCATTAAAGAGGAGGTACAGGAGCCTGAAGACACACACTCAGTGTTTCAGAAACGGCTTATTCCCCTCTGCCGTCAGATTTATGAAAGTGGAGGGTAAACCCATGAAGTCAACCTCGGTATTTTCCTCTCTCTTTTTGCACTACTTAATCAATTTAATTTTTATATATAATAACTAATAGTCTTTATTATTATGTTTTGCAATTTACTGCTGCTGCTAAGCAATGAATTTTGTGACATATGCCAGTGATGTTAAACCTGATTCTGATGCTACACAGTAGGAGTGTTCCACCTCCAGGAAATTAGTACTGACTGTCTGGATGTGCCAATAAACTAATAACCTCGCAAAAGAGATGGGGGCACTAATTCAAATTTGTCTTTTTTCCAAGGAGAGATCTTTAGGTACATATATATATACACAGTTCTTTACAGATAGTTAACATGTTTAGTGATTATCGAAGTGGCAAATTTTTAGGGCCGCGCAGTAATGTAGCTATTAGCATAATGCTATTACAGCACCGGTGACCCGAGTTCAATTTGCCATATCTGTAAGGAGTTTGTACATTTTCTCCCTGTAACTGAATGGGATTCACCCTGGTGTTCCGGTTTCCTTCCATATCCCAAAGACATACAGGTTAGTAAGTTAATTGGTCACGTGGGTGCAGTTGGGCTGTGAGTGTTTGTTGGGTGGAAGGCCTGTTCCCGTGCTACTTCTCAAATAAATAAAATCAGTATTTAAGAATCCTGCATCACCTGAGTCTCAAACAAACCAGGTTATCCCAGACATGGTACCATCGGTGGACTTGTTCCCAAGGAGAATGAGCCTAGGGCACGTCGAGTGGGACATGCTGCTCAAAGAGGAGGAAGAGGAGTGAGGAAACAGATCATGGCCACCCAGGGTCTTCAGAGAGCAATTCTCTATAAGGCAGTAAGATATGGGAGCAGAATTAGGCCATTCAGCCCATCAAGTCTGCTGTGCCAGTCCATCATGGCTGATTTATTATCCCTCTCGACCCCATTCTTCTGCCTTCTCCCCATAACCTTTGACTCACTTATTAATCAAGAACCTATCAAACTCCACTTTAATTGACTTAAGTACCCAATGACTTGGCCTCCACCGCTGTCTGTGACAACAAATTCCACAAACTCGCCACCCTTTGGTGAAAGAAATTCCTGCTCATCTCTGTTATAAAGGGTTGTCCTTCTATCCTGAGGCTGGGTTTTCTCTGGTCCAAGACTCCTCCACTATAGGAAAAACCCTCTCACATCCACTCAGTCTAGGCCTTTCAATATTTGATAGGTTTCAATGAGACCACCATTCTTCTAAACTCCAGCAAATGCAGGCCCAGAACCATCTAACTCTCTTCACTTGTTAACCTTTTCATTCCCAGAATCATTCTCAGGAACCTCCTTTCCAATAGCAGCACATCCTTCTCTTTGGTGAGGAGCAATGTAAAATGTTGTGAGATAGAATCTATATGCGGGTGGCGGGGTTGAGATACATCTCTACCAAAGGAGGAGTAAGACGCTTCTTCTCTCCACTAGACTGCAGGTTACCCTTGGGCAAGGTGTTGCTCCTGCCTAGGCCCCACAATGTGGGTCAGGTGAAGCCGTGGGAGCAGGTGATGGATGGTTGTATGAGCAGCTGGTGCAGGTAGACAATCTCTGAAATGTATTGATAATGGCTGGGGTCATCCGTCTTGTAAAGACACTGCCCAGAAAAAGGCAATGGCCAACCACCTCTGTAGAATAATTTGCAAGAACAATCATGGTCATGGAATTACCATGGTCGGCCATGTCATATGACATGGCACAAAATGAGCAAACGATAGTCTGTGTATTTATTGTTTAAATGAATCAAGAATCTTGCTCATTACTGCAACAAACACCTATACTTACTGTTATAAATACTATAGAATTGTCAAACAACTTCCATTTAGTACAAGAAGCAATACTGAACTTCAATGATCTGACTGACCCTCAAAACTTCAGAGCAAATGCAGTACAATCAGTTCACTTCTGTCTCTATGTTAATGCCAATCATACTACAATACCACACCACCTGGTTCAAAAAAAGCTATTTGTCTTGCATGGAACACACTGCCAAGGCTGGTGATAGAGGCAGATACACTGGGGAGATTTAACAGACTCTGTGATAGGCAGGCACATGGATGAAAGAATAATGGAGGGCTCTGTGGGAGGGAAGGGTTAGATTGATCTTGCAGTAGGATCAGCCATGATGGAATAGCACAGCAGACTCAATGGGCTGAGTGGCCTAATTCTGCTCCTGTGTCTTATGGTCATTTGGTCTAAAAGGTCGGCACATCGGGGGCAAAAGGACCTGTGCTGTGCTGCAACGCTGTATGTTCTGTATTCGCTCAGCACAACTATAATCAGAGCCTCAGTATGGCAACATAGTCATTACTTTGTATTACAATGATCTTGTTCTAATCATGTCTTTTCTTGTAAAAATTGTGTATTATTCATCTTTATGTGATTCTTGTACACACTGCACGTCTGATGCCGTGTGCCCGGGATACTGCTGCGAGCAAGTTTTCATCGCACTTGTGCATGCTTGTACTTGTGCACATGACAATAAACTCAAGCTTGACTTTGTCCAAGGATACACGTTACATCAAAAAGACAGGCAGGAAGGCAGAGGGGGCGGCGTCGCTCTGCTGGTAAAAGTGAAATCAAGTCGTTAGAAAGAGGTGGCATGTGGTGGAAAGGTGTTTAATCATTGTGGATAGAGCTAAGGAACTGCAAGGGTAAAAAGACCCGGATGGGAGTTGTATATAAACCCCCCAAACAGTAGTAAGGATGTGGTCTACAAATAACAATGGGAGATAGAAAATGCATGCCAAAAGGACAATGTTACAATAGCCATGGGAGACTTCAATATGCAGGTAGATTGGGAAAATCAGGTTGGTGCTGAATTCCAAGAGGGGGAGTTTCTAGAGTGCCTAAGAGATGGCTTGTTAGAACAGCTTGTGGTTGAGCCCACTAGCGGATCAGCTGTTCAGTACTGGGTGTTGTGCAACGAACCAGAGTTGACTAGAGAGTTTAAGGTTAAAGAACCCTTAGGGCATATGATCAAATTCACCAAAAATTTGAGAAGGAGCAGCTAAAGTCAGATGTATCAGTATTACAGTGAAGGAACAGGAATTACAGAGGCATGAGAGAGGAGTTGGCCAAAGTTGATTGGAAGGGACCCTGCCAGGGATTATGGCAGAGTATTTCTGGAAGCAATTCAGAAGGCAGTGCATATATACATCCTAAAGAGGAAGAAGTATTCAAAAGGAAAGATGGCTAACAAGAGAAGTCAAAGCCAACATAAAACTCATAAGAGAGGAATATAATGGAACAAAAATTTCTGGGAAGTTAGAGTATTGGGAAGCTTTTAAAAACCAACAGAAGGCAACTAAAAAAGTTACGAAAGTAAGCTAGCCAATAATATTAAAGAGGATAGCAAAATTTTCTTCAGATATATAAAGTGTAAAAGAGAGGTGAGAGTGGATATTGGACCCCTGAAAAACGATGCTGGAGAAGTAGTAATGGGGGACAGTGAAATGGCAGATGAACTGAATAAGTATTTTGTGTCAGTCTTCACCGTGGAAGACACTGGCAGTATGGTGAAAGTTCCAGGTGTCAGGGGTCGTGAAGTGTATGAAGTTACCATTAACTGAAAGGCCTGAGGGTAGATAAGTCACTGGACCAAATGCTGTACACCCCAGAGTTCTGAAAGAGGTGGCTGAAGAGATTGTGGTGGCATTAGTAATGATCTTTCATGAACCACTAGATCCTGGATTGGTTCCAGAAGATTGGAAGATTGCAGATGTCACTCCACTCTTCAAGAAGGGAGAGAGGCAGAAGAAAGGAAATTATAGGCCAGTTAATCTGATCTCAGTGGTTGAGAAGATGTTGGAGTCGATTATCAAGGATGGGATCTCGGGGTACTTTGAGGCACATGATAAAAGAGGCCATTGTCAGCATGGTTTCCTCAAGGCAAAACCTTGCTTGAAAAATCTGTTGGAATTCTTCCAAGAAGTAACAACAGGATAGACGAAGGAGAATTGGTTGATGTTGTGTACTTGGCTTTTCCGAAGGCCTTTGACAAGGTGCCACATATGAGGTTGCTTAACAAGCTACTAGCCCATGGTATTACAGGAAAGATTATAACATGGATAAAGCAGTGGCTGATTGGCAGGAGGCAAAGAGTGGGAATAAAGGGAGCCTTTTCTGGTTGGCTGCAGGTGACTAGTGGGGTTCCACATGGGGTCTGCATTGGGACCGATTCTTTTTACGTTATATGTCAAAGATTTGGATGATGGAATTGATGGCTTTGTTGCAAAGTTTGCGGACGATATGAAGATAGGTAGAGGGACAGGTAGTTTTGAGGAAGTAGGGAGGCTACAGAAGGACAGACAGATTAGGAGAATGGGCAAAGAAATGGCAGATGGGAAGTGTATGGTCATACACTTTGGTAGAAGAAATGAAAAGGTTGACTATTTCCTAAATAAAGAGAAAATAGAAAAAAAACTGAGGTACAAAGGGACTTGGGAGTCCTTGTGCAGGATTCCTCAAAAGTTAACTTGCAAGTTGAGTCAATAGTGAGGAAGGCAAATGTAATGTTAGCATTCATTTCAAGGGGACTAGAATATAAAAACAAAAATGTTATGTTGAGACTTTATAAAGAACTGGTGTGGCCTCACTTGGAGTATTTTGAGCAGTTTTGTGCCCCTTATCTTAGAAAGGATGTGCTGAAACTGGAGAGGGTTCAAAGGAGGCTCACGAAAATGAATTCCAGGATTGAATGGCTTGTCATGTGAAAAGCATTTGATGGCTCTGGGCCTATATTTCCTGGAATTCAGAATGAGGGGTGACCTCATTGAAATCGATCAAATGGTGAAAGACCTTGATAGAGCAAATTTCCTATTCACCATTTCCTATGGTGGGAGAATCTAAGACCAGAAGACACAGCCTCAGAATAGAGAGGAGTGCTTTTAGAACCAAGATGAGGAGGAATTTCTTAAGCCAGTGAGTGGTGAATCTGTGGAATTCTTTGCCACAGACAGCTGTGGAGGCCAAGTCTTTATGTATATTTAAGGCAGAGCTTGATAGGTTCTTGATTGGTCAGGGCATGAAGATTTATGGGGAGAAGGCAGGAGATTGGGGCTGAGGGGAATATTAGATCAACCATGATGAAATGGCAGAGCAGACTCAATGGGCCAAATGGCCTAATTCTGCTCCTGTATCTTATGGTTTTATAATATATCAATGCCAGCACTTGTTTTTATGTAACACAGCCATGAACCATTTGAAAAACTATTAGGCAGGGCCTAGCCCCTCAGTTTCCACTAGTGATAGCACCGAAGATTATGATTCTTCCCCCGTATTGCCTTTGCAGTGGCTGCCCTGAATTTCAGTGCAGTCCTCTGCACATCCTGGAGTGCACCAGCTGTATCCTGTTGATTGCATCATCTCTTCCTTCTGGGCACTCTTGCTTTCTCTCCCAACCTCCTTCTCTCTGACCCTATACTCTCGTCTATATGCATCCTTCCTTTGATCTTGTGCGCGAACTCCTGAGTTACTTTACCCTTAGTTGTTTCAAAGATGTATTTAATGTTTTATTCATTACTAGTCCTGCTTTTCTTCCGCAAAATGGGTTTTCTTTCTCTGCTTTAGGAGTTTGATGAAAAGTACATCGTACTCTAATTGACTAGTATTGTCACAAATCTTGTTTGATTCAGTGACAAGACTTTGAATCCTTCAACCCTTCCTTTGTTCTCTCTCTCTCTAAATCAGTGTTCTGCCCCTAATTTACTTGCTTCCAAGTGTTTTTTCCTTGTCTTCACCTTCTTGGTATGTACTTGTTCTTTACCAAGTTATCAGGCTCAGATATATTTATCTCTCCTACAGAACTGTGCAAAATTCTCAGCCACATACTTACAGCTAAGGTGCCTAAGGCTTTTGCACAGTACTCTTTTTGTCAACGTGGAGCAGACGGCAAGTTGGTAAATCTGGCTGGTGCAAAGGATGTTGGGAAAGGCAAGGGTGGAGTTCAGCGGGAGGGGTGTGGGACAGGTGGCAGAGAAGGAGTGCCAGGGGCAGTGGGTGCGGACATACCCAGCCCGGAGACACCTGGCAAGGTCACTTGATTCTGAACAATTGGTTTAGTGATCATTACAGAATGTCTCTCTGGTGTTTCCCACTCCCTCCCCTCTCCCTTCCCCTCTTCCCATCATGATTCCACTCTCCCTGCTTCCTTCCCACTTCCAGTCCACAATGGAGACCCAAATCAGAATCAGGTTTATCATCATGATTTTTTTTGCAGCAGTAGTATAGTGCAATGCATAAAATCACTGCAGTACTGTGCAAAATTCTTAGGCACTCTAGCTATATGTCTGTGCTTAAGGCTTTTGCACAGTACTGTACACAGAAACATATAATGAAATGCGTTGTTTCTGTTAACAACCAACACACTTAAGCATGTGCTGGGCGGTCTGCAAGGGATGCCACACGTGCCAGCCCCAACATAGCATGCCAACAAAGCTTGACACAACAACAGAGAACACAACCAAACAGAATTCAACGAGCAACGAAACAACAACAGCAAAACAAGCCCTTTCTTTCCTCCCACCTTCCCTTCCACCCATACACACAGACGGTCCTCCAACTCCCAAGACAAGGCTCTGTGCCTCCAGTCTCCAGACTTCGGCCATCGAGCTGCTCACTCTGTTCTTTCAACATAACGACATAGTCTAAATTCGTGCCCCAATCTTCTGCAGGTTTTTAACTTGATTCATATTCAGGTTCAAGTTTAATTGTCACTCTAACCTCCACATAAATACAGCCAAGCGAAACAGAGTTCTTCCAGGGCCAAGGTACAAAACATAGTACCAACAGTCACACACAGCACACAGTTCATATAGTAACAATAGTAGAAAAACATACAGTCACAAGAAACTAATATTGCTTGTGTTCTTGAGTGGCATAGCCTGTAGATTGATGGTGCATGGGATCTTGGAGCCATGTCTCTGCAAGAACAAGTACACAGCAGTTCCTCATCATATGCTAGTGCATCCACATATGAACACAATACAGCTTGTCTTCCAGGTAGTGAACATTGGACAGCAGAACCAGGAGGGGGGTCCAGCACCCAACCGAGCACAGACTCCAGCTCACCCATCATGCCTGTGCTCTCTCCCACACCGCCTCCGGTGTCTCCTCCCTGGTGGCTGCAATGGATGATGTCGCTGCATGAGGTTGATCCACACAACCAAGGCCATGCAGCTCACCCACTGTCGGTCTCACCAATGAACAGGACTTGCAGTACTAATGTTCAACAGCGATCACAAGACAGTCCAAGACAGTCTTTGCACCACTGGACCGTGCACCGCTTCTTCACACCACCCCTAACTCCTTCTTCCCTGGGAGACTGTAGTACAGAACAAGTTCAGCTTCATCGCTTTCCAGTAACTCACTGGTGGGGCAAACCCACAATACTTGATGTTCTGCAATGCACTCTTTGCACCTAGCATGGTTTTTGACTTGCCTGACCGTTATGCTTTGATTTTCTTTATGCTACATTAGTACTTGTATTTGCTTTAACAATCTACATTGTGACAGCAATGATATTATAAGATAGGGCATAAAAGAAACACTTCCCCTTTCTCAGGCATGATATCACACACTTCGATGTTTGCCATGTTACAATGTAGAGTCAGTTCTACATTGAAAGACAAGTCTCATTAACTTCACTCTCCAACGTTATCCTTTGTGCCCCTTTAAATACATATCCATTTCCCAATGCTGATGCTATCAGATCTAATTCCGTCACCCTGTCAGCAGCAGATTCAAGTGAAATCAAGTTGCTGTGTTCAAAATA
Source organism: Mobula hypostoma (assembly GCF_963921235.1). Taxonomy (NCBI): domain Eukaryota; kingdom Metazoa; phylum Chordata; class Chondrichthyes; order Myliobatiformes; family Myliobatidae; genus Mobula; species Mobula hypostoma. The sequence goes on from NC_086100.1 coordinate 25,060,979, forward strand.
AATGAACTGTCTCAACTTCTCAAAGGGTTGCATCACCATCTGGAATGGAGGTGGGGCGACTGCACAGGATCAAAATAAGCTGCAGAGTTGTAAGCTTAGTCAGCTCCGTCATCAACACTAGCCTCTGTAGTATCCAAGACATCTTCAAGGAGCAGTACCTTAGGAAGCCAGTGTCCATCATTAAGGACCCCCATCACCCAGGACTGCCTTGTTCCCATTGCCACCGTCAGGAGGGAGGTACAGGAGACTGAAGATACGGACTTTATGATTCAGAAACAGCTTCTTCCCCTCTGCCATCCAGTTTCTGAATGGACATTGAACCCATGAACTTACAAATATACTTACTGTAATTCACGGGCTATTTTTCTCTATTATTATGTATTGCACTTTACTGCTGCTGCAAAGACAACAAATTTCACGATATATGCCAGTGATATTAGGTGTACAAGATATTAAGAGGAATAGATAGAGTGGATAGCCAGCGCCTCTTCCCCAGGGCACCACTGCTCAATACAAGAGGACATAGCTTTAAGCTAAGGGGTGGGAAGTTCAAGGGGGATATTAGAGGAAGGTTTTTTACTCAGAGAGTGGTTGGTGCATGGAATGCACTGCCTGAGTCAGTGGTGGAGGCAGATACACTAGTGAAGTTTTAAGAGAATACTAGACAGGTATATGGAGGAATTTAAGGTGGGGGCTTATATGGGAGGCAGTGTTTGAGGGTCAGCACAACATTATGGGCCGAAGGGCCTGTATTGTGCTGTACTATTCTATGTTCTATATTAAACCTGATTCTGATTCTAATTCTTTAAATCTGTGTCCTCAGCAATGGGCATAAATTTTAGATTCCGTTTGTGCCACAGTATTTTATATTGTGTTGAAATGAACTCTTCCTATTATATTTCTTATTTTTTTGTCCTTTTGTGGCATTTGTTGATTTGCTGTGGGATTCATCTCAGTGGTTTCACAGCACGGTTTAGATGTTCCAATTTACATACTAATGCAAAAGTCTCGTCACTCCAAGACTGTGCAGTCATACGGTACACTCTCTTGTTTGAGTTAACAGCATTTACAAACAGACCAGAAATAACCTTTTCTGAGAAAAGAATGCATTTTTTTTTTATTTCCCCAGAGTGCCGAAGGCAGGCAAGAGGTGAATACCACAGAGATGGAAAGTGCCTGGATGTTCCGGATATGGTACAACTTTGATCACAAGTATCTTTTATTCGGATGAACTGTAAATCATGATTCAGCGGGGTTTATGTTTGGATAATCTTTTGCATGGGGTTGTCCATGTCGGATAATTCAAGAAACAAGAAGCCTCACAGTACATTGGGTAAAGAATAATTTTATACTTAAATGTATTGCAATGATCCAGGTCTCTACCCTTCCAATTTTTGACGGTGCTCACATATTTCTAAGAAAATATCCTCCTTCTTCAGCTCTTTACCTCTTCCACCTATCACCTCCCAGCATCTGACTTTATACCCCCTCACCCATGCACCTACCTCTCCCTTCAGCTGGTTTTGCCTATCACCTGTCAGCCTGTACTCCTTCCCCTTCCCCCTTCCTTTCTAGAACTAGTGAAGAATCTCAGCCGGAAACGTTGACTGTTTAGTCCTCACTGTACACACTGCCTTGACCTGCTGAGTTCCTCCAGCATTTTGTGTTTGTTTGAAAGGTAGGTCAGGGTCCTTAATCTCCCTAATTAATGATCTTTCTCCAAGTGATCGCCACAGTTAAACCAGTGCACAACCCACAGGATGCAAGCCAGCTTAAACTACTGATGCTTATGGAGAAGAAATGTAAGTGTATTATTTTTCATGTGCATGCTGTTTGACTTTTGTACACGTGGTGCATACTGACAGTGGAGAGTCTGGAGCAGTTTCTTCCTTAGTTTGCCTGTAAAGCATCTTGTATTAACTTAGAAATAGTTTGTGCTTTATCAGAAAGCACCACGTCTGCTTTTATGGAATATGGATGTGGACTTGTGGGAACGCACAAGAAAGTACCGAGGGGAAAGGTACTAAAGCAGGTTCAGAGGTCGATTTGTTATCAAAGTATGCAGTATACAAGTCTGAGATTCATCTTTTCCAGATAGCCACAAAACCCAAAAACACTGTTCAAAGAGAAACATGAAACCCATGAAACACGAAACTGTTTTAAGTAGCATTTTGGATCTGGAAGGTGAACTCTAACACCAAGTCAATGTCTATTTAAGTTTACTCCACTCCCTGGTATCTGTTACTATTCCTCATTGGATACCTCAGGTAATACAATAAAGCAACCCCAGTACCAGCCACATTCCATTCCACCCACTTATACAAAGGGCTCTTCAAACTAATATTGGGCACTTCATTTAAAGCCACTTCAATATTTGACTAACCTGGAAAAAGAATAGTGTTAGATGTCTTCCTCTTCCTGTTAGTTATTACTGGATAACAGATAGACCAGATTTTCCCCAGTGTCTTAGTGTCTACGCTTTTACACAGGTTTTCACAAGAGTTTCACCAAATTGTAATGTTCGAAGTTACTCAACATGTTAATGTCCATATAGAAACCACAGGGTGAGCAATCCATCCCCAAAAGGTTTGCACTAAAAGTGCAATACAGTAAAGGCAGTGCTTTATATACTCTGTATGAAATTTAGTTAGATTGTCTTTAGTGACAAAAGATGACATTTTACTCCTAAGCATTTGTCAAATTATCTTCATTCATTGGCAGAATTGTGCAATAGCTGCCATTTTATACTTTGATATTAAAACAGATAAAGGATGGCAGGGCATATTAGTACAATGACCCCTTCCTGTTTATGGCTTGGCCAGACAGTCATTATGTACTTTTTCTCTTCCCGATGCCATGCATGAGAAAAGTTTTCATTTTCCATTTATGCTTCAGTTTGTCACATCTCATATGGTCTGTGTGGTCGCAAATCAGCCGTGCCTGTAACATACCGACCTGCAAGGTCAGACCAAGGGACTTCTATGCTTGTGCAGGATTCCCTAAAGGTTAACTTGCAGGTTGAGTCAGTGGTAAGGAAGGAAGGCAAATGCAATGTTAGCATTGTATTGTTGAGGCTTTATAATTCTGCTCCTGTGTCTTGTGGTTTTATGCCAGATTGTTACTCTATGTTTAATTAAAACTTGCTTTGATTTTCCAAACTTTATCAGGGTGGAAGTAGCCTTGCTGGAGGTTGGATCCATGAGTTCTAAACCACATACTTAAGACTAATGTATAGGCTATATTATAATGGGTAGTTATAATGGCTATATTTATTTACCCCAGTTTGCTGGATTCAGTGTGAATGCAGCCTGAATACAGTTTCACAAAAAATTATCATTACAAAAAAATTTCAACTTGTTATATATAAATAATGCAGATCCAGAGCAGCCATTCCATTAAAGCTGTTCAGTATTCTTTCATAACAGATGACAATACGATCCAATTAAGCAAACTAGAGAAACAGATGGACATACAGAAGTGCAATTAAAATGCACCTAAATTAATTTAAATATTCTATGGCTCATATATTTCTCTTGTCAATCACTGCTTCCAGTGAATCCACTCTTTTTGTTTCTGTCACTGCTGTTTCCCTATGCAATATTCCCTTTCATTAGTTCCATTCTCTCTCTGTTGTATTGTTCTGCTTTTATACACATTTCCATTTGCTCACAGGCATTAAGTCATACACAGCAATGTTTGCCATATTACAGTGCAGATTCAGCTCTCACTGATTCCCACAGCCATTTAGCTGATTGTGCCAATTCTTTGTGCCTACTCCAATCTTTTCCTTCAAATACATATCCACTTCCTTAGATGCTATTGGATTTAATTCCACCATACAGTCAGCAGTGGGTTCGAAGTGAAATCAAGTTGAATAAATTGTCTTGTCTGACCAGTAGATCTTTTTTCATTTCTTTACATCTGTGTCCTCCAGTGAATGAAAAGAGCTCTTCCTCACTGGACAGCAATGGTTTTCCTCAATATTGTACAATTTTGCTGTATACATACATCTACTGATGCTTCTGGACACATTCTCAGTGATGTTCCTGGAATCATCGGGTGTTTCGGTTCTTTCAGCATCATACAACCTCCTCCAGGTGACCCAGCCGGGGCTGATCAGACCACAGCTTGTGTCCAGATGGCTAGCTACTTATGACTCCATGGCTCCCCTCTTTTGAGCCACAGCCATCTTGAGGCCCTCTCTGCCGCATCAGTGGTACTGCGGATGGCTCTCCTCTTCCTCTCTCCCTCGAGAAGGATCTAGCTAAGGAACGGGCTGCAAATCCGCTACAACCAACCTCCACTGGGAGACACCTCGCTCTCCATCCAGCCTGCTGACAGTTGCTGACCAGTCCTGCGTACTTGGAGAGCTTCCTTTCAAAGGCCTCTTCCAAGCTATCTTCCCATGGGGCTGTCAGCTCCAGCAGCACCACTTGCTTAGTAGACTCAGACACTAGGACAATGTCTGGTCGCAGGGTGGTGGTTGCGATATGGTTGGGGAACTTCAGCTGCCGTTCGAGGTCCACCAACAGCTGCCAGTCCCTTGCTGAGGTCAGGATGCCTGCAGATGTTCTTTTGGCAGGTATTGGGGGCTCGCCCAGCTCTGACAAAGGCAATGGTCTGCATGGAGGGTTGGGACCGCCTCGCCCACTCAACTCCTGCGCTGACGGCTTCAGCGATGGTCTTCAGGACCTGATCATGCCTCCAACTGTATGGTCCCTCACCATCTAAAGGTCACTAACATTGTCATTGATACCATCAAGGAGGAGCCACAGGAATCAGAAGGCAGACACTCAATGTTTTAGGAACAGCTATATATACACACACAAGGAAGTCTGCAGATGCTCAAAATCCAAAACAACTCACAAAGAATGCTAGAGGAACTCAGCAACTTAGGCAGTATCCAGAGAAATGGCCAAACAGTTTGGCGTTTCAGGCCAAGACCCTTGCCCAGGACAGGAACTGAAGGGGGAAGATGCCAGAATAAAAAGGTGTGGTGGCGGGGGAGATGAAGAATAGTCAGAAGGTGATAAGTGAAGCCAGGTGTGTAGAGAAGATAAAGAGCTGGAGAGGAAGGGTTCTGCAGTCTTCCTCCTTCCTTTCTAGTCCTGAAGAAGGGTGTTGACCGGAAACATTGATTGTTTATTCATTTCTATAAGTGCTGCCTGACCTGCTGAGTTCCTCCAGCATTTTGTGTATGTTGCTCTGGATTTCCAGCATTTGCAGTCTTTACCATGTTTCTGATTTGCTGCTCCACTGTGAAGCCTCTTCAAGGGATGCCTACCCTGAAGGAGAATCCTCTGCCATCAGATTCCCATTCCTGTTCTAAGATGTCGGTCCATGGCCACTTTTGTGCCAAGATGAAGCCACCCTCAGTGTGGAGAAGCAACGCCTCATATTCTGTCTGGGCAGCCTCCAACCTGATGGCATGAATATTGATTTCTTCTTCTGGTAAACCAAAACGTTCCCTCTCCCTCCCGTCTTCTTCTATTCCCCACTCTGGCCTCTTACCTCTTCTCACCTACCTATCACTTCCCCAGATAAAAGAAGCCTTTTATCTTTCCTACTCACCTTTTATTCACCTACCACCTTCTAAATATCCTCCTTCCCCTCCCATCACCTTTTTTATTCTGCCATCCTCCCCCTTCCTTTTCAGTCCTGAAGAAGTGTCTCGACCCAAAATGTCAACTGTTTGTTCATTTCATAGCTGCAGCTTGACCCTGCTCCTGCAGCATTTTATGTGTTGCTACAGTATATATATTTTCTCTCACCCCTTATGAGTGGTGTGTATGTGTATTTTTCCCTCAATCTTGGGTCCTCTACCAGAGGCCCGCGAGCTTGAGCGTTCAGCTCAGTATCCTTGCTGTTCCTCGTACTATGCTCTTCTGGACCGAGATCTCAGATGTTGTTCCCAGGATTTGTTGGAGCCACTCTAATACCACAGAGATTACTCTGGTTTTAACCTTCCTCATCCTTTCTATTTGCTCTTGCAAGCCCTGATATTTCTCCAGCTTCTCATATTCTTTCTTCCTGATGTTACTGTCATTCCGGGTTTCCACATCTATTACTATTGCTTTCTTCTGTTTCATGTCCAGTATTGCTATGTTTGTTTCGTTGGCCAGTGCTTGCTTTTCAGTCTGTATTTGGAATTCCCTCAGGATCTTAGCTTTGTCATTCTCCACTCCTTCCTCGGGTGTTTCCCATTTGGACTTGGGAATGTCCAAGCCGTATTCAGTGCTGATGTTCCTGTACACAATTCCTGCAACTTGGTTGCGCCGCTTAGTGTATGCTGTTGCTGTCTGCATCTTGCACCCTGCTACTATGTGCTGGATGGTTTCAGTGGGTTCCTTGCACAGTCTACACCGTGGGTCTTGTATGGTATGATAGACCAGTGTTTCGTGTGTGTGTGTGTGTGTGTGTGTGTGTGTAATTTACAGTATTTTTTGTGTCTTACAAAACATATGCCACTGATATTAATCCTGATTCTGTTTCTGACTTTAAACAAACTTCATTCATTACATTATGGGCTTATCCATGTCTGTTACAACTTATTGCTGGAAAATGATTGATAGGTTTTTAGTCATCCTTCAAACTAACTCCAGAATGTTTTTAAGTATTAAATTGAGGCACATGTGACTGTAGGTGCTGGAATCTGAAGAAACAAACTGTTGTCTGAAAGAAATGTGAAATTTCAACAATTCCTTCCCTCACTCCACAGATGCCGCTCGACCCACTGAGTTCCTCTAGCAGATTGTTTGTTGCTTTTAAGTGATGTTTTAGTTTATCACTTGAAAGAATTGCCTCTGTATTAAGCAATAAAATTTACATTTACTCCCTCAGAATTAATTAAGTGCTCCTGTGTGATGAGCAGACAGAGGGTCTTCAGGAGTCATATTCTATGTCGATAATTTAGAACTGGGATATGGAAAGGGACACTTGGATTTCAAATATTTTAATTAGAGCTCTTGTCGGAAAGTTTCTGACAACATGAAACTGTGGAGAATTGGAAGTGTTTCTTTAAACATATTTGGTAAGAGTCCAATACAGACCAGCTGTTTGAAAAGGTTACTGAGTGAACACCCTCCTATAACAAACTGCTGAGTGCATGGGATTTTTGTTTTATCTTTGAAGCTGTTTTTTGTGATCTGTGTGATTTCTAATCATAGTTCGGTATTCTAGAATGAATTAAGTATTCATCTAAAATCTGGAATCATTCTCTGTGACCCTTTCAAAGTTAAGTGCCTCATCAACTAGAACTCATTGTACACCAACAGCTCTAAATTTCCAATACTGAATAGTAATATTTCCAGAAATCTTTACAGTTATAAAATAAATTCTGAGCTAAGCACTATGAATAGTTGGAATGTTTCAGCATGCTTATCCAAGAGAAAACAGCCACTGAGCCATATTTGGAGACAGCTTTGATTGAGGAAGGATTGTTGGAATATTTTCAGCTTCCTTTTCAAGTTGAGATGAATAGTAACAATTTGAAAAGCAAAGAACAAGGCTTCTGACAATTTTGGCAAAAGCAGCTGAGGGTCTCTCCATTGTTTTTTGCTCCAGTATACACCAGAAACTGAGGACACCTAGACAGTTGACCTGGAGACACAAGTTAAAATCCCATCAGAGCAGCATAAAATTTCAATTCAGTAAGTTGAATATATATCAAAACAAAAAGCTAGGGTGAGTCTTAGGACCATGAAATTATGAGATTATCTACAAATCCAAATGGGTTACTCTGTCCTTGAGGGTGGAAATCTATCCTGGCCTATGTGTGATGCCAACTGTACCAGAATGGTTGTCTCTTAGCTGCCTTTTGCAATGGTCTGGCTTCAGGGGTCAGTAAATGTTGGACCTACCAATAAATTCCACAACTAGTCAATGAATTATTTTTTTTTAAAGCTTTTTTTAATATCTTACCCTTGGTGAGTAAATATATTGCATGTTGTAAGGATCAATTCCGACCCTATATTACTTATATATTAGCACAGCCACCAGCTGATAAAATAGTGTTCGTAGTTACATCACCATGTTATTAAGTGTCTGTAGTAACATCTATCTATCCTGTTGTACAGTTTGTATCCAGTGCTAACTACCACAATTAAGCTTCCCCTCCCTGCCGAGCTCAATTTTTGAATGATACAAGGTCATTGATATTAGCTCAGGAAGTCTTGGGAAGTTGCTAATTTCCTTTGTGTTAACTGTAAGTCTTGCAGCTGTTAAGTAGAACTTGTCTGCTTAATCTGACGAACTCATACACACCTCTTCCTCTTAACTCATTCTGCAGTTAAAGGATATTTTAAATTTCTTTTTTGGGATCTGGATGTTACTGTTATTTCTTTGCACCTTCCAAGTAACCCCTATAATGGCCTAACAAGTCAACTACCTGGCAACAAGCAAGCATACAGGCCCAGGAGAGATCAGGTGGTTCAGTCATGTCACAAAAACAACCACACTCTCAAGGTCAGCAAGACCAAATAATTGATTGTGGTCTTCAGGAAGGCGAAGTCGGGAGAATACTCACCCGTCCAGATCAAGGGGTCAGTGATTGAAAGAGTGAGCAGCTTCAACTTCCTGGCTGTCAGCATTTCAGAGTATCTCTCTTGGGCCTAACACTTTGATGCAATCATTAAGAAGGCAGTGCTACTTTGTTACAAGTTTGGCGAGATTTGATATGTCACCAAAAAACTTTTGCAAATTTCTATGCGTATACACAAGAGGCTACAGGGGTTGTAGATTCAGTTAGCTCCATCACAGGCACAATGGATGTCCACCATCGAGGACATCTTAAAAACGTGGTTCCTCAAAATGGTGACGTTCGTCGTTCAAGAACTTCACCATCCAGTACATGTCCTCTTCGTGTTGCCACCATCAGAGAGGAGGTACAGAAGCCTGAAGACTCACACCCAACATTTTAAGAAAGCTTCTTCTCCTCTGCCATCAGGTTCCTGAATAGTCTATGAACACTACCTCAATATTCAACTTTGGAACTACTTATTTATTTTGTAAATTATAATACTGTAATTTTTATATCTTGCTGCCACAAAACAACAAATCTCTCAAGGTGTTATCAGTGACGATAAATCTAATTTCGACCTTCTGATTTTGGTTCTGCAATGGAATGGCTCCTGGGGCCATTTTAATTTAAATTAAGAATAGCATAGTTCTGGAATTACTGATAGATCAGCCAGCATGACCATGTCAAATTTCCTCCTCATTAATGAACCAGATGAGTTTGTGATCATCATCACTAGACGTTGTTTGAAGTTCGGTCCAGAGCGGAGCAGATGCCATAACAGGCTGAAATGCACCCCATCACGGGCTGTAGCTCATCTGTGGAAGTTCAAGGGAATCCTCAGACAAGCCAAATCTTCACAGTTGTACAGGGCCCTGGTGAGACCACACCTGGAGTATTGTGTGCAGTTTTGGTCTCCAAATTTGAGGAAGGACATTCTTGCTATTGAGGGAATGCAGTGTAGGTTCACGAGGTTAATTCCCGGGATGGCGGGACTGTCATATGTTGAAAGATTAGAACGACTAGGCTTGTATACACTAGAATTTAGAAGGATGAGAGGGGATCTGATTGAAACATATAAGATTATTAAGGGATTGGACACTCTAGAGGCAAGAAACGTTCCCGATGTTGGGGGGAGTCCAGAACCAGAGGCCACAGTTTAAGAATAAGGGGTAGGCCATTTAGAACGAAGATGAGGAAAAACTTTTTCACACAGAGAGTTGTGGATCTGTGGAATGCTCTGCCTGAGAGGGCAGTGGAGGCCAATTCTCTGGATGTTTTCAAGAAAGAGTTAGACAGAGATCTTAAAGATAGCAGAGGAAAGGAATATGGGGAGAAGGCAGGAACAGGGTACTGATTGTGGATGATCAGCCATGATCACAGTGAATGACGGTGCTGGCTCAAAGGGCTGAATGGCCTACTTCTGCACCTATTGTCTATTGGTCTTGGACACCTAAGAAAATATATTGGCTGATGTGTTGGAAGTATATGTACTCATCGCCGTATCTGGGGGAACCAGGAGTGGTTGCTGATGATGTTGTCACCTGGGAACTTGAAGTTGTCAACCACCTCTTCCAGAAGTTCTACTGATGACCTCAGGGTTGTGTCCATCACCCCCTCTCTCCCCAACTTCCTTAAGTCATTTACCAGCTCTTTTGTCTTGCTGATGTTAAGGCTTTGTTGTTGCTCTGATACCATGACACAAGGTTTGCAACCTCTTTTTGAAATTCCATCTCATCATTGTTGATCTGGCCTGTAACAGTGGTGTCAGCAGTGAACTTAAAGTTGGCACTGTATTTAGCCATATATTTGTGGGTATGCAGAGAGAAGAGCAGGAGACTGAGCATGCAACACTGGGAACACGAGTGTTGAGGATTGGGGTGGATGAAATGCTATGACCAATTCTTTCAATACAACCAAGACACTAAATTCCATAAACCTGAACAAGTTGTATTTACATAGCACCTTTAACACAGTACAGGGATCTTTACTGAAGTGTTATTTAATGGTATTCGTTACCAGCCCACATCTTAGGATAAAAATAAATAAAGTCTTACTTAGGTCTAAATGTCATGTACCCTGACAGCAGTGAGTGGGTGGCCACATACAGTGTGTAGATAATGGTATCAAGGGACATGATAACTTTCAGAAGAAGGAGTGAATCGCTGAATTGATTCTTGGGGCTGCACTAAATATCTGGGTCTTGTTAACTGTGTCAAACTCTTGCAGAGATATCAAGATTTCTCATTACCATATAGAAGGTAGTTATTTTGGCCCATTGAATCTAAGCTGGCTCTCAGACCAATTCCATCAGTCCCATTCCCCCACTCATTTCCCTGTACTCACTTAATGTCAGCAAGATCAAGGAGCTGATTATTGACTTAAGAGGGAAGAAACCAAAGATCCATCGGGAGAATCAGAGGTGGAGAGGGACAACGACTTTAAATTCCTTGGTGTTATCATTTCAGAGGATCTGTCCTTGGTACAGCACGCAAGTGCCGTTATGAAGAAAGCACAGCAGTGTCTGTACTTTCCGAGAAGTTTGTGAAGATTCAGCATGTCATCTAAAACTTCGACAAGGAGGAGAGTGCACTGATTGGTTGCATTATAGCCTGGTATGGAAACACCAATGCCCTTGAATGGAAAAGCCAACAAAAAGTAATGAATAAAGCCAGTCCATCACAGGTAAAGCCCTCTCCACCATTGACACATGTAAATGGAGCACTATCACAGGAAAGCACCATTCATCATTAAGGACTCCCAACATCTAGATCATGCTCTCTTCTTGCTGCTGCCATCAAAAAGAAAGTACAAGAGCCTCAGGACCTACACCACCAGGTTCAGAAACAGTCCCCAGCCATTAGGCTCTTGAACCAGAGGGGGTAAATTCACATGCCCCATCACTGAACAGTTCCCACAAACTATGGACTCACTTTCAAGGATCCATCATCTCTTTTTCTCAATATTTATTGGATATTTATTTCTTCTTTTTTTGTTGTTCTTTTGCACATTGGTCGTTGTCCATCCTATTGGGAGCAGTCTTTCATTGATCCTGTTGTGTTTCTTGTATTTCTTGAATGTGTTTCTTGAATCTCAGGGATGTATATGATGACATAAATGTGCTTTGATAATAAATTACTTTGAACTATGAATTGTAACCTATTCTTGCACTCTGACCCATCAGGGTACCCATTCAGGGTATTTCACAGTCGTCAATTAATCTAACAGTCATCATGACTTCTGGACATGGGAGGAAACCGGAACAACACATGCATGTTCACAGGGAGACCACATGGGTTTTCACTGGATCCTCTGATTTCCTCCCAAGCTCCACAGAGCCAGCAACTGGGTCAGGATCAAACCCAGGCCACTGGAACAGTGAGGCAGTGGCACAATCTGCTGCACCACTGTGCCATCCCAGGAAACACAAATGATGAACGAAAACAGAAATCAAGATCACAGGCTGAAACAATTCCACTGGTGACTTTGATTCAGGCCTCTTGATTACAAATAGTCACTATTCACAAAGGGGTTAAGTTTAGCTGTTGAGATTTCTAGATTCCACATGACATCATTCTATTCATGCATTTCATCGTCCTTAGGAACTCAAGGATGCAAACTTAAAAGATATTTTCCAACTTTCTGGAAATGCCTTTCTGAAGCTGCACATGAAAGTTCCGAGTGAATCTTTTTATTCCTGGAGGGGTAATGTGATCCTGTACAGATGCAAGTTGATCTTGTTGGCATCTGTCACATTGTGACTGGTTCTATTCTGAAGAACCACGCCATGGCCATGAAAAATCTGCCCTCGCCTAATGAAACACCCATTGGTAACCCTGGAAGAAATTGAAAATTTGTTGACTGGGTTATTTTCTTTCGTTCTTTGTGCCCACATAAATGAAAAATATGTTTGTAATCTACCACTCCACCTCCTACAACAAAAGCATGTCTTGCATCAACCTTTTGTCACTTTTAAGTTAGAGAAAAGTTCAGCATCTTAATTGTCCAGGCCAAATTTGTAGGCAGTGTTATTTTCTTGAAAGAACCCTTGAGCAAATTATGCCCGAGTTTGATTTAAAAGTGGCAAATATATATAAATTAAGTACATTAATTCAATGTAATACAACAAAATGGAGGAACTCATTAGGTCAGGCAGCATCTATGGAAAGTAATAAAGACTCGAAGTTTCGGGCTGAGATCTGTTTTGGCTAAGTTTGTGTTGTGAAGTCTTCATAAAAACAAAGGACAAGTTTAAACAATCCTGAATGATGGAATGGAAATATTCCACAAACCTGTCACCCAATGTGCATACAGTCTTCAATTCAGCCTATGAGTATCCCTCCTGGTGAAGTATTTGAAGACAGCACTGGTATCCACTGTGAAGGGGAATGAAAAGGAGCCAGAATAAGAAGGTCGAGGGAGGGGAAGGAGTACAAGCTAGAAGGGGGAAGGCAGGTGGGTGTAGGAGGGGGATGAAGTGAAAAGGTGGGAGGTGATAGGTGGAAGAGATAAAGGGCTGAAGAAGAAGGAATCTGATAGGAAAGGGAGGAATCATGGGAGGAAGGGAAGGAGGATTAATTCAATAATACCTTCACTTGCAACACTGAAAAAACCTTAAGTTTGCTTTGACCATCTTAGAACTGTTTGCATTTTGCCCTGAGTCTTCTACCCTGTACATTAATGAAATATAATCATACTCTTAGTATCCAAAGCAATGAAATTAGCTGCAATTTTGTTTTTATCTGGTAAGGTATGCATTAATAAAATGGACATTTTTATGTAAGAGTGCAGGGAGTAAGTGTGTAATCTTGTGTAGTCTAAGAAGATTTTCACTACAATATATGAAGGAAAGTTAACAGCTCAGAGCAGCCATGCATATGCTCAAATTGTACCTGATAGATGGCTGCAGCACAGGCCGACCTCTGCCCTGGTGGCACCAGGCACTAGGCTCAACAGGCATTCAGCTACAAAGCAAAATGCAGCCATTGTCAGAAATCTGAAGCAAAAACAGATGAAAGCTGGAAAAACAACGGAGCAGGTCAGTAAACATTCATGACAGGAGAACAGTTGCTCTTTCAGGCACTATCCTTCATCGGAACAGAAAAATCTTGAGATAACCAACAAATAGAGTCAGAAATTGTGTGTGGCAGGAGTCGCAGTAACAAACTCCTACTTACGAATAAGCTTCTCAACTGAACAAGGAATAGAAATATTAAATAAAGGTCCATAAAGAAATAAGGGAGGTCTGAATAGAGGAGGCAGCACGAAAAGACAAAGGAATAGGAAAGATGAAAACATGTTACTAATTCAGCAGTCAGGTTCAGACCTGAAGTACATGCAATTTTTGGAAAGGAGTATTTCAGGTGGCCACAGTAAGTTACCCTACTGTCACACGAGAGCTGCTCTGAGATGTCTCCAGCAATCTCCATAATCCATCTGACTGGTCCAGAGAAAGCTGATTTAATTTGGATGTCATTGTGGTCACGTGACCTGCGATGAGTTATTTATGTACACAGGAAGTGTGTTGAACATCACCCTGCTGGAATTATAACGACTGAAGGCACAGCAGCTGAAGTTGTCGAGCCCAATTAGCCCAGTTAAAGTAGGCATTTGGGTTTTAAACTTTTATGCCATTGAGAAACAGAATCAATGCCAATAATTCTGATGACTGTATATGGAGCCATAATGAAGAATCCTATCAACAGCATGTTCATCGGTTTAAAGCATTTCTTTTTCTTTTCAAATCTTTTTACTGTTGTATTATACAAAAGAAATAATACGAGTACATCGAAGTAACAACACTTACAATGTCTCAAAGAAAAAATAACATTATCTTAAGATTGAAAAAAAATTTTGCAATAATAAAAGAGCACCCCACTAAGCAGAAAAAGTGGGGGGGGGGGAATCCCCATTAGGTGTACAACCCCGGAGCCATGCCTCATACAAAAAGCTTCTAAAAATAAACATCAAACCGCCAGCGGTTTAAAGCATTTCTTCATTAGGAGTGTTTTAATGGAGTCATGGATAATGGAGTACAACAGCAGGAGGCAATGGATATTAGTATAATACTTGCTGCAGCAGAACTTGAATGTTGGTCCAGTTTGCATTTGAAATATATGTGTGCATTTAGTTTTTCTAATCTCATCCCCTCTTTATGAACTGCCAATGCCATCCAGCTGTCCAGGTCTTCCAGCATCAGAGCTCCTCTGCTCGTTTTGGTGATCATGGTGTGAGTAACTTACTCTCTGGCCTGCGCCATTTCATGTATATCAGTAGCTAGGCAGGATGATCTTCTCCTTGAAGACTGTACGGATAGCAAATATATAGTAGCAGCATCAAAGTGCCACCAATGGCAGCAACTTGTGCTAAAACTATGTATTTAGAAAATGGAACTGGAACTTCTTTTTCTCCCTCTGTCCCTCTGACTATACCCCTTGCCCATCCTCTGGGCTTCCCCTCCTCCCCCTTTTCATTCTCCCTGGGCCTCCTGTCCCATGATCCTCTCATATCCCTTTTGCCAATCAACTGTCCAGCTCTTGACTCCATCCCTCCCCCTCCTGTCTTCTCCTATCATTTTGGATCTCCCCCTCCCCCTCCCACTTTCAAATCTCTTACTAACTCTTCCTTCAGTTAGTCCTGACAAAGGGTCTCGGCCGGAAACGTCGACTGTACCTCTTCCTAGAGATGCTGCCTGGTCTGCTGCGTTCACCAGCAACTTTGATATGTGTTATTTAGAAAATGTACATTGTTTGTACTCCACTTCCTGAATTAAGTTGCATTGTTGAAGTCAGGATAGGGGAGAGAGAGGCTGCGGGAGGAAATTGCGAATTTGTAAGCTGAAGGCCAATTATGCAATGTTAAACTTGTGACGTCTGGAAATGGTGAACTATAGCAGTCTCAGAGAGGAAGGAAGCTGGTTCATGCTACAGAGATTATGAGCTGTGATTTAAGAAGAGGGATGTGAAATTGGCTAACCAGTGAGCATTGAGTATTTTGGTGTGCGAATTAAGACAAGTGTGGATGCATTTTCAATTATCTCAGCTTTACAAGGTATGATTAGAATCCACCTGTTGTTTGAAGCAAACAAAATGGTAGCAATTGTGGTGTCTGCCATCATTCAGTAGAATCGGGGAGCATCAGTTCTTTAAATCCAGGAATGAGAGCTTAGCCATTGTCTCACCTCAACAACAAGTATTGGCACAGATCAAACGTTCTCAGTAGCCTTGCCCTGACCTGAGATATTCCCTGATTTTGTTCAATGCTGGGAAATAATTCTGATTGTCGAATTACAAGTGGTATATTTATTTCTGGAATTGTATTGGTGGAAATTGTCAGTGTGACTTTATTCTCCTGGGCTGATGGTCTGGTGGAGATTTGTGGGTGGTGCTGTCAGCAACAATCAGGGGTGACCAGAGACCAGTGCTTTGTCCCTAAAGGAAACTACATTAACTGCTTTGCAGGAACTCACACTTCGAAGTGTGCATACTTAAATTTCCAGAATGACATTAAACCGCCTGGAAATGCTTATTAACACATTTCATTTTGTGTTGGGTGTATTTTCAGTTGTGCAGAATAGAAATAAATAGTGGCATGTGATGGGTGGTGAAAGGGAATTTGTATTACAGGTACCTACTGGTTTGTGTTACTACCATTCAGGTAAGAAATGTACACAATTATACCAGTAAGAAGTTTAAGTTACTTTAACCCTTGTACATGATGGTTGTCCATCATATCTGACAATGACAGGAAACCTGTGTAAGAGAGTTTATAAAGTGAAAAAGACACTACACTGGGACAGTTCCACTCTGGACTTCAGAAGTCTGGGTCCATTGTTGAGAACAAGCGTCACAAACTGGGGTCTTCCTTGGGTGCAGTGGATGACCATGACGTCTTCTGTCCTTGTCACACCCTTTTCTCTCCACTTAGTGTTGCAGTACCACCTTCCTACCCGTTGGATCTCACTGTAGATCTCCTCCGCCCAGTCCGCCGGAGCCTACGTCGCATGCTGGAATAGGCATGCCCCTCTCTCCCCAGGGTATGAGACCGCCGGCTGCCCTCACCAGGCTTAGCCCGCCTGTTGAAGTGGTGTACCGGGTGGTGGCTGCTGTTGAATGCAAACAGCGACTTGAAGCCACACGTGAGAGCTGAGTGTCCAGTGGGGATCAAAGGTATGTGAGCTGCCCTGGAATGGACGCGATAAGCTCCTTCACCAGAGGTGTATAGTATAGTATAGTATAGTCATACTTCATTGATCCCAGGGGAAATTGGTTTTTGTTACAGTTGCACCATAAATAATAAATAGTAATAGAACCATAAATAGTTAAATAGTAATATGTAAATTATGCCAGTAAATTATGAAATAAGTCCAGGACCAGCCTATTGGCTCAGAGTGTCTGACCCTCCAAGGGAGGAGTTGTAAAGTTTGATGGCCATAGGCAGGAATGACTTCCTATGATGCTCTGTGTTGCATCTCAGTGGAATGAGTCTCTGGCTGAATGTACTCCTGTGCCCACCCAGTACATTATGTAGTGGATGGGAGACATTGACCAAGATGGCTGCAACTTAGACAGCATCCTCTTTTCAGACACCACCATCAGAGAATCCAGTTCCATCCCCACACCATCACTGGCCTTACAAATGAATGAATGTGCTATCCCTCCTTGTATGTATCCTAATTTCCAGGTAGTGTCGTACAAGAAGTCTTTCAGCCCGCCACATCTATACCAACAGTCATGCCAATCTATACTAAACTCGTTTGTCTTCGTTAGTTCCATATCCCTGTATGCCTTGTTCATTCAAGTACCTCTCCAGGTACCTCCTAAATGTTGTTATTGTTCCTGTCTCCACCACCTCCTGTGGCAGCTCATTCAAATTCAGATTCATTCTTTTATCACATGTACATCGGAACATACAGTGGAGTGTGTCAGTTGTGCTAACAAGCAACACAACCTAAGGATGTACGGGGACAGCCCTCAACTGTGGCCACACAGTCCAACACCAACTACTCTGTGTGGAAAGCCTACCCTTCCCAGACCTCCTCCCTCTTACCTCAAACCCTATAGTTTTAGACACCCCTAGCATTGGAAACAGAAGCAAAAAAGGCAATCTGCTTGTGGATCTCAGCAAGTCAGGCAGCCTCTGCAGGAGGAAAGGACTCTGGTTACCTACCCTTTCCAGGCCTCTCGTAAGTTTATCGTGTCACCCCTCATCCTCCTTTGCTCCAGCAAAAATAATCCCAGTTTATTTAACCTGTCCTTGTAACTCAAGCCCACCAATCCAGGCAATATCTCTGTTAACCTTTTCTGAACCCTCTCTATCTTTCCCATAGTGTGGCGAACAGAAATAAACACAATATTCTAATTGTAGCCTAAATGATCATACGTTGCTCATTTATTAATTAAGTGTTGAAAGAAAATGACAGCATATCCCAATGTTTAAAGAGGACTTCAATCTGGCTGTTACCACAGCTGCATATACATTAAATTCATAATAAAGAAATGAGTTGTAAAATGTCACATATGATTCCTTTACCAACAGAAGTGTATGTTACTGTGGTGTCCCTAAATTGTCAGAGCTTTTGCCAATGAACAGAAATAACCTCCATCAAAATACTGGAACGACCAAATACAGTGTGTTCACTCTCTGTCACAGTCTCTTCACCTAGTCACCAATTTCATCCGTCTCTCTGAGGTGAACAAGAGTTTTTGCAGCCTGTTATCATAATGAAATTCCAGCCACATATCTCCTCACTGAGCAGACTGCTTTGACAGTAAAGGTCTTCACTTCAGCTGACCTGCTGCTGAAACTTTTACCAAAGTCTTTGATACATTGGACTTGAATATTCCAGTGCAGTCTCAGCTGCTATCCCATGCACTAATAGATCCATCTCAAACCCTGCTCAGTCATATTGTATTCCATCATCCAGCAGGTCCCATGCTGAACTGTCAACATGGCTGTCAATTAGAAATAGTGAATAACTGCTGGCCTTGCCAGTGACAGACAGATCTGAAAAATTAATCAATTAATTTTAAACCACACCTCCCAATTCTCAACCTTGTCTTACAATACCTTCTCACCTACACTCCAGTTCTGTCAACATCTTCAGCAGTGACGGCTCCCAGGGTATCTGCCCTTTTCCAGTTCTGGCTTCATGAACGTCCTCCAGTTTAGTGGTTCCCAGACTGGGATGGTGACTGCCTCAGGATTGGTGGCTGTCGGACAAAGGATTACAGGTGATCCAAGAGACCATAATACATAGGAGCAGAATTAGTCTATTCAGCCCATCGAGTCTGATTCGGCATTTGATCATGACTGATTTATTTTCCCTCTAACCTTATTCCCCTGTCCTCGTCACATAACCTTTGACATCATTATTAATTATGAAACTAATAACCCAATAACTTGGCATCCATAGCTGGCTGATAATGAATTCCACAGATTCACAATCTCTAGCTAAAGAAATTCCTTCTCACCTCTGTTCTAAAGGGACCTCCTTTGTCCTCTGGTCTTAGACTCTTCCACAATTGAAATCATCATCCCCATGTCCATTCCATCCAGGTCTTTCAATATTTGGTATGTTTCGATGAGATCCCCACTCATTTTTCTAAACTCCAATAAGCACAGGTTCAGAGCCATAAAATGATTCTCCCATGTTAACCCTTTCATTCCCAGGATCATTCTCATAAACCTCCTTCGGCCCCTCACCAACACCAACATATCCTTCCTTAGATAAGGGGATCAAAACTGCTCACAATACGCTGTATGTGGTCTGACCAATGCCTTAAAAGCCTCGGCATTATATCCTTGTTTTCATATTCTAGTCCTGTCAAAATAAATGCTAACATTATGTTTGCTTACCTTATTACTGACTCAACCTGCCAGTTAGCCTTTCAGACAGGGGTTCCCAACCTGGGGTCCTCAGACCCCTTGGTTAATGGTAAGGGTCCATGGCATTAAAAAGGTTGGGAACCTCTGCTTTAAGGAATCCTGCACTAGGACTCTGAAGTATATTTGCACCTCTGATTTTCTGAATTCATTCCCTTTTAGAAAGTAATCCATGCCCTTATTCCTTCTGCCAAAGTGTGTGACTATACACTTTCCTCAGCTGTATTCCATCTGCCACTTTTTGCCCATTCTAATCAGTCCAGGCTCCTGGCTTCCTCGCACTACCTGCCCCTCCACCTATCTTTGTATCATCCGCAAGCCTAGCCACAAAGACCTCAATTTGTCATCCAAATCATTGACTTGTATTGTGAAAAGATGCAGTCCCAACACCAACCACTGGTCACCGGCAGCCAACCAGAAAGCACTCCTTTTATTCCCAATCTTTGCCTCCTGGCAGCCAGCCAATCTTCTATCCATGCTGGTATCTTTCCTATAATAGCATGTGATCCTATCTTGTTTAGCAGCCTCATATGCGGCACCTTGTCAAAGGTCTTCTGAAGATTCAAGTAAGCAACATCTACAGACTTTCCTTTGTCTATCCTGCCTAGAACTTCCTCAAACAATTCCAAGAGATTTGTCAGGCAAGATTTTCCCTTAATTTCAGCTAATTTTATCGTGTGTATCCAAGTATCCCAAAAACTCTCAGTAAATTTGAGATAATTAGTAAATTTACAGAGATTAAAATAAATAAGAATTAATATTCAGTATGGCAGGTCCCTCAGCTGTGAGCAGAATCCAGAAATATCTGGCATATCCTCAACTCCTAAAACAAACAGTCCTCCATCTCACCAGCTCTCTATTGGGAGGTGAAGGGAGAACATAATTGTGAAAATGTGGGATTCTCTTTGAGAAATTTTGGGATCAGCTGTTCTAGTCTTCAGTCCTCCTTTACAGCACATTTTAAATCCTACAATTTTCACCAAGGTTATCTGTTTTTTAAAAAAAACTGTTTATTGGTTTGTTTGATAATATACCTATGAGGTGCCTTGGGACATTTTATTGCTTTAAGAGTATGTGTTATTCTGTCTGGAGTGTGGAACACTGAGCAATGAATGTACAACATGATTGCATGTTATTAATTAAAAAATGGAGACAGAGGGAAAATACGAAATTACAAACCAGTTGGACTGACATCATTTGCCTGCATAGTTCTCAAGTCCATTATTAATAACATGGTAACAGGACGTTTAGAAAATCATAGCATGATTAAGTACTAGCAATGAAATTTTAAAAAAAGAATGTCAAGCTTGATAAGTCTACTGGAGTAGTGAACCATGCATAAACCAACTAAAGATGTTTCCCATCTCTCCAAATCATACTCTGCTGCATCCCAGCTTATTTTGAAATGGATCATTGCAACTTATCACTAGACCTTTAGCCGATGGTAGCAAATTATCATTACTGGTATCAGGGATTGCAGTCAGAGCTGGTTGGGGCAAAAAAAAGTACAGTTGGAGTAACTGATGTAGGGTCGATATTGACCATCTCTTTGCCTTCACAGAACCTACATGACCCACTTACTTCATCCAGCAGTTTGTATTTTTCTCTGAATTTCAGCATCTGCAGCCTCTTGTGTCCCCATTTGGCTGATAGGTTGTGCCATGGCTAAATGATTCAACTGCTCACCGTTGATGTCTTTTTTCCCCGAAAAATACTTCAATCTCCACTAATTTGTAATATTCAAATCTCAAATACTTGATTGAACCTATTCTTTCTTTCAATTCTAGTTATTTCTTGCATTTCAAACAGAGATGTCTGTGGAGCCTCATGACATCATTAATATGTATTGAACACATTGCGTTTGAACAGGTGCATTCATAGGAAATGTTTAGAGGGAAATGGGCCAAAGGCGGGCAAATGGGATCAGATTAACTAGGCATCTTGGTAAGCCTGGATCAGTTGAGCTGAGGGCCTCTTTCCCTGCTGTATAACTCTGTCAATCTATGCCCCACAGTACTACAACATATCAGACCGTGAAACACATAAAAGGTGCTGGAGGAACTCAGCAGGTCAGGCTGCATTTATGGAGGGAAAATGTACACCTCTGGACCAAGGAGCACAACACAGTACATATAACTGGCACAGCACAAAATTAATATTACCACAAATAAACTAACAAATGATAAGACGTATTTAAGAGACAAGATAAAAAGTATAACACTACTGGCGCTTCATATGTGATGAGACCTGGGTGGTGACAGGAAGTTCAGTAGTCTCACAGGCAGGAGAACATCCTAACAATCCTTGACCTAATGCTACGGTACCTCCTGCCTGATGGTAGGGGGTCAAGGAGATTGTTAGACAGATGGGAGGGATCATTGTCAATGCTAAGAGCTCCTGATAAATATATCTAATGGTTGGAAGAGAGACCCTGGTGATTCTCTTAGCAGTCCCTCACAATCCTTTGTAGGGACGTGGTCAGGTGCCTTGCAGTTCCCAAAAAACAGTGAAGCAGCTGGTCAAGACACTCTCAGTGGTGCTCCTGTAAAAGTTGGGGGGGGAGGGAGCCTCGCTGGCCTCAATCTCCTCAGGAAGTGAAGGAGGGAGCCTCGCTGGCCTCAATCTCCTCAGGAATTGGAGACACGGCTGTGCTTTCTTGACCAAAGAAGTGGTTTTTGAGGGACCAGGTGAGATTGTCTGTTATGTAAACTCCCAGAAATATGGCGTTCCTAATTTTCTCTACGATGGAGCCATTTGTGTGCAGTGAGGAGTGGTCAGTCTGCACCTTCCTAAAGCCTACAATCATCTCTGTGGTCTCGTTCATGTGGAGACTCAAGTTGTTGTGCTCACACCGTTCTACCAGCTGCTGTACCTCCTGTCTGTATGCCATCTCATCGTCGGCATTGATGGGGCCAACCACTGTTGTGTCATCATCGAACACTTGATGATTCTGCTTGAATTGGATCTAGCAATGTATTTATGAGTCAGCAGTGGGCTAAGCGCACAGCCCTGGGGTGTGGGGGGAGGGTGCCAGTGCTCAGCGTGATGGA
Source organism: Mobula hypostoma (assembly GCF_963921235.1). Taxonomy (NCBI): domain Eukaryota; kingdom Metazoa; phylum Chordata; class Chondrichthyes; order Myliobatiformes; family Myliobatidae; genus Mobula; species Mobula hypostoma. The sequence continues at coordinate 25,083,428 of NC_086100.1, forward strand.
GCTAGAGGCGAGAGATGTTGCTGCCAACACAGACTGACTCTGGTCTTTCTTTCAAGAAATCCAAGATCCAGTTACAGAGAGAGTTGCTGAACCCCAACAAGAACAAAAACAACAGGAATTCTGCAGATGCTGGAAATTCAAGCAACACACATAAAAGTTGCTGGTGAACGCAGCAGGCCAGGCAGCATCTCTAGGAAGAGATGCAGTCGACGTTTCAGGCCGAGACCCTTCGTCAAGACTGACCTGAAACGTCGACTGCACCTCTTCCTAGAGATGCTGCCTGGCCTGCTGCGTTCACCAGCAACTTTTATGTGTGTTGCTTGAACCCCAACAAGGATAGCTTACCCACCAGCTTCTGAGGGATGATCTGTGAAACATTAAGCTGTAGTTGATTAATAGCATCCTAGCGTATGAGGCAACATTTTTCAAGTGGGACAGGGCAGGGTGGAGTGCAGAGGCTATGGGCTTTGAGCCGAGACCCTTCATCATGACTGGAAAGGAAGGGGGCAGAAACCAGAATACGAAGAGGGGGAGGTGTACAAGCTGCCAAGTGATAGGTGGGAGGTGGGTGGATGGAGAGCAGGGGGTGTGATGTGAGAAGCTGGGAGGTGATAAGTGGAAGAGGTAAAGGGCTGAAGAAGGATGATTCTCGTTGCTAAGGGTTTCCATCACCTCTGTGATACTGGTAAAGAAACGTGATTTGATCTTTCTTTCTTTTTCCAATATTCTTATTAAATTTAAATTTCATATACATAAATACAGAATTCATAAGGATACTTATTATAAATCAAAATGAAGTGGCACATAATGCACTATATATAAATCACACAGATACAATCACGGTGTCCCATATTCATGATCAATCAAATAAAATAAATTGAATTATGAAATACAATAATATGGTTAATTATATTATTTTAAAAATCTACACCGACTACCAAGACAAAGCTGGTTGGTAAAAAAACAGGAAAAAAAGGAGTACTTTACCATATAGTGTTTTATAATAGCCTAGATCAATATTTTAATAACAATAACAATTCAAAGATTTTCAAAATAGTTCAGAAAGGGTTCCCATAACGTTTGAAAATCTTGTTTAGAATCAGAAATCAAACAACAAATCTTATCTAAATCTCAACATGACATAACATCGCATAACCATTGAGCATGTGGGGGGCGGGGCAACCTCCTTCCATTTAAGCAAGATCGTCCTCCTAGTCATAAGAGAAATAAAAGCCAGTACCAGCAAATGAGAAGGCTCCAAAATTATAGCTCTTTCCTCAACAATACCAAATAAGGCAGTCAAAGGATTGGGCTTAAAATTAACTGTAAAAAGTACAGAAAAAGTTTGGAATACATCTTTCCAATATTTTTCAAGGCTCGAACATGACCAAAACATATCTCCATTATTACATCTGTCACAATAAGATATATTTGCAAAAAAACGAGAGAGCTTGTCTTTAGACATATGAGCCCTCTGTACCACTTTAAATTGTAGGAGGGAATGACAAGCACATAATGATGAAGAATTAACCATTTTGAAAATAGCCCTCCAGGTCTCATCAGATAATGAAGTCTGTAAATCCTTTTCCCAATCTTTTTTAATTTTGTCTAAAGGAGCCATTCTCAGTCCCAACAACAGACCATAAATATAAGATATTGAGCCATTGTTAAAAGGTTTCAAATTAAAAGTTACATCTATTATGTTCTTTTCCAGGTAGGTAGGATATATAAACAACAGGAATTCTGCAGATGCTGATAATTCAAGCAACATACATCAAAGTTGCTGGTGAACGCAGCAGGCCAAGCAGCATCTATAGGAAGAGGTGCAGTCGACGTTTCAGGCCGAGACCCTTCGTCAGGACTAACTGAGTAGTTAAAATCTTTAAAAATCTCTAATCTGTAGATATCAAAAAAGTGGGTATTTGTTAAGTTATATTTCACTGAGAGCTGCTCAAAAGAAGAAAAATTCCCTCCAACAAACAGATCCTGAAATCGTTTAATGCCTGATCTATCCCATTCTCTAAAAAACAGATCAGTCGTAGATGGTGATTTGATTTTAGCTGCATGCTCCACTCTCCTCTCCTGTTCGATTCCTTCTTCTCCAACCCTTGACCTTTCCCACCCACCTGGCTTCACCTATCACCTATCACCTAGCCTCCTTCCCCTCCCCCCACCTTTATATTGTGGCATCTTCCCCCCTCCTTCTCAGTCCTGAGGAGGGGTCTCAGCCCCAATCGTCAACAATCTAGTCATTTCCATTATTGCTGCCTGGCCTGCAGAGTTCCTCCAAAATTTTGTGTGCATTGCTTTGGATTTCCAATATCTGCAGACTTTCTCATGTTTAAAAACATTAGATTAGATTAGATTCAACTTTATTGCCATTGTGCCAAGTACATATACAAAGCCAATGAAATGCAGTTAACATCTGACCAGAAATGCAAAGAATAGTGTTATTTACAAAATAACTGCGAATAAAAAGTAAGTGCTACAGCACACAAATATAAAAGTACTGAGACAGTACAATATGGATGTAATACTGCTTAGCGCTGTGATGTGAGGTTCAGCAGGGTCACAGCCTCTAGGAAGAAGCTCTTCCTGTGCCTGCTGGTGCGGGAGCGGAGGCTCCTGTAGCGCCTACCGGATAGGAGGAGAGTAAAAAAGTCCATGGTTACGGTGAGATGCATCCTTGATAATGCTTTTCGCCCTGCCCAGGCAGCATTTATGGTAGATGTTCTCAATGGTGGGCAATTGGGTGCCAGTAATCTGCTGGGCAGTTTTCACCACACACTGGAGTGCATTGCGGTCCGATACGGGACAATTGCCATACCACACTGAGATGCAGTTGGTGAGCGTGCTCTCAATGGTCTTGATGCTTCGCAGGAAATAAAGGCACGGTTGCACCTTTTTGATCAGGATGGAGGAGTTCATGGACTAGGTGAGATCCTCAGAAATGTGGATACCAAGGAATTTGAAGCTTGGTACACGCTCCACTACAGCTCCGTTGATGTAGATGGGGACGTGAGTGTGGCTCCTAGCATGTGTCTCACCCTCTCACTCATTGTCCTACCTGTCACACCTCCACCATCTCTGCACCCTGAAGCTTATCCTGCATTTTCTCCTTCCCAGTTCTGATAAAGGTCTTTGACCTGATGTATTAGCTCCACTTCTTTTCCTTCAGATGCCACGCTTAATTCCGCATGTGACGTTTCTCCAATGAGCACTGAGCAACTCACAGCTTTGTCGAGCCCTGGCTGCATTTCATTATAGGCTGGCTGTTTCAGCTTCCCATGAATTATGGTTTATCATGCAGAAGTTGAAATTTGAATCAATTTGGATTGGTTCAGGCATGAAATTACAAAGTCTAAATTTATTCTCTGTAGTCATACTTCTATCAGAGATAGTCAGTACACATGAAAATTGCTGGACTCATCATCCTGCCTCAGCCTAAGATAGAAGCTACTGAAACTTCAAAATAAAAGGCAAAGGTCTTATTTTAGTTGTGAAGAGACATTGTGATTAGGTTAATGGCTTCTCTGAACTGCATTAAAAAGATGGGGCCCAGAAAATCTCTATAGGTTGGTAGGAATCTTGTTCTTTTGTTTCTTTTTATGGAATCTATTGAGACTAAACATGACTTGCTTCCAGATCTGCTTTTATGGGTTCTTTGGTGGTTACTGAGGCAGGTTTGGGAACTGCACATTAGTTCTTTCTACAGATGGGGTAGGAGGAGTGGTTGTGTGAGTAGTTGATATTGCTATTAAGCTGGAAATAGTCCAGAAAAGATTCATGAAGATGCTGCCACTGAGCCATGAAGAGTGGTTGAGCAGGCTAGAACTTCATTTCTTGCAGTGTAGGAAAAGGAGGGGTGATCCCAGAGAGGTGTTTAGTGGCCACTTTATTAGGTACACCTGTACACCTGCTCATTAATGCAAATACATAATCAGCCAATCATGTGGCAGCAACTCAATGCATAAATGCATGCTGGCATGGTTGAGGGGTTCAGTTGTTTTACAGACTAAGCATCAGAAGGGGAAAGAAATGTGATCTAAGTGACTTTGACCGTGGAATGATTGCTGGTACCAGAAGGGGTGGTTCGAGTATCTCAGAAACTGCTGATCTCCTGGGATTTTCACACACAACAGTCTCTAGAGTTTACAGAGAATGGTGAGAGAACCAACATGCATCTGGTGAGCAGCAGTTCTGTGAATGACAATGCCTTGTTAATGAGAGGGGTCAGAGAGGATGGCCAGACTGCTTCAGGAGATACCTAATGAAGTGGAAACTAAGTGTAGATAGGATTTTAAAAAGAGCAGAGATTTTTTTCCCAAGGTTCTGGAATTAAGAACTACAGGGCATGGGCTTAAGATGAGAGGGGAGTGATAATAAGAAGCAGAAGGACAACTTTTACACCCAGAACACGATTTGTTTATGGAGTGAACTGCCAGAGGAAGTGATTGAGTCAGGTATATTAAAAGGCACTTTAACAGGTTGATGATAGGAAAAGTTTAGAAGGACATGGGTTGATTACGGGCAAATAACTTAGATGGGCATTGTGGTCAGCATGTAACGTTTGGAACAAAGGAGTCTGTTTCTGCATTGCACAATTTTATGACTCTACGCCTGTATGTGGTGCACCCCTTACACAGAGTGGCTGAGTACTATAGCTCGTTGATCTGTTTCATCATGATCACTGCTCCATTTTGAATGGTCACTGAGCTTCTTCAAGAAGTTATGAGCACAGCCTTGAATCATCTGTCTACTCAGTAATCTCATCACATTTTGGAACTTGGGACAGAGTATCCGTTTCAGCAGTCTGGTCAGAGAAGTGAGAACTAGCAGTGCTAAAAGGCAGGAGCCAAATGCATATGCTTCTTAGTCACAGCATCAAAGAGGCTTTGGCCATGCAGGCTTTTCCATTCCTTTGGCCAATATTTTGTTTCATTTTGTAACAAGTGATGTAAGTAGTCGGCATTTTCCCGCTTCAGGATCCCAGTGCTGTTATCAATCTCCCTTTTGTATTCTAACATGACTTACCCTCAAAAATATCTCTGTGCGCCCATTGAATAGTTCCATTTTCTAACTAATTATTAGCTCTGAACAATATTCCGTTTTTGTTTTTGTGGTGAATGTAAGCAGCTGGAAGTCGAGACTACATCAAAGCCACTTTGCACTGTCAATTGCTCCTAACAGGAAGATCCCATGAATAGAATATAAGTCAAAGGAGATTTCTGATCACATGAACTATCAAGTGTCTACAGAGGGAAGTGATGTACAATTTAGTTTGGGTAGAGAGATACAGCTGCAGAGAGAAATGACTAATGTTCCGACCCACAGTACCAGATAACCCCATATCCCTTTCTCTAGTTGCACGACAATTTGTGGAAAAGGGACAGACAGGGAGATTGGTTTGAAGGATGATAAAGTATACAGAATGAGTCTAACTTCCAGTTGCTGTAGTTTGTTTACTTCTCCACTTCCAGCATTTCTTTTTTTCCTATCTCATTGTTTCGGAAACCTTACAGAGCTGGTAGGAGATTGATTTTCTGCAGCTGAACTTCCACAGGTTTACAGTTTTTTCTTAAATGGCCAAAAACATTTTTACAATACATTTCTTCCCAAGACAGTGTCTATGTGATGCATGTGAAGTAGAAAGGCACACTGTTCAAAGTGTTTGGGACAGAATCCTATTCTGCAGCCTGAATGACAATTTAAAAAATGAATTGTGTATTGGTTTCATTTTTCACCACCAACTGTAAATGTCCAGTACTTTCCCTGCAGGAAATCTGAATGAACATTGTACTATCTTCCATACAGCATCCTTGAGTTTGTTGTCGGTCATGGATCACACTGCAAGAATTGTTGGGCCGGCTGGCGGCGCAATGACATCAGCGCCGGACCCCGGAGCGGAGGTTCCCGGGTTCGAATCCAGTTGGGTCCGCTCCTGAGTACGCTTTCCATCCGTGCCGGGTTGAGTGTCAAGATCGCAACTCGACCTCGTAAAATAAAGGGAAAATACTGCGAAAATGTCTGTGTGAGGAATGGCCACACAGTCTCTCTCTTGCTCTGCGCCTTGTAAAGGCATGAAAATGACATCATCGCGCACATGCAGAGAGGCACCCATGGACGCACGCACGCACGCACACGCCAAAAAAAGAGAAAGAATTGTAAAGCTCACCAGCATGAGTTTAGGGACATGGAGCACTTTATACTGACCTCTTGCAGAAGGTATTTGAGCTGTTACTTGCATTCTCTTAGGTAAGAGAATTTCTTTACATCTCAGTAGACAAGACAAAACAAGCATTTGGTACATTTTAATGTAGTATTTAGACTTTCATTTATTTCTTCCAGTTCGTTTTCATTCCTTCCTAGGGTGGGGGGCTGGCACTGGGAAATGAGGAAACTGGGTAGTCAAGTTTTTATGGCTTCTCTTTGAGTTGATCATCAGCTTCTCCCCAACCAAACTGTCGAAGATTGGCAACAATTCACACTGATTGCATCACCAGCCTGGCATTATCATGTGGTTCCTCAATCTGCCAGATAAACTGGAACAAAGGATGCTGATTTAGAGTGGGGAGCTTCTGGGAGTTTATTTATGTAAGTGAAAGTCTTTGGTTACGGAGATGTGCTAAGAATTCCAGCCTATTAAATAGAGTCACATAGCACAGATACAGGACCTTTGGCCCAATTTGTCCTTGCTACCCAACAGGCCTAGTCCCATGCGCCTGTGTCTGATCCATCAATGGGACTGCCTTTGAGAGGGTGAGTGGTTTCAAGTTCCTCAATTTACACATCACCGAAGATCTCACCTGGATTGTAGGTATTGGCTGTGTGGCCAAAAAAGCACAACAGCATCTCTTCCACCTCAGACGACTGGAGAAGTTCGGCATGAACTGTATCACGGCCTGGTACAGGAACTGCACCAGCCTTGATCACTGGGCACTGCAGAGAGTGGTACGGATAGCCCAGCGCATCTGTGGATGTGAACTTCCCTCCACTGAGGACATTTACAGCAGCAGGTGTGTAAAGAAGGCCTGGAAAATCATCGGGGAGACCAGTCACCCCAACCATAAACTGTTTCAGCTGCTTTGCTCTGGCAAACAGTACCGCAGCATTAAAGCCAGGCCCAATAGTCTACGGGACAGCTTCTTTCTACAGGCCATTAAACTAATAAACTCACATGCCTGTGCATTGCGATGGAGTCATAACGCAAAGATTTTTACTCCATCATGTTGTGGGATGGATGTAAGATTTAAATAAATTCAAATTCAAATTCATTTTCCCGTAAACCTTGCCTATCTATGTACGTTGTAATAGTGATGATAATTTTGACTTCATGCAGTAATGTAGAGAAACACAGCCACTGTACACTGTCAGTTATTCTTTTAGGCAGGGGTCAGGATTGGAAAAAAAAAAGAGAGAGATATAGAGAGAGAATGAGGGAAGAAAGCTTAAATTGTGATTGGGAATCAGTGCTGTCAAAAGTGTACAATTTGCTATACAGGTTAAGCACCTCTGATCCAAAATGCTTGGGGCTGTAAATGTTTAGGATTTTTTTCAGATTTTGGAATATTTGCATCTATATAATGAGATAGTTTGGGGACGGGACCAAAGTCTAAACACAAAATCCATTTACAATACATCTATTGCTTATACATTTACCATGAAAGTAGTTTTATGTAATATATTTAGTGATTTTGTGCATGAAACAATAATGCGAACATTGAACCATCAGAAAGGTAAGCTATCACTGCCCCGGCCATCCAGGTGGACAGTCAGTGGCTGTTTGGCATCACCATCATTCCCCACTCTGAGTTTTACACTTGTTCATCTCATGTGTGTACTGATACAACCGTTCTGCATGTTAGATTTTCATCAGAAACGATCTTGGCAAAGTCACCAATGAATTTCTCTGCTGCTTCGTGATCTGCAGACATTTTATCACCACAAATCTTTAAAAATTGAATGCCATGCCTTTTCTTAAATTTCTGCAACCAGCCTGCTGAATATTCATAATTCAGTTTTTAGTTCATCGTGATCAGCATACCATTAAGCAAGGTACATTCAGTCCAACGCTGACAAATCCACTCTTTCAATACATATCGAGATATTCATTTGTTTGCTTTACGCAGTGTTTTTCAATTTTTCATTATCTTCTGTTCATTACATATGTGAGGTCATTTCTCAGAATCATCTATGGTATGCAGAAACCTGTGCATTGCTTGGGAACCATCCCAGCACTTTGAGAAATTTTCCATTTATGACATCATGTCAGTGCTCTGGATTTCGGAGGATTCAGAATTTGGAATTTCAGATGAGGGGTGCTCAACCTGTATTAGAATTATTGCTGGATTTATCTTGTAGAAGTTCCAAGCTATTAACTTTGTTTTTGTATTTACCTACACTTAAAAGAAATATTTGTTTAATTTAAGTAATACAGTTAAATTCCCTTAAACCTGTACTTTTAAAATGACAGTTATAAAAAGTAGTAAACAAGTCATCTCCCAGTTAATTAGGTAACCAGCTAGAACTGGTTAATTAAGTCAGCTGACTCAAATGTACTGCTACTTGGAAAATAAATCCTTTGCCCACCAACAACCTTTAAGTGCAGCAACTGAGAAGTGTGGTGTTTGATGAGTCATTGATTGTGTATTAGTCAAGGTGAGAAAATTGTTTAAAATAAAAAATATATTTTATGATGGGTACAGTAGGTGGATTCATGGAAGGAAAATTGCATTCACAAATTTGGTAATGTTTTAAAAAATTAGCTAGCAGAATAAATAAAGGGTAACTAGGTGTTTTGTGTTTGGACATTCAGAACGTCTTTGATGAAATGCTACACATAAGATTATTAAACAAAAATCAGTGTGTCTGGTATCAGAGATAAAACACTAGTGTGGATTGAGGATTGGTTACTGGGCAGAAGGCAGAAATTAGGAATAGTTGGATCACTTTTAGGTTTTGAATGTTGTGAGTAGCTGGCTGTTGCAGTGATTGATGCTGGGGCCCCCAGCTTTTCACCTTGTCTTTCACTGGTTTGCATAGGAGAATCAAATCTATCTGAGCTATCTTTGCTGAAAATATAAATCTGGATGGTAGTGTGGGAAAGAAGTTTCAAGGGGACAGACGAGTGAATGAGTACAAATGAGATACTTCAAATATAATATGGAGAAGCTTAAGGCCATTACTTTTCATCTAAAAACAAAGGTAAAGCATTGAATAATGCTGAGATGTTGAAAGGTACTAATACTCTTCGTACAATAATTTCCAGGAGTCCAAGGTATTTTAGGATAGAGTTATTGTTGAATATAAAGACAGTCAGTCTCATTAATGCTACTTAAGTAATGTCTACTCCCAAGAGTCATTGGTCATCCATCTCTTTTTAGCCACATGTCTACAAAACTCTACAAGCTCTAAAAAGATTGTATGAGAATCAGTCCATGCACCTTTTTTGCTAGTCCTTCTGCAGTTCAATTCCAAATGAATTATGACATTTTCCTATTTCTAGTTTGAATATTTCAGTCAAAGAATTTTTAGGAAAATGTAAGCTTTCTCTTTGTTTCGGTGGCAACCTCTGGGGCTTTATAGAGTACAAAATCTAGGACAAAATCTAGGACTCTACACTGAATCTTTATCTAACGTGGCTGCATCTGATCTATTGTGTCCAATGCTTTAGGAAAAGTTTTGTCAATGAGATTAACTATGATGGTTCCAGGACTGAGTGTTTACAGTTACAGAGCAAGACTGAAGAGACTGTTGTTCTGCATTAGATTAGGAAAGGCTAAGAGATTTTTTAAGGGCTAATCATGAAAAGTTTAGATTAAATAAGCAGCTGGAAGCAGTTTCTCCTTGTGGTTGATTAGCAGAGACCACAAATTTAAGATAATTTGTAAAAGACCAAAGGTGATCAAAAGCTTTTTTCTACATCTATGAGTGGTTAGAATTTGGAATGTACTGTAGATCTGGAAATGGAAAATAGTTTTAATCGAAGCCTTCAAAAGGCAATCGGATAATTATTTAAAAGAGTTGAAGGGAGAGAGCTGCGCTGACTGGATTGTTCCTGAACTAACTTTGGTATAGACTCAATTCCTGTCCGGATAATCCGGTTTTTCTTCCTGTACAATGAACATCGTACCTTATCAACTGAAATCAAAAACCAGTGGTAATACTGAACAGCCTAAATTCATACAAACCTAGCCCAATTCATTAGAAGTTGGCTAATGGTTGAGGAGTTCCAGCTTGAAAGTTCAAAGTAAATTTATTGTCGAAACAAGGGGAGGGGGGAGATTTTTAAGAAAAGCTAAGCAAAGACGGAAAACAATGTGCTAAAGACGATAAATTGTGAAAGTAAAAATAATATTGAGTGCATGAGTTGTAAAGGATCTTTGAAAGTGAGTCCGTTCAGTGAATCAGTTCAGTGTAGTGGTGAATGACGTTTTCCATGCCATTTCGAGAAGCTGATTGTTGTAGGGCAATGAATGTTCCTGAACCTGCAGGTGAGCGACTTCTGTGCCTCTTGTAGCTGGACAGCTGGGTCTTTGATGTCTCTGAAATGGAAGAAGGAATAGCCATTAGGCTATTAAAATTTGGTGGTGATGCAAGAGATGGCAAATGTTGAAATCTAGAGCCACAAACAATCTGCTGTGAGAACTCAAGTGTGTTTTGAACTAAAACAGTTCTCCTCCCACACATGTTGCTCTGTTCACTGAGAGCTTCCAGCAAATAGTTTGTTATTCCAGATTTAGTGATGATTTAACTGAGTGGTAGAACAATGTGATCATTGGCCTCACTGTCCTCTCCGGTTTCCCCATAACCTACACTTCCAGAATCTAAACTGGATTTTCCTGCATGTTACTGAGAAATTCTGGCACTGAACAATTGAATCAAAATTTGGTCTATTCTTTCCTTTGGATTTTGTCACAATACAGTCCTCAGTGTATCAAGTCCCCCACAATTTTCTACACTTTGCTGCTCTGAAAATAGATAGACTGAATCTTCCTCTGGTGGTATAATTTGTCCACCTGTGCTGATCACCCCATCCTTGACTAAGCTGCCGCACCGTGAACACCATCTGTTATGAGTCAACATGATGCTTTCAGATCAGGTCTTGCATAGCATAAACCTCCGAGAGTTCTCTTTGGGAACTAGTTGACTTGATCAGCATTTCTGATCTGGCTGTTGTTCACGGGTGCACTTAATAAAAAAAAAACCATGTTTAAAAGAACAATTTTTTTTAACAAACTGCTGGAGGAACTAAGTAGGTCAGGCAGCATCTGAGGAGGGAAGTGGGACTGTCCATTACCCTCCACAGATGCTGCCCAACCTGGTTAAGACATAGCAGTTGGTAGGTTAATTGGAAATTGTAAATTGCCCTGTGATTAGGCTAGTGTTAAATCGTGGGTTGCTGGGGCAGTGTTCCTCGAAGGGCTGGAAGAGCCTATTCTGTGCTGTATCTCAATAAATAAATAACCCGCTGAGTTCCTCCAGCAGTTTTTTTTTCCTTCTGGTCCAGATTCCAGCATCTACACTTCTGTCTCCTTTGGTTAACTCCTTTGTTTTGGGGAGAAAATAGTTAAACAGGGCTAGAAAAGGTAATAAATTCTGCTCAAAAAGCAATGACATTTTGAAGTGTCAAAGATGGGAATCACTGCTGTTTCCAACCAAAGCATCTAGCTATTATTTCCAGGGTTTCCTGGTGCAATGGTGCCTGAATATAGTGAACCTGATTAAATATTAATGAGACCCACAGGTATTAAAAGTGAGGTAGTGAAGGAGGAAAACAAAATACTAAGCTTTTTATTT